>NC_061796.1:1663089-1967256 GCF_021462225.1 Girardinichthys multiradiatus
TTGTTTTTTTTTTTTTTTACAAACATTTACTGTACTTTGCAAAAGTATTCACATCCCCTAAACTTTTTCACAATTTGTCCTGTTGCAACTATAAACTTCACTGTGTTTTATTGGGACATTAAGTGATAAATATTCACATAGTAGCCCATAACAGTAAAGGGGAAGGAAAAAGATGCATAGATTTCAACATGTTTTATAAATAATCTAAGAACAGTAACATGAATATGTGCATTTAGCCTTCTTTATTCTAAAAACCCCTAAACAGGATCCAGAGCAACCAACTGCCAGCAACTGCAAGTCAGCTAATTAGTAAATAGTGTCAACCCATAAGGTTTTTTTAGAGAAAATTAGTGAACACACCACATCATGAAGACCAAGGAACACCGCAAACAGGTCAGGAAGGTAAAAGTTGTGGGTGGAGAGGTTTAAAGCAGAGTTAGAAAAATAAAATAATTTCCCAAATTTTGAACAACCCACGTAGCACGGTCGAATTTGTTGTTGAAAATATAATCAATTTGGTACAGCAGCAAAGCTAGCAAGAGAAAACAGTCTTACTAAACTGAAAGGTTGGGCAAGGAAGGCATTAAACAAGAGAAGAAACAAACAGGTCCATGGTAACTTAGGAGGAGCTGCAGAGATCCACAGCTCATGCAAGAGAATCTGTCAATGAACTCCACAAATGTGGCATTTATGGAAGAGTGGCAAGAAGGTCGTTTCCAAAAGAAAGTCACAAGAAGTCCGGTTTGTAGTCTGCCACAAATATGTTGAAGAAAGTGTTATGGCCAGATGAGATCAAAATTTAGCTTTTTGTTCTTCATGCAAAACACTAGCCTGGAGAAAAATAACCACTGCAACCTGAACACACAACGCAAACAGTATAACATGGTGGGGTCAGCATCATGCTGTGTGGATGCTTCAGTGCTGAAGAGGATATGGATGGAGCTAAATATAGGTAAATCCTGGAGGAAAGCCTATTAGAGACCTATTAGAGAGGTTAATGTTCCACCAAGGTAACAACTCTACATACACAGCAAAAACTTCCACATATTACTTTAGATGAAAGCATATTCATGTGTGAAAATGGCCCAGTCAAAGTCCAGAACTACATTCGATAAAGAATCAGTAGTAAGTTTTGAAAATTCCCAGCTGATCTCCATCTAGTCTGACTAAGATTGAACAACAAAAAATAATGAGCAAATATTCAGGTGTATGAAAATACCCCAAAAGGCTAGCAGATATTACTGCAGCAAAGGGGATGTGTAGTGGATTTGGGGGTTGCTGAATACAAGAGCAAACTGCACAATTTTCAAAACAACAATTTATAATTTCTCTTCTCTTTCACAAAGATGCCAATAAAATACACTAAAGTTTGTGGTGCTAATGGGACAAAATGTGAAAAAGAGGTGTGATCACTATTGCAAGGCACTATATTTGATTAAGAACAGGAACAAAGAAAAGCCTGTACCCTGATATCACTGCCTGGCAGTGTGGCAATACCATCCTTCCAGTCCAGAGCACTTATCATGTCAAACTCAGCTCCCTGGGAGGGTCCATCACTGGGTGGAGTGTCAGTCATTCCCACTCTTCTGTTATGACCTACCTGAAAAGTGATAATTTCCACATAAAAGGCATTACTTGATTCCTATGACTGTGAGTAATCTGTACATTTATTTATGTTACCAATGTTTTTGTATTATTATGTTATTTTCAGGCAGCCAGTGTAAGGTTTTTATCTTAAATAAAACGCAGATTCAGCCTGAACTTGTAAACAGTGATACTCAAAATCACCGCTAGATGGCGAGTGTGTGCATGGTACACCATGCACTTCTGTTTCAGACAAAACACTCAATAATAATATTGTTTTTCCGGTCAACCAACGGGCAAATACGCAAACAAACGACCTCACTAGGATAAACATTTGTTAAGACCATTGACAAACAGGAGGAAATACGTGTCAAGTTTGAGTTAATGACAAAAGTTCGTCTTTTCCTTGTTTTAACGGTATTTCCTAAAAACGACAGTTTATCTGGTCGCTAGCAGGCGAAAGGGCAATTTGTTCATCGATTTCACGAAGAACACTATTTTCTGCACTGACTATCCAAACTTAAAAGCGTTTAAAAACGTATGTTATTACGATTATACGTTTTAGTTCTGACGCATGTTCAACACTGAATTAAGGTCACATTTTCTGTTTGCAATGCAGCCATAACCATGTGCAAAGTAAACAGCAGTGAGGGCTAATGTGTCCTGGTTGAGTTTTGACGTTGCAATTGATGCCTCAGTTTTATTCTAGTGATAAATAAAGTGTATGTAAGAGCGCCCATGATTAGCATTCGTCCTATACAAAATGGCGGAGCATAGGAAGAGGCCACCAACATGTTTAAACTATGTTAATTACTCAAGTTGCCCATTTAAACTAATCATGTGAGGTCCCCTCGGGTCAAACAAATGCAAAGGCTTGCTGTGTAATTTCCTAACGTAGTGTTTTCATTGACTCTGCCCGTTTTTCTGCACTTTCTCCTTGTCACGGAATGTCAGCCCAGGTTGCTACGGTAGCTAGCTAAAGCTAACCGTCAGCTAGCGCCGGTGTTGTGTCGTAGAAGGCACCCCCGCCGTCAAAACAGACCCCAGTTTCAAGACACATATTTGCACCAATAAATTAGGTGGAAGTGACTGGGAAACGTTTTCCCACTTTGTCCCTAATGAGCTTCAATGTATGTATATGCAAAGCCAAATGCGCTAAACTACGGTTCTAAAGAGGAGATGCGTTTGACGGCTGGGGCGCCTTTTTCGGCACAACACCGATCCGTAGAAATGAACGGACGACTGCTAAACAGCTAGCCGTAGCATTGTGACTGGATGCAGCCAGCTAAGGACAATCTGTAATAAATAAGTTCCCGGTTAATAACTGTATAAAAATGCGGATATTTCAAATAATATCAAAAAAGCATAAACCCTAAAACTGCGCTGCTGTTATGAGATTTAACAATGTTGCCCGATTAATTTCTTCAATAGAAACTTAAAAAACGATTTATTCACGCCGTTTTAAATCAAAGTGCAAATAACGCGAACAAACACCAACTAGTCCGTCTAAGATCGGGTTTTCACATTTTCTGCCCATCTTAACTGTGATAAATAAGAATTAACGGCCGTATTGTTTAGGAAAATTGTGGAACTCACCTCGTTTCTGTTTTAACTCTTATTTAGAGCTGGATAAGAACGATGCGCATGCGCGTAAGATGCGGCTGCCTGACAAGTTTGGGTCTCGGGAAAAGTTCAGTTCGCCATCGGCAGGCCTGCGTTCGTTCACAACACGCCCAAAAACTCGGATAGGGTGTGTTTTGTGGGGTACTAAAAGCTTTAGTAGGGCTTGGGCTTCCCTGTTGCTTTCGAACAAGGGTTAAAAGTATGTCCCCATCTCCCTATATCTCCTCCTTTCCCCCACTATAAGAAGTAGGACTGTGTGTATCAATGGAGCGCAGACAGGGACCGCAGCGGCTCCATTATAACCGTCGGGGAGCGTTTGGTTCTTCTATGGTGAAAGCGACCGTTTTCATCTCTGTTTTCAACACTCCGCCACCGTTAAACAGCTTATTTGTCACGACATGGTCCCCCGCAGACGGAAACACGTATCTCATCAGCGTGCTAACACACATCAGACTGGTGTGTAAAGTTATATACATTGAAACAAGAATCTAGTCTGGTTTTAGCTCAACAGCGGTGTTGGCAGCAGTTTACGTCATATCAACAAACCGAAGCTATGGTGCAAACGACCGAGTTTAACCACGCAAACGGATTAATGCGCAACACCGACGTTTTGTGGGTGCATTTTGTTTTCATTTTTGGTTTAATACACGGTGTGTCATCTTATTTCGAGGCGTTTGAGACATAGATTTAAATCTGCTCACGCCCCTGGCATACTTATACTGCATGGATTTACAGAGTAGAGTTTCGCATATGAAATTAAAATGGCTTGCGGTCAATTCATGCTCAATTCACCACATGTCATACCGACGCTTACGTCCCTTCCTGCTTCCATTTCGTACCAACCCGTTTCATAACCAGGTTATGATTCTTAGGTATATTAATTTATTTTGCCCCTTTTGCAATTTCGTGCTTATTCGTACCTGTCAATACGAGGACATTAATTAATAACATATCATTCACTCATTGTCTGCTGGACTTTAGTAAATAACATCTACCAAAAGGATATCGCTCAGTTTTTTTCAGTCAGGGGTCTCAGTCAACAGGCCACTAATTATGATTAATTGCACAATGAACGGTAACAGTCTAATACAAAGTTGTCAGAAAATAAAGTAAAATTGAGTTAAAGTGTTCATAAGATTGTTTAAGCGTCATGAAAGTTCGTCGACGTATTTCGTGAAAACTACAAATAAACTGATTCTCTAACTTGTAGGTTTATACGGGTCCGAAATGTTTTATTGACTTTAAGAAATGGGCGAAATTGCAACAAGGAGATACACAATAGGGAAGGAGTGAATTGAACTGAAGGGAACCATAAAAAGGTCAATTACCAGGAGGGAGGTTCAGCAAACGGCTCCTGTTCGTTTTATGTCGGGTACGAAGCAACCAAAACTACAACAGTTACGAAATGGCGCCACTAAAGATGGCGGCAGAGGAAGTAATGGGCAGCTGTATAATTTTTCTGCCCCAGACAGTCATACATATGTTTTTAGTTTGAATTTTGCAATGAGTTTATTTTTTATTTATTGTGCATTCATTCAGAGAACTATCCTGCGACAGACGGCTAGATTTTTCCCCGAATAAGTGGGGTACGAGATGACCATAAATACAAAGGTTCGACATGGCAAAGGGTGAAATGCACATAGGACAGGGTAGAAGAGCTCATCTTGGATGTAAAAGCGGCGGCATAGCTTCTTCGTGTTTTGGAATCGTATGGTCGCTAGATGGCGCAAGTGATCCAGTTTCCATGGGATTAGCGGCACATTGCGGCTTGTATCATTCTGCATAATAACATCAAGTAGCTCCAAAGCTGCAAACCATGAAATGGCATTCAAAGGCAAAGCGGTCGATTCAAAGGTAAGAGATAATACATTTTGACGTGCTGCTGTTTATACAAAAGTAATCTGCTGAAGCGTCTCTATAAACATGACAGGATCGACAGTGCTGCAAAACCAGCTCATCATGGTTTGGATACAACATGCTTTATTGTGTCTGATCTAATGTGCACGTTTAGATTTTCTCATGTACGATTCATCAGCTGGTCAGGTAGCTGCTGTCTCTGTTTGCCAATCACACGGATCCCTCCCACAGGCTGCAGCAACCCTTTAAAACTGTGCATGCTCAGCTTCAGGTTGGACTGAGAGGAGGCGCTATTGACGGGTGGGATCCTGTAAATAAACGAGCCTACTTTTTGTCCATCACCTTACAGACCGTGCTGTCCAATCTGCTGCTGTGCCTGCTCATATTTTACTCCCTTTTCTACATGATCGGCAGTGTGTGCTTCGGTGCTTTCAGGTGAGTAGGAACCTCGCACGCATGCGCACAGGCACAAGGACTGTCCTTAGCAAAGCTTTTATTGACGCATGCAGCTTTCCCCTTTAGGGACCCAGATCCTGTAGGGGACCCTTTTCCAAAAAGCATTTATTAAAAGAATTAAATATTACACGAACAATTTTCGAATCAATGTACAAACAGTTCACTATTTTTTTTAATTAACAGGCATATCCTATGTTTTAATTCCTATAGGTGTTTTAGTTAACATTACATTCTAGGTTAAACCTTCCTGGAAGTCTTTTTTTGGTGGATCTTGGCCTCACTTTACTCATGTCATGCACTGCAGTATCTAAGTGGCATGTTTGATGTTGCATTTGATGTTACATTTCTATATGTATTGCCAGTCACCCCTATTGCCTACTCTAAATATGTGTAAAACACCATCAAATAAAGGCATCTTTATTGAGGGTAATTGCATTATCTCAATGAAAGCTTGAGCAAATCCAACCTTTCATTTGGATACATTGTTTTCAGTGGGGGAAAAAATCCCTAGTTAAGAAATAATTGTTTCTACCAAAATGAACAATTGCACAAGTATCAATACCCATGCTATTAGTACATTGTACTACATACATTGTGGTAACAAGACATCACTCAGTCTTCCTTTGTAACATTTCACAAGGTTGAAGCATACAGAAAGTGGCACTAACTATTTATGTGTTGATGTGGCCATATATTTTGGATCATTATCCTGTTAAAAGACCAAAATACAATCCATTTTCAGTGTACAGATCAAATCCACCAGATTTTTATTTCACGTTTCCTGGAATTTTAAAATCTACATGATACCATTAACTCTATGAAGTTTCTGAGGGTGTTTAGAAGAGAAAAAGGCCCACAGCATCACAGATGAGGAGAGGGGGACATACTTTAAATGCTCTAAAATTTCCAGACCTCAGGCAATTTTCTGCATTGGCTTCCTTTTTTTCAAACCAAACCCACCTGAAAGTCCAAGTAGAGTTTATCAAACTTCACATGGTTATGTTTGAGATGTAGTTGGTATATACATAGCATCTAATGATTATTATGGAGACTTATGCCACGGATGCCACTCTTTGCTGCATTTCAACAAGCTTTGAAGATTTTTGTAACTCCCTTAACCTTCTGTTCACTGTGGGTCTTCCTCCAGCCTAGTGACAAACATGGGTCTCTGTGTCATCTCATATTTATACTCCTGGCACATAGAAAGTTGTGCATTATTAATCAGAAGTTCCTACAAACTCTCATCAACTTAAAGTCTATGAAAACATGCTTCATTTACATTTAATGTGTAAATAAAATGTATCAGCATTTGTATGACAAATTGTTCTTTTTTGACACTAATTTCCTAACATGGGGTTTTCTCCCCACTGAGTAAGTGTTCTACAATTGTGAATTGTTTTCAGTCTGAGATTATGCTACTGCAATAAAAGATGAATACTGCTTTTTACGCATCTATACCCAGGGTTGCCACCAAGTCTGGCTTGGATTTTGCCTCCAAGGAGCCAGAACTTCATGTTAAACACGAATGGCAGTCTTAATACTATTCTTTGGGCTTTCTGAATATGTCTTTGTTTCCTCTTTCCTCTTTGCTAGAGGCTTTCCTTCTTATTTATTTTCAATCCACTGCCTAAATAGTGGCATAAAAAAGTTTGATTGTTTTTAAGCCTGAATATACCTGTTTTCCCTCCTCTTGTCCTCCTTCCACACAAAGCAAACTATGCTTGCATGGTCAAGTAAAAGAAAATGGGGATAAAGCAGCCAAAGTCCAAAGAGAAACTTTAAAAGACATTCAGAAAGCAAGCTGAACCCTTGGTGAAATCTAGCTACATGGAGATTGTTGGACGTTACTGTACGTACTGAGATCCATTCGATTTCTCTGGAACTCTCTCCCACCAGACATCTTTAAAACTGACTTTCTTTCCCTGTTCAAATTCAGACTTAAACCCACCTGTTCATGACTGCATACTACTTGTAATTGCACTGCTCCATACAACTTATGTTATGATTTTTTATCTGGTATTGCTGTTGTTGTTTGTACATTGACCTTGAGTGTTATGAAAGGTGCTTGTAAATAAAACAAATTATTATTATTATCTAAGTTTAGATAATAATAAAAATGGCAGACTTTCACTGTTGACGCTTCATGTTTCCTCATGTAGGTTGGATCGGTTTGACGGGCTGATTCCATTCGATTTTAAAACCGAACCGGCTGAATCTAACTCCAAATACCTGGGTGAGCACGTTACACAAAGCCGGTGTGGTCAACAGCACCAACTGTTGGCTTCGTACAGACAATGTTATTTTGTCACTTTTTTGTCTCCCTCAGTCAATCTCCTCTCCTTGGAGCTCACTTACTTTTGTAGTGGTATACTGTTTGCTGCAGTGGTGAGGAGGCGGGTTTGGGACTATGCCCTCACTGTCACACTTCTCCATGTAATAATCACCAGTCTGGGTGAGCATGAACAGAACAAACATCCACTTTTGTGCACAACTGAATGACCAGATCTGCACTGTATTGGCATGTTTTGTTTCTACGTTGCAGTGATGTTAGAGTTTCCCACAGTGTGGCAGTGGTGGCTGGCTTTAGGTAAGCAAACATTAGTGGTAACATGCATTTGTGTTGTAATTAATTTGTTTAATCATTCTCTAACTTGCTTTTTCCACAGGTAGCGGCTTGTTTCTGATGATTTGCAATGGCCAGCTGATCGCTTACTTCACATGCCAAAGTGAGCAAAGCTATGCCACCTTCAGCTACTACTGACAAGGTGGAAAGGCAGCTAATTAGAATATGATCAGAAAGTTAATTTATTTAAGTAATTCAGTTAAAAAAGTTCAACTCATACACACATTCATTACACACAGGGTGATCTATTTCAGGCATTTATTTCTGTTGATTTTGATGATTATGTCTTACCGCTAATGAAAACCCCAAATTTTGTTTCTTAGAAAATTAAAATATTACATGAGGCCAATGAAAAATTATTTTTAAAACAGAAATGTTCTGTTACGGCATGTGCATTCATGTGGAATACAGCTGACTTGACAGTTGTGTAGCAAATAGTCATTGAGACCCTCCACAAGGAGGGTAAACCACAAAATGTCAGTGCTACACAAGCTGGCAGTTCACAGCCGGCTGTATCCAAGCATATCAATGGAACATTAAGTGGAAGAGAAAATAATAGTCGAAATAAGGCGCACAATCAAGAGGGATACCTGCAACCTTGGGGGGATTGTAAGGCAAAGCCAGTTCAAGTGTTTATGGGGAGATTCACATGATGTGGACTGTAGCTGACGTCAGAGCTTTATGAAACCAGCAATGAGAAACCTGCTATCTGGGTTAAAGAGAAAAAGGACTGGACTAGGCTTGGTCTGGCTACTGGTGTCAAGGTATTCTAAGGTTTTAAACAGTTGCGGTTTTAAAACCGCTAAACTTTTCTTTCATACCATGCTTGTTGTTTATGTTCTTTGAATTGGATGCCAGAGAAAGAACAAGAGTGATAAGACCTTTCTCTGGCTATATGGAGCATAGAGTAACACAGTGCTTCCCCTCCCCTACATGTTACTGCACACTGTCACTTAGCTGCCTGAAAAAGAAGTTGTTTTGTTTAGCCAACACAAAAAAACAAATCTGGCTGTTTGGAGTTATTTCTGCTGTTGAAAAATACAGATCAGTCATAGTGTACATGTCCAAATATTCTTGGTCGGGGTTCCTTTTGCATGAATTGCTGCATCAGTAAAGCACGGCATGGAAGCAATCAGCATTTGACTCTGCTTAGGTGTTAAGCAAGGCTAAGTTGTTTTATCAGTGGCCTTCTGCTCTTCTGTATTTCATGGATCTGTTATCTCCCACCTGCCTCCCGACAATAAGCTGTTGATTCTCTATAAGTTATTGTCAGACAAGTTTGTTGGCCAATGAGGTATGGAGGATCAATCCTGCCTTAATTAAGAATACATACAGATACAAATAAATTACTCAATAAAATAATTACTGTACCAAAAAGTAGCTAAATAAATTAGAGTGCCATTAAATGCACCTTAAACATAAAAAGAAGAGATTTATTCAATAATTGATCATTTAATAGATATATTAGGATATAGATATATTTCTGTTTTAATCCACTTATTTTCAAATTTTTTTTTTCTTGAACTCTACAATTTTCTTTTGTTTATTTAAAACAAATGAGTGTCATGCTGTTTTATTTTTCCTAGCCCCTTTATTTCTTTAATATTTATTACCACCCAAATATATTCAAAACATGCTGTTTCCTCAAAAATAAATATTTTCCAAATTATTTTACTGTCCTTTAATTGTTAAACACTAATATATTTTCCCTTTTCATATACCACTGATGTATTTTCTAACCCAACGAATTTCCCTGTGCCCATTTATTTCCGTCTTCCTTTTTTACATTTCTTGGTCGCTGTATTGTCTTTTCCTCCTCAACATGCAGCTAGAAATTTAAAAACAAAGGGGGCGGGCAGAGACAGAGGGCGCGGTCTTTTGGATCAACATCACCACCTCAGCTTTTCTTCTATTGGCTGGGGTCAAACCTTTAGAAAGTTGGTGCTGAGTCTCAATATGGCTGCCTGGTCCTGGAAAGGGCCTAGCAGAAATGGCTAACTACTGTCATGTTGTTGCTAAGTTATGCTTGTTGTGGATTTGGTGATAGATTTCGCTGTTAGTCGGGATAGTTTACTGTGTCCTGCTGACTCTAACTGAGAGAATACTTCAGTTTGCCGAGTACTAAGAGGCATCCACGTGTACAGACCCACTTTCAAAATAAAAGCATGACTCAATGACTGACTGTATTCCCAATTCAACCAGGGAAAACATGTTTCAAGAACTTCAGCTTCAAGCTAGTCTCTTAAAACATGTCCAGTGATACTTCTTGAAAATATTCAGCAATACATTTTTCAAAAATAAAACCTGGTAAATTTCCATATTTATAATCTTTTTAAGGTAAACTCATTCAAGGATGGCTTCTGCTCTGATTAGGGGTTCAGTTTCTATAGATGTCACTATATTTTATTAATATTTTAAGAGGGATTTCTAAATTAAAACATGGGAAAATTATATATATCAGCATTTGTTTTAATAAAAAAACATTTCTTTCATTCCAGTACAATTTTTGTCTAAATTAAGAGCAAACAATTCACACATTACTCAAAAGTATTATTCATATATGGTGCAGAATTTCACAATTAAATTGCTAGATGAGGACATTAACTATAAGACACTCTATTAACAATTGATATAAATAAATTAAATAAATTAGCATTGTCCATTATCACAGGCTAATTTCTGTCCAGATAAAAAATTTAACATCCATAGATGTCACTCAATAAATTTTATCCACATCTGATGTGGAATTTAAAAAGAAAGTCCCTAAACATGAAAAATTTATGTATACCTTGTCATATCCACAATCCTTTAAAAATAAGTATGTCTGATGCCCTGGGCTGATTCCTCTTTGTATTAAAATTAAAAAGTGTTATCCAGATCTAATCTGGGATTTCAGAATTAAAGCAATACTACTATGACAATATCTCCTAATCTTTTAATGAATTAATAACACCATTAAAAGATAATTGTAGCTTTATGGACTTAAGCTACATCATCTCTAGATGTCACTTAATTCATATCAGATATGGAAATTCAAAATTACACCTCTGGAAGATTCTAATATAGATATTTACACTATAATCATCATTTAAAAAAAAGGTCAGATTCCTGTTACAGTTAGGAGTTGACCATCTATGTCACTAAGGATTTACATATCTGCCGTTGTAATCTGAAGCCATTTCCTCAGCATATGTGCAATATTTTATCCAGATGTGTAACACCTGTAGGGTATATTTGCAAATGTGAGTTCCAGTTGTACTTTGAAATGTAGTATATACAGGTCCTTCTCAAAAAATTAGCATATTGTGATAAAGTTCATTATTTTCCATAATGTCATGATGAAAATTTAACATTCATATATTTTAGATTCATTGCACACTAACTGAAATATTTCAGGTCTTTTATTGTCTTAATACGGATGATTTTGGCATACAGCTCATGAAAACCCAAAATTCCTATCTCACAAAATTAGCATATCATTAAAAGGGTCTCTAAATGAGCTATGAACCTAATCATCTGAATCAACGAGTTAACTCTAAACACCTGCAAAAGATTCCTGAGGCCTTTAAAACTCCCAGCCTGGTTCATCACTCAAAACCCCAATCATGGGTAAGACTGCCGACCTGACTGCTGTCCAGAAGGCCACTATTGACACCCTCAAGCAAGAGGGTAAGACACAGAAAGAAATTTCTGAACGAATAGGCTGTTCCCAGAGTGCTGTATCAAGGCACCTCAGTGGGAAGTCTGTGGGAAGGAAAAAGTGTGGCAGAAAACGCTGCACAACGAGAAGAGGTGACCGGACCCTGAGGAAGATTGTGGATAAGGGCCGATTCCAGACCTTGGGGGACTTGCGGAAGCAGTGGACTGAGTCTGGAGTAGAAACATCCAGAGCCACCGTGCACAGGCGTGTGCAGGAAATGGGCTACAGGTGCCGCATTCCCCAGACCTGGGCTACAGAGAAGCAGCACTGGACTGTTGCTCAGTGGTCCAAAGTACTTTTTTCGGATGAAAGCAAATTCTGCATGTCATTCGGAAATCAAGGTGCCAGAGTCTGGAGGAAGACTGGGGAGAAGGAAATGCCAAAATGCCAGAAGTCCAGTGTCAAGTACCCACAGTCAGTGATGGTCTGGGGTGCCGTGTCAGCTGCTGGTGTTGGTCCACTGTGTTTTATCAAGGGCAGGGTCAATGCAGGTAGCTATCAGGAGATTTTGGAGCACTTCATGCTTCCATCTGCTGAAAAGCTTTATGGAGATGAAGATTTCATTTTTCAGCACGACCTGGCACCTGCTCACAGTGCCAAAACCACTGGTAAATGGTTTACTGACCATGGTATCACTGTGCTCAATTGGCCTGCCAACTCTCCTGACCTGAACCCCATAGAGAATCTGTGGGATATTGTGAAGAGAACGTTGAGAGACTCATGACCCAACACTCTGGATGAGCTAAAGGCCGCTATCGAAGCATCCTGGGCCTCCATAAGACCTCAGCAGTGCCACAGGCTGATTGCCTCCATGCCACGCCGCATTGAAGCAGTCATTTCTGCAAAAGGATTCCCGACCAAGTATTGAGTGCATAACTGTACATGATTATTTGAAGGTTGACGTTTTTTGTATTAAAAACACTTTTCTTTTATTGGTCGGATGAAATATGCTAATTTTGTGAGATAGGAATTTTGGGTTTTCATGAGCTGTATGCCAAAATCATCCGTATTAAGACAATAAAAGACCTGAAATATTTCAGTTAGTGTGCAATGAATCTAAAATATATGAATGTTAAATTTTCATCATGACATTATGGAAAATAATGAACTTTATCACAATATGCTAATATTTTGAGAAGGACCTGTAGATTCCTTGCCTCTCCAATAACTCTCTCTACATGTAGCCCCACTCTGACTGATGCAAGCCCTAGTTTGGCCTTTAACTTTCCAGGGGAACAGGGCTGTAATCTCAGAATAAAATGTTCAATAGTAATCTTTATGAGACTTTAATTTAGAAATCCCACATGAAATATAAATAAAATATAGTGACATCTATAGAAACTGAAATAACCAGAACAGAACTCAAAAAAATTTATTAATATGGTGAATAATATTGGCCATATTTACCAAGTTTTATTTTTGAAAAATGTATATCTGAATATTATTCAGGAAGTATCAATTTAAATGTTTAAAGAAGCTAATTTAACATTGAAGATTTTAAAATATGTTTCCCCCAGTTAGATTGGGAATACAGTCTGTCACTGAGTCATTCTTTTATTTTTAAAGCGGGTCTGTAAACATAAATGCCTTAATACTTTATACTCAGGCAAACTGAAGTATTCTCTCAGTTGGAGTCAACAGGACACAGTAAACTATCCCAACTAACAGTGCTATCTACCAACAAATCCCCAACACCCCTGACTTCATTAGCAAAAGCATGAAAGAGGTTAGCCATTTCTGCTAGCACCTTTTCAGAACCAGGCAGCCATAGACTCAGCACCAACTTCCTAGAGGCTTGACCTCAACCAATAGGAAAGAAGCTGAGGCGTGACGCTGTTCCAAACACCGCCTCCCCTGTCTCAGTCCCGCCCCGTTTGTTTTTCTGTTTCCAGCTGCATATTGAGGAGGAAAAGACAATACAGCGACCAAGGAATATAAAAAAGAAGGACGGAAATTATGGAAGCAAATCGTTACCATATTTCAAATGAAAAAGCATTTTCAGAAATGCTTTTTCATTTTAAGAATGTGGCTGCATTGTTTGACTCATAAATGAAATTAGTAATCAATAATCCTATTTGCATTTTAATTTTCTTCTTCAAGACTGCTCATTCTTTCACTTAATTAAAATGAAAAAGACATTTGAGATTTATTTTTCAAAATGTACTCCAGCAAATAGATACCAAAATTAAATTTGAAATGTAAAATTTGAAAATGAAAAAGCATTTCCAGAAATCCTTTTTCATTTTAAGAATGTTGCTGCATTATTTGACCCATAAATAAAATGAGTAATCAATCATCCTATTTGCATTTGCATTTTCTTCTTCAAGACTGCACATTTTATGCCATAATCAAAAAGAAAACAAAGCAGACATTCCTTTTTTGTTTTCGTGGTCTGCCCGCAAAGTACTGCCCACAACTCAAAAACGAAAAAGCATTCCGAGCGGCTGGCGCCACAGAGTGACGTCAGCAGCCGCTCTTCCTCAGCTCCCTGCTGACCGAGCTACCCATCTTGTTCGGTGGGAGGCGCTGTGCACGTCTGCAGTGCATTACATTGCAAACGTGCCGAGAAATTGATTGAATTGCAGCAGGGCCGAGCTCAATTTGTGGCAGTGACAGGCGGAACTGGCAGTTCCGGTGGCAGCCTTATGGCCTGGGATATCCAGCGTATTTTTAAGCATTTATTTATAATTTTCTGTGAGTGACAATTCAGACTAGCCGCTCTATAATAAACCGGCTGTTTGTGCAATAAATTTTCGTCATCCTTTCAACACGTCACACATAGACATAGTGCTATTTATTTTCCATGTCAAGAAAATACAATCACCTTATGGGTCTAAAGCTGTTTATTAAATAATAATGAGTAATGAAATCAATATTTAAAGGTAACAGGCTATAACAACAATGACATCCCGTTTGCCGATAATCAGCATCAGATTCCACAAAAACAGCGGCAACCGCATTGGCAAGCTTTTACGGCCGGTCTGGCACCTTCTGGCATCCTCGCGGAATCCTCTGCCACCCTGCTGCAGGCTGTGGCAGTTCCGGTGGCAGCTTCAGTGGCAGGCTGTGACGGAACTAACTGTTCTGCCTGCCACTGCCACAAATTGAGCTCGGCCCTGCTGCAATTCAATCAATTTCTCGGCACGTTTGCAATGTAATACAATGCAGACGTGCACAGCGCCCCCACCAAACAAGATGGGTAGCTCGGTCAGCAAGGAGCTGAGAAAGAGCGGCTGCTGACGTCACTTCTGCGCCCGCCGCTCGGAATGCTTTTTCGTTTTCGTTGTCTGCTTTGTTTTCTTTTTGATTATGGCATAAAATGTGCAGTCTTGAAGAAGCAAATGCAAATAGGATGATTGATTACTCATTTTATTTATGGGTCAAATAATGCAGCCACATTCTTAAAATGAAAAAGCATTTCTGGAAATGCTTTTTCATTTTCAAATTTTCCATTTCAAATTGAACTTTGGTATCTATTTGCTGGGGTACATTTTGAAAAATAAATCTCAAATGTCTTTTTCTTTTTCATTTTAATTAAGTGAAAGAATGAGCAGTCTCGAAGAAGAAAATGCAAATGCAAATAGGATGATTGGAAATAAATGGGCTCAGGGAAATTTGTTGGGTAAGAAAATACAACAGGAACATATTAGAGGAGAAAATATATCAGTGTTTAACAATTAAAAGGAGTAAAATAAAAATATTTAATTTTGGGGAAAAAAAACAGGTTTTAAATATATTCCGGTGGTAGTAAATATTAAAGAAATAACAGGATAGGAAAAATAAATGGCAAGAAATTCACTTGTATTAAATAAATATATAGAGTTCAAGAAAAAAATACATGATTTAAAATTAGTGGTGTAAATAAAATTAGAAATATATATTTATATCTGATTAATTGATTAATTATTGAATAAATCTTTTTTTTTTTTTTTTGCATTTACTGGCACACTAATATATTTTACTAGCTACTTTTTGGCCCAAATTATTTTATTGAATAATTTATTTATTTCTGTATGTATTCTTAATTTTGGCAGGATTGAACCTCCACAGGAGATGCCCAGTGATACAATGGTCATCAAAGGAGGTATTGGTGCCTTCGGCAGTGTGGCCAGAAGCCAAGTCCTGCTGGAAATGAAACCACCATCTCCATAAAGCTTGTCTGCTCTAAAATCTCCAGACCTCAAACAACTTGGATTCTGCACATCACCGCTCTTCTTCTAGACCCTGGGACCTTGATTTCTAAATGAAAGACAAAATTTACGTTCATGTGAATAGAGGACTTTGGACCTTGATTTAAAAAAAATACCCTAGTTTTCTGGTGTCACACAAAATTGTATAAGATTATCTAGACCATGACAGTCCATGTTGTTTGTGACCATTAAGTGTTTCCAAATTACCTTTATTGTATTTCATGTATATAGAGGCAAAAGCCTTTTTGGGGCAGCTAACTAGCAGTGTTCAGAGACATGTGGGGGAGGGCAGCCCTGTTTTGTGTTCTTACAGCCAGAGAAGCCAGAGAAAAGTCAAGTCAGTGCATCAGTTTCTCTGGCATATCATTAAAAGGACCTAAACCCTGGGACAATTTTGACAGAAAATGTTAATTCTGAAACCATAACTGTTAAAAACCTTGGTATACCTTGATACCAGTAACCAGCCCATGCCTAGTCCTGTCCTCGTTCTCTTATATCAACTAACAGACGCCTCTGACTCTGCCTCTGGTTTAAGACCAGTTTAAAACATGTCCTACATATGTCTGTGGTGGTTCTTGAAGCACTGACTCCAGCCTCAGACCATGACATGCGAAGCTTCTACAAACGTTTGAACGAGATATGCTTTACAGTCCTCGTGAAGCTGCATACCTTTTTTCTAAACTAAACTTTCCATTAATATAGTTATACACAGCACTATGAGAGAGCAACAATCCTTTGTTAGGTAATCTGTCCTCACCATGATTGTGTGGTTCATGACATTACATTTCTCTACTGAAAATAATTTTTTATTGTTCTTGTGTAGTTTTCTCGGAAATTGTATTTTGGATTTTCATAAGCTGTTAACCATAATCATCAAAATTAACAGCTTAGTGTTTGATATAGATCAGTCTGTGTGAGTTTCACTTTCTGAATTAATGACACTTTTTTGATGACTTTCTAAATTATCAAGATGCAAATGTAAACCATCTGTTTTCTTTTTTTTGCTTTGTTTGTCACAACACACAGAAGGTAAAGGCTGTGTGTATTTTTTGCTAAAAATGGCATTCGGCTATGTTTTTATATAACTGCTACATAGAAGCTTTCATTTTCTGCTTGCAATACACTCAGTTTCTATTCTTATGTATGCAGTGTTAAGAAAGCCAGTAAGACATCATTATAACAAGTGAATGTATTTGTTAAATGGGACCCGTGCAATAAAGGCTATAAACATACCTACTCATAGCTGTGTTGTTCATGCTTAATAGACACATTATATAAAGGACTTCAAAAATAGTGATCCGCCTTTCCCTAATAAACAACTCACACTGAGAAACTAGTGAAAAGTTAAAAATATATCACTATTTATTCAGGAACAACAAATGAAGCATGCTGCAAATTGCCATGTCAGGGATTGCATATTCTGTTCAAGTACAAAAAAATAGAAATTACAATAAATAATATATATACCTTTAGAAAAAAATATATTTCAACAATCACACTTCCTGAGGATTTGGTGGGCTTATAAAACTGCCTCTGCAACTACGTTCTCTGCTGGGTTCATGTAGGAGAACTCAGGAAACGTCACACTGGCTGCCGCTGCCTCGACCCTCTCGTTCAGGGAGGCAGGGACAGGCTGCAGCCAGAACTCAGGAGCGATGTAGCATACATCATCAGGACCGGTCTAGAAAAGGAGAAAAGAGTAAGGACCAAACGGGTAAAAATTGAAATTGTTTTTCTGATGTATTCGTACCACTTTAGGGATGAACGGGGGCCTAACTTTTCTGGCTACGAGGTCATCCCAGTTGATAGAAGCAAAGAAGCAATGCTCCTTCAGCTCCTCCTGGGAACACAACAGAAATTAACTCCAGTGGCCATGTGCCTTCTCACTCATTGTTGATGCTCTGTGTGTGCGCTTACAACGTCAAGTCTCTGGCCTAAGCGCCTTGAGATGTTCCTTTCTAACAACCCTTTTAACAGTGCTATGGCACCTTCAGACAGGCCGCTGGGCAGCCGCAGAGGAGAATACAGGATATTTTCTAACATCTCTAGTCTGCTGCGGCTGTAAAATGGAGGCTGGGCAGCAGAAAGGAAGGCGATATAGTCAGTTCAAGATGCAGAAGAAAACACAAAGAAGTAGTTTAATCCAGTGCTACTCACCAGTCCAGAGAGCATCTCAAACAGCACAGCTCCAAGTCCCCACCAGTCCACAGCTAGGCTGTATGGCTGGCCTAGAAGAACCTCCGGAGCCAGATACTCTGGGGTCCCACAGAAGGTGTGTGTAATCCCACCGACAGCCACACCTTCTTTACAAAGACCAAAGTCTGTTAGCATCACGTGACCCTGGCCGTCCAGCAGGATGTTTTCTGGTTTGAGGTCTCTGTACAGACATAAAGTCATTTTCAATAAATCAGAATATGTGTTCCAGTGAGGACTGTTTTTCAGGTTGAGAGTATTTTTTTGAAAATAACAACCTTTAAGCATTTATAAAACTATCTTTCAAAAAGCCTACATCTCTGTATTTAAAAAGTTAGTTTTATTGGTCTGATGTAACATTCTAATCTTAAATGTTGTGTTTTCATTAGCTGTCAGCAGAAAATCCTCATAATTAACAGAAATAAAGGCTGGAAAACATCACTTTGTGTGCAGCTAATCTATATAATGTGTTTCACTTAGTGAGTCAAGTTACTTAATTAACTTTTCAACAATATTCTAATTTATTGAATGGGTCTGTACACAGGACAGAGATGGAGTGTCTAGTCTACAACTAGAAAAAGTATTTAAAAGTCTTAAATAAGTCCAGATTTCTCATAGAAGACCTTCCATTACCTTTAGATAGGCCTAATTGGTTCAGTAATGTTTACTTTTGTTCACTCAATACTTTGGCATATTTTTTTAATTTTTGAGAAATACTTTGGCACCATTTATTTAGTCAATGTTCAGTAATTCTAATTGTGAAATTTAGGGAAAATTATATTACAAATCGCTTGATGTAGGGCAGTAAAAAACCTGTCTGCAGGAATTTCAAGATGGACTAAACTATGTAGTTTCCAAAGGTTAGATATAAGATATAAAATCTTTTTTGGTAATCAT
Source organism: Girardinichthys multiradiatus (assembly GCF_021462225.1). Taxonomy (NCBI): domain Eukaryota; kingdom Metazoa; phylum Chordata; class Actinopteri; order Cyprinodontiformes; family Goodeidae; genus Girardinichthys; species Girardinichthys multiradiatus. The sequence goes on from NC_061796.1 coordinate 1,682,213, forward strand.
TTTTGTCCAGCTTCTTTGATGTGAAAAAAAACAAACTGTAAAATTAACAATGTTTAACAATGTTTCACAACATTACTACTGAAATAGATTTCAGTAGTAGTGTTGTGAAACATGTACCGCATACTATTTGAAGGTAACCAGTAGGTGTAAGAGCACACGTCACATTAAAGAAGTGATAAATACCAACCTCAGAGGATATAGCTGTGTTTAACTTGGCTATTTTGTAAGCCAACAGATGTATAAGCTACTTCTTGATTGACTTATATTTCTTCCACAGGGATCTTTAACTGAATTTTAGCAAAACCTGCAGAAACCCTGACAGAGTTATCTAAAGCCGTGTTACATATGTGTTTGTGCACCTGTAAACGATGCTTAGAGAGTGAAGGTAGCCAAGTGCAGCAGCTATCTCTGCAGCGTAGAAAGCAGCTCGGGGTTCTGGAAATGAACCCTCTCTCTGCAGGTGGTAAAACAGCTGAAAGAAACAAGGTTTCACACACAGAAATGAAACATTATGGAGAGTCTCTTGCACACATTCCGACAGACAAATCTTTTGGTGTGAGTTTGCACAAGGAATTTCATACCTCTCCTCCGTTTACAAAGTCCAGGACAAAGTAGAGTGTCTTTGGTGTCTGGAAGGAGAAATGAAGCCCCACCAGGAATGGATGGTTTAGTCCCTTCAGCAGTACGTTCCTTTCAACCATCACGTGCCTTTGCTGCAGAGAGATAACCCACAGATGGTTAGACAGAAAAAACCGACACAGATAGAAAAACAGATGCAACAAAACACAGACAAGGACAGACCCCTTTCCTCTTGATGATCATCTGCTTGTCCAGAATTTTAACTGCGTAGTAACCTCCTTGTTTTCTGTGTCTTGCCAACAACACCTGTTATATATTTCACCTTATTAGTTCACAGCATTTATAGATATAAATCAGCATGTTAATCAGGAAATACCTTTCCAAAGCTTCCTTTGCCAATAACTTTGAGGTAGTCAAAGTCTGATGGTTTCACCCTGATCAAGACAATGACAGAAAACAGTGGTAAATAACAAGAAATGTATAAATGCTTGTAATACAAATAGAGCGGTAATACTAAATACTGAACGTGGCCACAAAATAACATAATCCTGTTTTTTTCTTCAGGAAACCCTCATAATTGCTAATGCCATAACCTGTGACGTGGGCTCACAAGGTTAGGAGCCAATTAGGGGACCCTCCCATGGACCTTCACTGTGCTTCTCAATTGACTGCTATAAAAGAAAGGGTTGCTCTGTAATGTGAAGCAAAAATATTTTCTTCAAGAAATATTACTGTAATGGGGCGTGACTCACTGTGAGGCCTCTGAGTTCAACGGGCCCTGAAAAAATAAGACACAGAGAGAGGGGGAGAGGGTCGGTCAGAAGGAGGGACTGGGTTTCATCCCATCAACACCATGGCAGCATCTCCTAGAATTCCTTCACCAGATCCGAACTCACAGAGATAGCTTCCTCCTCCTTCTGTCTCCTCAGCTTGCTTTGTCTCTTCAGTGGTTTCTGGGTGCCCAGGCTTCAATCAGGAGGTCAAGCAGAGCTTGGTTTAGATTCTGATTCAAAGGGCTGGACACAAAGTAAAAAATGCCTTATTTTTTGTTAACTTACTGTTGGCAGGGTTTCTGGGTGGAAACAAGTTTGTGTAAGAAATCCATGAAGCCAACTTTTTTCTCTTTTAGCACATCTGTAAGACAGACGGACAGACAGAAAGAGAGGGAGGGGATGGGTTAGTCCATTACATAAGAGTGTACTAGCTGGTTTTAGTCTGCTGACATCTGGCAGCCTTTCAAACTGAGGTCACTTCCAATATAAAACTCAATTTATTAGTTTTGTGGATTTACCAAATAATTAAAAGAAACCACTGTGCTAAATTATTTCAGCATTAATGTAACAAGTGAAACCATTTTAATTAATAAGTTTTCTAATTACGTTTCAATGTGTCATATTTAAGATAACAGCTCATTGTACTGTTCAATTAAGCCTAAAAATGGCGACCTACCTGATATAACGGTAACAAGCCCCTTCATTTTGGCATACGTCATCGGTCGTTCTTGAGTCAGAGTCATCTGGAAGAAGTTTTATTTTAAAATAAAACTCCACAGAGATCAGGAGCTGGTTCTGGTTCTGGCTCTGGTTCTGGTTAGACCATTCTCAGTAAACTCCACCCTCTGGAATGAAACTTCAACCCCCTCTGCTGCTGAATTTAAGGCTGTTGACGCACGACGCGCTGCGTTCAAGCTCCCTCAGACAACTTATAAATATAGCATGCGAGGCTTACCATGAGCGCTTCTCATGACCAGTATCTAGGACAATCATTCATACAGCTGCGTTATGGTGTTGTTTAAATTACTTGTCTGACAAGATGGAATTACCAAGTATTTAAGTTTGAAAAGGAAGGCCTTTAGGGTTGTGTTTTACAACATTTTCGCCGCAACTAAATCATCAATGCACTCCAGTGCAGCGCCCTTTGATTTAAAAAGGTCCAAAGCAGATCCATAACTGCATGGTGGCTCATGTTAGCTACCTAAAGCAAGTGTAAGATACCTAAACCTACCCTTGGCGGTAATGACTGCTATTTAGCATTTGACTAAACAGGCACTGAGTCTTTTAGATTGCTGTGGAGGAATTTTGTCCTTTGTCTCTTTTTTTGCAGAATTCTTTTTACTTCAGCCACATTTTTTAGCATGAACACCCTGTTTAAGGCATCAGCATCTCAATTGGATTTTAGACCAGATCAAAACTTTACTTTTTTTCATCCATACAGAGGTGGACTTCCTGATGTGCTTTAGAGCATTGCACTGCTGCATTACCGAAGTGCGCTTGAGCTTATGGTCACAAACATTCTCCTCCAACATTTTCTCGAAGAGAGCAAAATTCACAGTTCCATCAATTACAGCAAGTCGGCCAGCTCATGAAGAAGCAGAGTTGCCCAAGACCATCACACTGCCACCACCATGTTTGACTGCAGGCGTAACATCCTGGCTTTTAAAATGCTTTTAGTTTTGTTCCAGATGTAACGAGAGGCACACCTTCCATAAATTTCCACTTCAGTCCCCTCAGTCCACCAATAAACTCACCCAAACCCTAGGGGACCATCAAGATGTTTTTTGGCAGTGTGAGATGGGCCTTTGTGTTCTTTTTGGTCTCCAGTGGTTTTGGTCTTGTAACGCTCCCATGGGTGCTATTTTTACCCAGTTCCTCTCTCCTATTATTGAATAATTATCACTGACCCTGCCGTGAGGGAGCCCTGTAGTGTTTTATATGGAGTATGTTCACCACTGTCTGTACCCTCTCCATTTGTGGTTTATGGCTATCAAAGGAGTCCCAAAACCTTAAAAAGGCTGTTTAGCCATTTTCAAACCAAAACACGAATTTCTTTAGTCCCGGGATTAAACATGTTGCTTTTTTGAGAACTTTTAGTCTAGTTCATGTTGTCAGACAGATTCCATTAAATTTTGATTTTACAGATCTGGCAGTAATCCTGCCTGGATGTGGCATGTAAAACTGTACAAGAAGAGGGGTAAATCATAAACAAACCATCATTTGAAAACTGTTTTTTATGTACTTAGGTTATCTTTGTCTTATAATAAATTTTATTTTCTCAAACATATAATATGCTCTTTTATAAAGAATAATACTAAGGCCAAGTGGCTATAAGTATACTACTCACACATGTTCTAGCTCCAGTAAGTCAAGTAGGTAGCAATACAGACAGCTGCTCGTGCTGTGACCATGTCATGCCCTAATTTAACTGCTGAGTTCAGCTTTTTTGATCTACTCTTCAGTTTCCAAATGTAGGTTTTGGGCTATTTTTGATCCCTAGAAACTGTACTACATGTGTAAATTCCCGACAGCGCTCCAAACATTTGTCATCAGGCGTCATGTCCGTTGCAGCTCTGGGAAACTGGCAGGGCCTGTTCACATCGCTACTGACCCAGTTTTAAGACTGTGATACAGTCTGGTGACTGCCAACCAGAATGTGTATTTTAACACTCAGTGGCATGTCAAGGCAGATATGGTCCATCTGATTGGACAAATCTGATACTAGCATTCAGAGTGTGAATTTAATGTATGGCAATAAATATAAATAGAATACAGTCATATTCTAGAAATTAGAATATGCGTTCCCATGAGCCTCGTTTGTCAGATTAAAGTTATGTTTTAAGAATAACAACCTTTAAGCAGTTATCAAATATACATTTCATTAAGTGCACATTTCTGTATTAATATTTTTTATTGGTCTGGTGTAATATTCTAATCTTAAATGTCTTGTTTTCATTAGCTGTAACCAGAAAATCATCATAATTAATAGAAATAAAGCCTTGAAAACATCAGCCTGTGTGTAATTAATCTATATAATGTGTTTCACTTTGTGAACTGAGTTCCTGAAATAAATGAATTTTTCAATAACATTCTAATTTACTGAATGGGTCTATACCTTGGATATAGACGGGTGCAGACCCCTGTTAAAATGCCAGGTATTTGTGACGTAACAATGAGAGGATGCTAAATTATTTCAAATCTTGTTTTGACTTTTATTCTGCATGATACAACTGTAAAATAAGAAAAATCTGTTGGGGAGAAATAAATTAAGAGAGGGGAATATATTTGGGTGCCTAAGTCAGTAGCCCCTTCAACTAATGTTTTGCTGCATCTTTTTTTTTTTAAACCCTTTAGTTCATGCACTGTCCATTTTTACCATAGCTTTGTGTGGCTCTCGGATGTTTCTGTTACTTCCCTGAACTCCCTGCTCATCTGTGTTAATCAGCCTCCTTCTACTTGCTCTGCATTCTCCCTGTCACCAGCTGCTCCATATTTCTCCTAATTGGCTCCCCTCTTTCATTGGTCCATTCTCCACCCTACCTTTGTATTTATACCCTCTGGGTTTCATTGCTCACGACCAGATCCTCCTGTTTGCTACCTGTCTGTATACCTGCCTGAGGTTCCTTGTCCTGTCATTACCTGTACGTTCCAGCTTCATTAATATTATTGAAACACTGCTACTCACCATGTGTCTCACTCGCTCTGATCTTCATGTTGGTCCAACAAACCCGCCCTTCATGACAAGCCAGATCTGAATCTTTTCTTTGGAAGGAAAGGCTGCTGTCTTGCAACCCTACTCCTTAGTCCAGACATACAGGGAATACTGGAGACACAGCCAGTCCTGGCCATAAATCCCTATAGCTCTTTCAGTTTTAACATTGGCTTCTTGGTAGCCTAATTGATCAGTTTTCTTCTTGTCTTTTTTAATTAAGTTTGGAAAAACGAGATCAGACTACAGGATTAGCTGCTTATACAGACTTGCTCTTATTGTGACAGCAAACTGAATTATCTGTTTGTTTGTTTGTTTTGTTGCCAGAATCCTTCTGGAAATCTATTTCTCTGTCTGAATCAGCCTGTAAACTCCTAAGTTAATCACAGCAGAGCATTTTTACGTCTTCAGTAGTAAACTTGTTTTGAGCAGCAGGCTCTGTGTAAACTCAGTCAAGCGAGACTTAATTTCCACACAAGTCATACTGAAAGCCTGTGCTGAGGGATGAAAGCACGACATATGCTTGCATAGCTTTCTACTCCAGTTTGTCCACATTAATTGATTCGGATCAGCATCTGCCTGCTGATCCCATTGTAAAGAGTGAATATGCGTGCAGGGAATATCAAAAATAAAATAATGAAAAAAGGGAGTCCAAATAAGCTTATACAATATATTTATATATTTTTTGTAGTTGTTTTTTGTTCCATAAGCTTCCATAATAGGCAGATATTATGGTCCGCTGAGCTATCCAAGAAACCTTCAGTTGGAGTCACTAGCTAAAGGATGCAAAAGAGTAAAAGTCAAGAAATTCCTATTAGGACATATATTCAACCAGGATTAACAGATTTCATTGTTGAAATTCAACTGTGTAGGATTTATGTTTATCATCATTAATTGCAGTTTAATGCAATGCGCAGTTCTGATACTGTGCTTGTTTATAATATTCTGACATTTTTAGTAGAGTGAGACTCTAGCGTAAATCAGGAGCAGCAAAGAGTATGCTTCAGAGATGGGTTGTAAGTGAAAACAGAAATGCAAAGATTGTCTTTTAAAGCTGCAACACACATGTTCAAGTACTCAATCTTTACTGTGAGCTCCTTCAGTATCTGGCTGAAAATGTCCTGACTGACAACCTATGCTGCTGGGTGAGAAGCTTTATGGAGAACCTGCATTTCAGAGCAACACTTTTTAAATTCAGAGTAGAAGAGAAACGAGAGGTGTGAGTTTTTCTTCATTCACACACAGCAAGAAAAAGGCCACATGGATAATAATCTCTGTTCTGTAAATTTATGACCCTGCAAAAGGGACCATGCTTGCTCTTTAAATCATTAAGCATGAAAAATGTTCTCACTATAGCCCTGGATTGGTTTGTTTATTTTGGCCCACTGCAATAATTTCAAAGCATAGTGCAAGGAAGAGGACTAGTACTGAATTACAATAATAGTGTTCCCCTCCGAATTCTCCACTAAGGCCTTAAACATCCTTTCAGTAATAAAACAAACACGGTGATTCTCTCCACAAAATTTAGATTCAAGCCACATTGTGACATTATGAAGGCTTTCTACTGAGAACTGAGTTATATAACTAAACTTTGACACTAATGTATTCTTATGTAATGAAGGGAGGGAGAGAGAGTCTGGGTCCGGCACTGCTGCTGGTGGTAAACAAATTATTGAGTGAAACTGAGAAGAACGGAGATGTCTGAAGAATTTAAAGACTAGCAGTAAAACCATATATAAAGCCAAAAAAACAACAGTGGCTCACTGACGTTGTGGTTTTGTTGGTAACCTGAAAAGATGAATGGGAACGTTGCGCATGAATTTATTTCAGATGTGTTATTCAGATAAGGGACATGAAGTTCTGATACTGAAATAATATCAGGTTTGTTCCTGTGTCTCTGCGGTCTAAATTTGGAGACACTGCAGAGGTCAGAGCTGAGAGGTCACAGCAAGTCTTGGTTTGCAGAAAGCTGATCCTCTGACAGAAACAGGGGGAGGTTTCCCTTCTGCTACAGCGCCTGTGTCTGAGAAGAGAGGAGTAAAATCCTCTCATCCGTCCGTCACACTCCATGGTGAACCAGTCTCTGCTGGTGTCTGAGCGGCTACCCTCAGTGGTGAACATCTAACTTTCCTGGAGCCGGTCAGAGCTGGTTTTACCTCTCAGGGAATGCAACAAGTGGCGCAGAACATCTGAGCGCTCAACAGCATTCTTACACGTGAGGACAGAAGGGACTCTTACGACAGTTCTTCAGTTCTTCAGTTTTGGATAATTTCCAGCAAGGGGAAACATTTGTTTTTACATGCATGAAATTAACAAACTCATTAATATTGTTAAAAACTACATATGGTCTTAAATGTAATTAAATTCGCCAGCTGCAAATGATCAGTGTTTAGCAGTTTTATGCTAGTTATTTGCATGTAATGGTTACACCTGACATAAACCAGATATTCACATACACTGTATAAAATCAACATTTGTTTCACTGTTTGACATTAAAGCTAATATAAATGTTTTTGGTTTTTTTGTTGTTGTTTTAGGTCAGTTAGGATTACCAAAATTATCTTGATTGCCTAAATATCAGAATATGAGCAAGAGTATTTTTTTAAATCTGTCTTCAAATCCAGAAGTTTACGCACATATCTTTAGTATTGATAGATTTGCCTTTTCAGCTGTAGGACGTGGGTCAAATGTTTTGGGTATCTATATAAAAGCTCCTAATAATAGCTGCTGGAATTTTGGCCCATTGCTCCAGATAGAACTGGTGTACATGCGTCAGGTTAACCCGGTTCGCCTTGCTCACACACACGTTTTCATCTCTGCCCTGGATTTTCTATGAGACCAAATTTATGGCTTTGAGATGGCCACTCCAAAACATTTAGTTTCTTGTCTGCATATATTTTTGTAACTGATTTAGCGGTACGATTAGGGTCTTTGGAGCCATTCAGAACAGCCCTTTTTGCCCAAGCTCATGGCTGATATCTTGAGACGTTGCTTCAAAATTCTCCACAAATTAGGGCCTTTGTCCCTGAGTACAACTGCAAACTATAACCTGGATTTTTGTGTTGATTTTATAGTAATGGCTTCTTCCGTGCTGAGCGACATAGCAAATAGAAATAGCTGTGGTTATTCTAAATAACTTAAAATAGCAAAGGTTTAGTCTGATTTAATGTTAGACAGTGTCTGTAAATATCTGGTTTCAACTGTTTATGTTCATGATTGCAAACTGAGTTTTATTTAGTGACACAATTACACAAAATGTTGTTGTTTTTTTCACTTGCTAGCGATTGTATTCTTTCTAAGCTATCTGTCAAGTACTGATGCTTTTCATGAGCAGTCACAGATATTAGAGTTAGGAAAACTATATTCAAAATAAGCTGTGACTTGCAAAATAGAAGGCTTTTTTTATTTAAAAAAATATCAAAAATCTGTAGTTAAAACAATGTTAATCAAACAGGAATCCCAGTTTACCTGTCTAAAGATATTTTAAAATGATCTTCAATTGACAGAACTTTCCTTGGTTTTAGAGCAGCTTTTCAAAATAAGTATTGTCTCCAAGAGCATTACACAGACTAAAATGTCTGGTTTTGAACATTTTCAAAGATTGAAAATAATTAACAAGGTACTCGTACTCGTCGTCTTCCGCTTTATCCGGGACTCAGCAGAGACGCCAGACGTCCCTTTCCCCAGACACCTCTTCCAGCTCCTCCGGGGGGAGCCCAAGGCGTTCCCAGGCCAGCCGAGAGACATAGTCCCTCCAGCGTGTCCTGGGCCGTGTCCTGGGCCTCCTCCCGGTGGGACGTGCCTGGAACACCTCCCGAGGAAGGCGTCCAGGAGGCATCTGGTCGTCCAGGAGGCATCCGGTGTCCAGGAGGCATCTAACAAGGTTCCGCAACTAAATCCATTTATAAACAGTTGCATTATTGCTAATTAAGATGCTTCACCTTCACAAGCTCATGCTAAAATGAATGAATGGTGAAATATACTGTATGCGTATACACATATTATTTTGACCTTCCAGGCAAGTCAGAGGGTTTTCCATAATGTCATTCTCCTCCAACAACAACACAAACTTCCCACATGCTCCTGAAACATAAAAACATTGAATACGTTTGGGCTTTAAATAAAAGCCTCAGTTAACAGTAATGTCTAACAGTCCTTATTTGAAGAAACCAATAATTTCTGCACCTTTCAGGTTTTCATGGAGTTTGTTCCACAGCTGAGCAGCATAGACACTAAAAGCTGCCTCACCTTGTTTAATTCTGGTCCTGGGAACGCCAAAGAGACTGATCTATCATGACCTGTGGGGTCATGATAGACAAGAAAATGACAAGAAAATATTGAACTGCTTTCTAAACTGATAGAAAGATTTTCAACACTATCCTTTTTCAAACAGGGAAACAGTGTATTGGTTTAAGGACCTGTGTAATATGATTGATTTTCCTGGTGTTGCTCAGGACTCTATGACAAAATAGTGATATACTTAAAAAAAAAATCCCAATTAGGTTGGCTGAGAACTTCTGAAAACACAACAACCACCACTTGTCTTCTGCCCTTCTTACTGTGGTTTTTTTATGTGTTGTTTGACAAGAATACTTGCTTGCTTGCAGTGTTACAGCTAAAGGCTGGTTTGATAGCTACAGAAAATAGCAGGAAAAACAGCCACAGGTTTTTAAAAACTTTACTTTCCTTGTTTTTGGAGTCCCAACATTCACAATGCTGTGAAAGGAGATGAATTGGGTTGTTCATTAATAACTGTTGTGTGTTGGAAGGAAAGGTCCAAACTAACCCCTTTGCACAGGCAACCCTTGTATGCAGGCAAGGCAGACTCTGAAAGTTTCACCACATGTTCTGCACCATAATAACAATTTTACAGGTTAATACTGAAAGAAAAAAAATCCATGTTTGCACTTAAATGTTTTAATATGATTGTGTTTTGTCACTAACTACATTTTAGATCATTTGAGATCAATTCAACAAAATACTGGCTGGCAAGATGACCTAGTTATATAGCAGAGAAGGAATGCTCCATAAAAATGTACAAGAACACTGCAAAGGTCTAACAAGGAGCTATAAAGATCGAAAACAAGAAAACTGCAATGTGAGCAAGTATGTTGCTGGACTTGAATAACCAAAACAACTCAAAGATGGTTTTTATGAGAATTGTATTAAGGATCACAGCCACTACAAAAAAACTCATGTCACCATTCTTAATGTTCCTACTTTAAGTTTATTTGATGAAGATGATACATAAAAACATTATTATATGTAGACATACTGTATATCTGTGAGAGCGTATATGAGACTTCTAATTAGCATATCTAGACCCTGATTAAACTGAAATTAATATATAATAAAAAATAATGCAAAACACTGTTATGATTCTGGCACGTCTGCTCTACCCTGTCTCCCTGGCTGCAATCAGCAGATTAGATGCACCTGGTGGCTGCTGCAGTGTAGTGCAATCTGCGGAATGCCATACACCTGTGTCTTCCCTGATATATACCGACTCTGACAAGCAGACGGTGCCAGATTTTTGAAAGCCATTGTGTGAGTAGATATCCAGCTTTCCTTCCTGCCTGATCATTGTTCTTGACACCTCTGCCTGCTCCCTGTTGGACTATTTGGATTTTGGTTGTCGACCTTGTTTCCTGCATCTGGTTTATGCCTCTGCCAGCCCCTTGCCTGATGCCTCTTGTTCCGATCGTTGACCCTGTTTCTGTCCTTGGATTATTGAGCCAGCCTAGCCCTCGGATTATTCAGCCTGGAGTCACTTCTTACCTGTGCTGTGGAGATCACCGCCTGCCGCCCACTGAGGTTTCCCCTCTGGGTTTCAAGTTCCACTCAAGACAAAAGCAGGTTAGTGGCTTTTCTGATCCTTGCAAAATCTGGAGAGACTACAAGTCACTAATCCCTCTTTCTGCCTCAGTGATTCCTGGAAGTTGTGAGGAGTGTTACCTGTGTGACGTTTTCCTGTGGCTGAATAAACCTTTTATACTTTCAGTACTGTGTCTGGCTGAATCTTGGGTCCGCCTTTTTCTGATTCACAGCAAACACAAATATACATAATACATTTCACATAATCATGAACAAGTGTTTTGCCAGATCAACCTTAACAAGAACCAGTTCTAAATTTAGTTCACCTGCTCAGCCTCAGTAATGGGTACCCAGAGATACTGCTTGCGTACGTGTAACAGCTGAACCAGACCTGCGCGCACACACACACACACACACACACACACACACACACACACCAATCACCAGTCTCTCACCTTAGAGGAAAATGTTATACTTTTTTCTGTGCGCTTTAAATTTGAATTTATTTTATTGCTCATGGATTTGTTTTGATTGCTTCACCAGATGATTAAAAGGGTTAAACTCAGCTTTTGTGTAATTTTGTGTTTCAAAACAATAGTTTTTCAAACAAAAGTAAGATTACCCAAAATATGTTTTCTATAAACCACATTAACTGGCTCCTGCTTTTAAACTGGCTCAGTCTGAGCAAGAATACTTTCATCCTGTCATTAAAAAATGCTAACCTTAACACAAAGACATAAATCTAAACAAAAACATGTTTTATGATATAATTCTTTTTTTCTTTTTTTTTTTTTGAGTTGCACAGTAGAAAATACATTTGAGCTTTAAAGAGGGGCAGTTTCTTTAAGATGATGCAGTCTTGAGTTATCTGACATTTAAGATTGCAGGAAAGTGTTCTCACTTCTGTAAACTGAATTTATAATGTGTTGCACTAGCTTTAGATGTATAGCTATAATGTAAAAGGACGTTTCCATGGCTGTCATTAGAATCATGCTACGTCAAGAGGATTTAAAAAGACAATGCTAATGCTAATTAAATACACTTGATTAATTATTCATTAACAATTTAAGCAGGACTTTTTGCAGTTTGCTGGTCAGACAAATGGCTGTTAATACAATGTGGAAAGACTTGGGCAATAAAGGTAATATCAGTGCAATATATCAATTTTGCTGCCCATCAATGTGGGAAGAGGTATAAGGCCATTTTCAAATGATCTGAATTCTGAATTCCTGAAGCTAAAAAGATTATGCACAAGTGGAAAACATTAAGTAAATTAGGTGTAGAAAAAGGAAATTTTATTTTTTTAATATCCCTGCACATTTGCCACTTTTAATGCAAACAAGATTCTATGTCCATTTCCCAGCATTATATAGCTGAATCAGGAGTAGTTTTTAGACATCTCTAACCTTTGCAGGTTGCAGTCTCACTTTTAAAATCTTAAAATTTGAATGGTTAGGAGGTCAAAGCATACAATTCTATTAGTGCAACTAAAATAGAGAAAAAGTTGGGGCCTCAGCTTTCTTTTTCCCCATGCATTTATGAGGTCTATTTGAACACTGAGTTTGTCATGTGCTGCAAGTGTTTTACTTATGATCGTAAGTTTTTGATATTAACAAAAACCAATAAAAACATCAATAATAGGTTTTGATGATAATAGGTTATTAAGAAACAAGGAGGAACATTTGATTATTATCAGGTTTGACTTTTGGAGTAATAACTTCTCAAATTGGTTTTGGTAGGTTTGAAGACAGATTAGATAACTCCACTCATTAAAATCAACCTTTCATCCCTGGGAAAAAGCTCAGCACTATGGAGATTGAGCTGCCAGATGTTTCCAAGCTGCATTGTCTTTGTAGCAGAACTTTTTTCTTTTTTTTTAAATAATCCACAGATGTAGTACTACTTTTGATTCCCTTTCATCAACTTTTTTTCATCAACTTTTAATTCATTTACTCCCACTTAATGTTTTGCTTTTAATCTGTAGCACTTTGAGATTCTTTTTAATCTAAAGTGCATAATAAACAACACGTATTATTATTTATTGCTGTTGTTGTTATTATATCATGTTACAAGTCATTTAATAAAACAATGAGTTGTAGTGTTTTATGGTAGCATTTAAGAATTTGATTCATTGGATTTTCAGACAGTAAATAAAAATTTAGCATTGATTTTACACATGCATATCAGTAATACTTCGTGTATCCTGTAGATGGCGACAACAACTTGCACACAGTAAATTGAGCGGCGGTCTTTATCAATTTAATTTATTCGTATTTAGCAAAAAACAAAACAAAACACTGTTTTGTACATTGTTTAACATTTCCAAGAAGATTAAATGGTAGCCTGATGGACTAATTTAAGTCAGTTTCTGAGCAATAAATATTCCAGGTGTTTAAGTGAGTAGAGGTTCTCATTTTAAAATCATGGAAATCAACTAAATACATTTTTGTTCACCCAAAGATTTAAACTTTGGATGAACAAAAAGAACAATTGCTCAGCTTTTTAGTAAAACATTTTTTATTGTCTTGGACTGCTAATGTATTATCCAATAGACATTTATGTATATCTGGCGACCTGTCCAGGGACAGATAAGATTTATTATTTATAAGCATGATTTATTTTTCCACTCACAAGGGCATTTACCATTTACTTAATAAAATATGGCAATATAATAAACTTTGGTTTTACTTAGGTATCTAACTGAAAGGTAATCTGATTTTTTTTCCCAGAATGTTCCCATTAAGACAGAAAAATATGGTTTAATGCACAAAATTAAAAAATAATAGATTTGTGTGAAAGTTTAATTACATAATAGTTCCAATGAATTCACATTTTAATAGTTGCCGTGGTTTGCACACAGGTATAACATTCATAACAGGACCTGCACTTATAATAGTCTAAAAAATATATGCAAAGCGTGGCATCCATTTGTATTCATTACCTCTGTGTCAATATTCCGTAGAACCACATTACGTCATTTCAAGTCTTTTTGGGGTTATGTGTGTATCAGATTTTTATATCTAGAAAGTGAATTTTCTGCTCATTCTTTGTTGTAAAATAGTTCAAACCCCATCAGAAGGGTGGATAGAGCGCATGTGAACATCAAGTTTGAAGTATGGGGTCTGAGTCATTCTAACATATGAGTGTGCTTTGATCTAAACCATTCAAATGCAGCTCCAATTGTATGTTTACAGTTGTTGACCTGCTGGAAGGTGGACCAGTCTCAAGTCTTTTGCAGACCTTAACAGGTTCTCCTCCAGTATTGTCCTATACATCTTTCCTGCAGTTCTGACCAACTTCCATGTTCCTGCTACAAAAAAGCATCTCCACAGCATTATGCTGCCACTACCATGTTTAACTGTGGTCACGTGCAGTGTTAACTGATTTATATATATATATAAATCAAGCACCTTCATCTACATGTTTGATGTGTCATCTACATACTGTAGGCTGTGGCTATCTGCAAACAGGACTTCTTATAATTTTCTTATAATTTTCTTTCACAGGATTTTCCTCCCAGCTGAACTGTGAATCTCCGCTTCTTCTCTGAACAATTCTCTTCCTACCCAACCTGTCAGTTTAGGTGGACAGCCATGTCTTGGTTGGTTTTCAGGATTGAACTGTGCTCTGTGAGATGTTTAAAGTTTTGGATATTGTTTTATAACCTAACACTGCTTTAAACCTCTCCACATCTTCATCCCGATCTGCTTGTTGTGTTCCTTGGTCATCATGATGCTGTCTGTTCACTAATGTTCTCCAACAAACTTCTGAGGTCTTCACAGAACAGCTGGACCTGTACTGACAATAGATTACATACAAGTGGAGTCCATTGATTAGGTGACTTCTGGTCAACTCTATTTATTTTGCAGTAAAGGTGGCTCGCGAGGGGCTCGGAGTAGAGAGCCGTTGCTCCTCCACATCGAGAGGAGCCAGTTGAGGTGGCTCGGGCATCTATACCGGATGCCTCCTGGATGCCTTCCTCGGGAGGTGTTCCAGGCACGTCCCACCGGGAGGAGGCCCAGGACACGGCCCAGGACACGCTGGAGGGACTATGTCTCTCGGCTGGCCTGGGAACACCTTGGGCTCCACCCGGAGGAGCTGGAGGAGGTGTCTGGGGAGAGGGACGTCTGGGCGTCTCTGCTGAGTCTGCTGCCCCCGCGACCCGGTCCCGGATAAGCGGAAGACGACGAGTACGAGTACGAGTACGAGGTGGGTGAATACAATACAATTATTTTTGTTTTAAAATTATGTATACTTTTTTCACAAGACAATACCTTATTTTGGTCTACACAATATCCCAATAAAATACACTGAGGTTTGTGGTTGCAACCTGACAAAATGAGAAATGAACAATTAGGCAATAGACTAAGAGTGTTTCAGTTTTAGTCCTATCCCACAGGAATACAAACAAATAGCTTTTAACGCTGCATTAATTTATGATGGCTTGTGTGTGCTGAAAGCAACAAGTCTTCTGTGAGAGTAGTGTATGAACATGTCTTGGTCAAAAAAGTGTGGATTTTTATGGGCTTGCGCAATAGTTCAGCGTTTGTCTTGTTAGCCAAGACTTAACTCGGTATCAATAACGACTTAAATATCCCAAAAACAATGGACAGAAAAATGTATTAATGCTCACAACAAGGAATCAGTCCAGATGCTGGATTAAAGTATAACTCAAAGGATGTAATTAACCAACTCAACTACAGAGTATAATATCAGTGTCTGTCAAGCCTATGCCTGAAAAGCAACACTGTTTAACCTCTTCAGAAGAAAAACAGCCTTTGAGCTTTGATTGCGTACCTTAATATACGACAGAGTATTAGACCCAGACTAAGACAAATAAGATTTTTTGGAGGTTATGAGAATAAAGCATTATTAATAATATTAAATAAACATTAATATTAATATTAATAAACATTACGATATTAAAGTTATAATATTAGGTCTATGGGAATAAAGTCATAGCATTGTGAGAATAAAGTTGTAATAATATGAGAATAAAGTCGTAATGACACAGCTCCTCTTCTATTAAAGAAGCAATTTCTTCCAAGTCTGTGTGGTTCTTTCTTGGAAAAAGACACAGTCATTTGCAGAATTGTTTCAAAGTCCGGATAATAATTTGATGCGGATGTCCTAAAAGATTTTCCTATTGGTGAAACCGATACAAAAGTATAACTTCACAAAATGCTCAACATTCCTCATTTTAACCCAAGGTGAAGACTGTGCTTTCTTGTCAGAGTTCTCATAAAATGACTACTTTATTCTCGTAAAAAAAAAAAGAAAAAATTCTCTTAGGCTGGCTCTAATACCTAATAGTACTAGCAATCATACTAACAAAACCAAGCAGCTAATAACAATTAATTGAGGTAAAGTAAATATATGCAAGACGTAAAGTACATCCAAGTAAGAGGTATGTATGTGTTAGGCCAAACAGATGTATGTGAAAGGAAAATTACATGTTTGTGACAGTGGCAGTATGCAATATGTCTTGGATGTCCCCTCATATGTCTCAACAGCCGTGTTTTTCAACCCTGGCCCTCAAGGATCACTGCCCTGCATGTTTTAGATGTTTCCCTGCTTTAATACCCCCTCATTCACATGATTGCAGCTCAGCAAAAGCCTGTTAATCAGCCATCAATTAGAATCAGATGTGTTAATGCAGAGAAACATGTAAAACATGTAGGGACAGCATGCCATGAGGACCAGGGTTGTTCTTCTGTTGTGTTCCTCTCCTGCGCGCTCTGGAGGCCTCCCGTACCGGGAGCGCGCCCGGCGCAGGGGCGGGTCCGCGCGGAGTCACCGCAGCCAGGGATGTGAAACTTGTCCCGGATATTTACCTAACTCTACCTGGCCTATCCGACGCGCCCCGTCCCGAGTTCCTCACAGCGGACACTCTGAAGGATATAACCTCGGTCTGCCGCTACACCACCGAGGTAGTACCGCTTAATTTTACTGTTTTATAACGTTTTCTTTCTGTTCCCAGAAGAAGCTTGAACTTGGCCGGAGCTGTTGTAGCGAGCCCCGCCGTGGTTGGAGGAAAGTTTGTCCGCGGAGTGTTCCTGCCTGCCTGGGTGTAGCTGTAGGGGAGTCCGGGCTGTTCACAGGTTCTATGTTCGCGTTGTGGTTCAAAGTACAGTGAGGTTACAGCAGAGTTCATTACCGAAAGCCTGGAAACTCAAATGTGGGCCCGGAACACTCAGATCGGCCCTGTTTACTTGCTGACATGTAAAATAAAGCAGCCCAGACTAAAGGTTTTACTCTAACAGGGTGATTTTAACACGTTTCTCTCGTTCAGATGGAAATTTCATATTTTTTATAAACTAAAGCTAGAATATATGTTTGTTAAATTTAGACAAACACGTCCTCATGATTGGATGCAAAGCAGCCTGTGAGATCACAATGTCCACATAATAACCAACTTTATAATGTAGGCCTATTTGTGCCTGTGAGAGGTTTATTGTGGAAAAAAAGCCACGCAACTGGGACATGCTCAGTTTTAATATATTCAGAGTGTGTCACTGTGTTCAAACATTAACTCAGACCTTGTGTCTTTTCCAGAAAGTGTGCTTGGAGCCAGATCAACCCACCTGGAAATTCAAGACAGGACAGATGTACGGACACACACACATATGCATTCATGGATAACCTCAGACTTTCAGGGCAGGCGTCTGTAGTGAATGTATTTATTATGTACTTGCCTTGCTCCCAGCAAAACTGCTGCTGCTGGTGATGGGGCGTGTTCAAATCTGAAAATGTTTAACATTCTTATCATTCAGTTGCTTTCGAAAGGCGGAGAGACGCAGCGAGAGAGCAAGAGAGAGAGAAGAGACATGTTCAGACCCAGGCCAAATAATAAGAGATTACACACAGTCAGTCACTCCTTTGCATTCACAGCGCATTACTCACTTCAGGCTGATGCTGCAGCCAGCAGCATGTATTACTCACAGCGCAGTGTCATCCCAAGGGAGGCACATTCACTGGAAGGACCGCAGCTTGGAAACATCTGACAGTCTTTTGTGGTAATTTGTGTGTGTGTGTCCAGGTCCCCTCTTGGTGGCGAGGCGAGGGCGGCGTGTTTATCTTGACTTGAGAGGGAGGCAGGGGTTACCGTGGTAACAGACATGCCAAAGCCGGACCTGCTCTGCCTTGTTCAGCTGTTGGACGGCACCATTGAGACCTTCAGAGTCAGTGTACGTAACATGTGGAAACACGCACTGATTCCTCTGTGGATCTCAGGTTATATGGTGCTCTGATCCATCTCTCTGCCAGTCTTCTCTCCTTTTTTTCCCCCAATGATCCACTTCCCACCTAGTTTAAAGGACACACTCTCCTCCTGCAGCTTGTAGATGCTTATCATATGACATGTGTTGCACATACTGGTACACAAAAAAGGTCTTCACAACATTGCCTCTTTAGGACAAGCTCTTTTCAACATCTTTGTATGCACTTATTGGCCATTTTATTAGGTGCATCTTACTAGAGACTGTTTTGCCCCAGAGAGCTCAGTGTCTTGCTGTAGAGACCCGTTTGAGATGTTTTGAGCTTTTTTGCGCTGAAAGTAGCCATCGGAAGATGTGTACTCTGTGATCATAAAGGGACTGATGTGGTTAGCAGCAATGATGTGCAGTGGGGGAATAAAGGCTCCAATGGGTGCTAGGAAAATATCCCCCACACCATTATATCTCCACCGCTAGCCTGAATTCTTGATGGCAGGATGGAGCTATGCTTTCATGTTGCTCGCACCATATTATGACCTTACCATCTGAATGTTGCAGCTGTTATTGAGACCCAGCGTTATTCCAATCTATTGTTAGCTAATTGTGGTGATCATGTGTGAATTGTAGCCTCAGTTTCCAGTTATTAGCTAACAGGACTGGTCCACTGCTGCTGTAGCCCATCTGCATCAAGGTTTGACTTCAGGAGACGTTGTTCTTCATACCTTGGTTGTAACAAGTGATAAACTGAATTTCTGTTGCCTTTCTGCCATCTTCTCCTCTGACCTCTGAAAGCATTTTCCTCCACACAATTGCAGCACACACAGAGTAAACGCCTCACACAAGATATATAGCTGCCCACCAATCATTATATCCAAGCAGATGTTTGCAATTAGGATGTTGCATACTAATAATATGGTTATAATGTGTGGGAAGGATCTAAATCTAAGCATTCTGTACTGTTTAATAAGGAAGACAGGATGCAGAGGGTTCTGTTACCGCATACATAGAGGACTGCTGCGTTGTCTGCAGCAAGAACATTGTGTTTTCTGTATTTTCCATTGAACAAGGTCACCCTGAGATCTGAGTCTTCTTCCTGTAACAGAGTCTGAGGAAAGACAAGAGGAGGATGTAGATGAGTTGTGGGTTATCTCTAAGAGCGATAAATAAAACAGCTATCTCAGTAAAGCAATTTGCTCCTTATGACCATTTGGAAATTAAATTTCAGCCTGGATGTGTATCATCTACTTACTTGCTTTAATTCTCAAAATGTAAGAATTGTGTCAGTTCATATCAGTTCAGTTTTAATTCAGCTCCATCTGTTTGTGTAGCATTTAGTCCCAGTGAATCTTTCTACAAGGTGCTGTACAAAGAGGAAGTCCACAAGTTCGGATAAATAATTCTAAATAAATTCAGTAAAAATAAATAACACAACCTTTTTTTAGTTCATTAGCATTACAATGTGAGCATGTGGGTGACAGTGGAGGGGAAAACAGACCCAGACTGGGGGGGCTTGAGAGGACATAGCCCAGGGGTCTGCAGCCTGCGGATCCAGGACCACATACAGCTCTTCAGAGCCCTCCACAGTGGCCCTTAAGAACACATTTCCACAACAGAATGACACCAATGGTACAGGCAATATTTATATTTTTTACTTTGTAATTAGGTGGTAAGCTAAGGGCTATTGTTTTCCTTCATTTTCCATAAATGTGGAATCCATGATTTTTTTTCAAGTGTTACTTTCTTTTTTTTTCTAAAAACATAACTGAAATAAAATTGAAGTTCTTTTATCTTATCCACCAAGCAAACACATTTTCTAAAGATTTTTTTTTGGCACTAGTGGCTTTATTTTTTAAATTTTTTGACAGTAGGCAGACAGGAAAGAGGGGTAAAGAGAGGGGGAGACATTCGGCAAATGTCGCCGGGTCCGGGACTCAAACCCGGGACGGCCGCTTCAAGGACTCTAGCCTCCGTATATGGTCGCGCACTTAACCCCTACACCATCAGCGCCGCGCCCCAAATACATTTTCTAGAGTTTATATTTGGTTACAGTTTTTGTTTTAATTTAGCAGTACTGCAGGTGGAAAATAGCTCTATAAATACTGAAGGTTGCTTATCTTAAACACTGACAAACACAGATGGAGTTCTTTAGAAATAAAAAGACAAAAAAGCCCACAATTACCAACAGGAAAAATAATGTTCCTGCTGCAGGTGTCATTCTCAGGTCTTAATCTTAAACGTAAGCTGTATTGATAAATTGTTAAATTGTATAAATCCTGTATTCTGTCATAAATCTGAGAACTTGGTTTTCTATGGAAAGAACGTCATCCTTCAACCAGAAGGGTTTTCAGGCTGTGGGGAGGTGGTAGGATGTACAGATATATATTACTGGTCAGCAAGCGTGTAATATACACCATTGTGTAAGCATTTTGAGTCATTCCTCATTTTGACCCCAGATTTTGACACCAGATGCCAGACTTTCTTGCTTTCCGAAGGTCTTCAAATGTTTTTTCTTGGGACCGCTTGATTTACTCAGTTTTTAATGCCAGTGTCTCACTATCTCCAGATTTCTTTTTCTCAGCTAAGTCACTTAAAAAAATCTCCTAAACTTCAGAAATATGCCAGTGTTGTGTCGACAATAGATTTGGGTATGAAACAATCAAAAGCTGTCAAATGACAAAGGGCGAAATGACCTGCACCCTAAATTGGATTCTTTGGCACTTTAACAGGAGGCGATCACAAAGCCACGATATTTCCACATTACCTCAGCTCAATCTTTGACGAACACCAAAAAGAACAATTAGACAAACAGAAAACAGCATTTTATCATAAACAGTGTGATTCCGGAGGATGCGTTAGCTGAACCAGGACGGTTTGGCTGGCTGTGATTCCAGTTTGCTGTTGCCATCTTTCAGAAGCAGGATGAAGGCGTGGTTCTGTTGGACCTGGTATTCAACCACCTGGGCCTGCAGGAGAAGCAGCTCTTCAGTCTGCAGATCAGAGAGTCGAGCACTGCCATCGCCTCCATCACAGCCAACACGCTCTCTCCTGTGAGCTCACTCCTCATCTGCTGTATATTTGGGCTAAGATTGTTTCTCTGACTGATTGCTGTTGATGATAATAACGGGGTGTGCATAAATAAATGTTATTTGTTACAGCCTGGAATAGCTATTATGGCTAATGAATATTTTCCTTTTTGTAGAGATGGTTGGAGCCAGAGAAGCCCTTGAAGAAGCAGATAAAAGGTATCTCATCTGTGCTATCTACATTTAAATGCAAAAACGAGAGGGAGTGTAGCAGAAAAGAGAGTTGTAGTTCTGGTTAAATATAGATATAGATCTGTTTTTCACAGTGTGATAATCTCTGCAGGTCTCGTGCCCCCCTTTTATCTGAACTTCAGAGTACGATTCTTCATTTCTGATCCCAACTCTCTGCAGCACGAGCAGACCAGGTTGGTACACCTTTGTCAGAATATAGCAGTAATATGTCACAGTAAATGGATTATTGTTAACAGTTAAAAGGCTTGGTTCACATATTGATTTGATACTTTCAAGCTGCTCATAAATATAATTGATTGAATAGCTGTTGGCGGCATTAAAATGCTCCCTTTGACGTTGCTGAAACTTGATTATTTAACAAGTAAACCTTACCGTGACTAAGCTTAGATGATGCCTGTTCAAGGTTTGGTACTATAATTTGCCACATAAGTAGTAGTTTCTTAAAAATCTCTTTTTTTTAAAAAGAAACATTTCTTCAGTATTTAAATGGTAAAATAAGGGTGCAAACTGGTATGACAGCTGGCTAAAAGCATTCCAGTTTTGTTGGTCTTCTGGATTTTTGTCCATTCTTCCAGAAACAACTGTCAAATCAGATGTTTAGGATCATCATCCATTCTCAGTTTGGTGTTTTTCCATGTGTGACGTTTTCCTCCTAAATCTGCTGTTTTCATTTTTTGTTGAACTCACTCATACCAATTTTAATGAAGTATTTGCTTTGGTTCTGGCTGTTAAACCTGCCCGAAGCATTACAGAATAACTCCTCTGATTACTAGGGATTTGTGCATTTATTTAGTTCAGCCATCTTAGCTAGATAATATTTCTAGTTAAGGTTTTATTCCATTTGTTCAAAGGGTTTGTTGGAAAAAGCCCCTACTACACCCCTGAGAAGGTGATCAGGGTGTTTGATGAATGTTAATAAAATTCTTGGATCCTGAAGGTATTGCCATAAAATAAAGCGACACTAAAACATAAGAAATTAATTATCAGTGAGGTCATATTGTGCCATTTAACTTCTTGTGGCACATTTCCAATTCAGGAATCTTTTACAGGAATAAGGGTAGTTTTCTGAGGGCTTTTTACTGGAACTATCATGGTAAAACTCAGATAGACATTTACCTTAGGAAATAGTAGTGCTGTAGTATTTGCTGCACTAGTAGTGCTGCACCATATCAGGAAAATATGTATACATAGTTACAGAATTCCTCAAATGTTGAGTGATTTTGCTCATGTTTTAGATTATTACTGCTGTTATTTAGTCAGAAATTAATGACTTTCCTGCCTCTGTTCTTGCTGGAGGCATCGTTGTCTCTTCAGCTGAATAAAAAGAAAATGAGTAAGTTTAAATTTTGTTTGCAAACATGAACAAGCTGGCTATTCCAGTTGTGCAATTGGAAGTTAACCAGTTACCAGGTTATAGAGGTAGTGGCAATGTCCGAAGCAGAGCAATTACTGCAGGCAGTTCGAGGAGTAGCCTGCTCTGTGTTGCATAAACAGCTATGGGAAAACAAACAAACAGGAGATTAAGGGTTCAGGGTAATTGAGAGCCAGAGGATGAAGGTTTGGGGTAGTGGAGATGAAAAAAACACCTTTTAGTACCAGATATTTGATATGGAGTACTCAGATTCTTTGTCACTTTCTATGTTTTTATTTCATTGAGAAGCTATAATTTAGGTTAGATTTCTGCTCTTATACTATTTCTAAACATTTTAAACTTCCCAGTATTTTATTTTTGTAGTGTGTTTAATTTTTTATTGAGCACTAAAGTGAATGCATTGATTTTGTTGTGCACATATACAATGACTAAAAGCTGTGAAATGAAATTAACTTATTTCTTTCAGAAAACACTGAATATTTTAGACATATTGGTACACACTGTTCACGCTGAAATTGTTGTTGTAATTGAGATATTTTACTGGAGACACAAACTACATTTTCTGTCAATATTTGTGGAAACATTTCAGTGTAGTTGTATCCTCGGATGGCTGAGCTGCTGTTGTGCTCAGCAACCATCAGCATGTCAAAGAGCGATTTCTTTTATTTTTTCATGTTATGGAAAACAGGGCTGATAAAGTTCCTCTTTTGTTGTTCCTGTAGGCACCTGTACTTCCTCCAGATCAGGAGTGACATCAGGGAAGGACGGTCAGTTGTCCTGCTTCATAATGAGCGTCTCCTTGTCCCCTTGCGCTCAGTATTTGTTTAGGTGTGGAGCGTGCTATGTGTAATCACAGCATCTGATTGCAGGTTGCAGTGCCCGCTGAGTGCAGCTGTAGTGCTGGCTTCTTACGATGTGCAGTGTGAGTCCCATCTCTCTAAAAAATAAAAACGGATGAATAATGACTCATTGATAGCTGTCTGCGTAATTACACCTGGGAGGCTGCTCTCAGTGCCTTCATTTAGCAGCTGTCTTACAGTAACCAGACATTGGGATACCCAGGTGTGTGCTGGTGGGGTTTTATGTCTCCCTCTGGATGCTCAGTGTCTCTTTCCACCACCTGCAGCGGAGATGGGGGATCATTGTCCGTCCAGACAGCCTGGGTACCTCTCGAAGTGCCACTTCATCCCCGAACAGGACGAAGACTTCCTTTCTAAAGTGGAAGATCTTCATCCGCAACACAAGTAAGTTTGGTACCTCTAATGGAAAAAACAGCAGGTTTGTTGCGCAATTCCTATTGTGGAATGTGACTGTGTGAGTGTGTTCTTAGGGGGCTTAAACAGAGCGAGGCGGAGCTGTGTTTTCTCAACACTGCACGGACGCTGGAGCTGTATGGAGTGGAGTTACATGCTGCAACGGTAATTTTACTTTAATTATGATTTAATTTGGTAAGAACATTTTGCGCTTTTTCTGAACAATAAATTAGAGGAAAGTTTTCTTGGTTAGTTAGGATTTCTCACCAAAACTCCCCTTGTGAGCAAAAGCCTTTGGTTTTTCATTCAAGAACTTTGGCACTGTAAATAAAAAATCCTTGAATGAGTCATTGTCAATGCAAACTGAAATGTTGATCCAAATTTAAGCAGCATTAGTGTGAAAATCTGCACTAATTGCTAATATGTTTTCTTAATTTTACCCATCTTTCTGTCTGTCAGGACACCAACGATACACCTCTAATGGTGGGTTTGGCTTCGAGTGGTGTCGCAATGTTTTGTAATATGATTTGCTCCAGTTTCTTCCCCTGGTGAGTAGCGCCGCCGCTCATCTGTCACCTTGTTTATGCATTTCTTTTGAGCAAATGTGACTCTTCCATACAGGGGGAATATCATCAAGATATCTTATAGGAGGAGACGCATCGTTGTACACCTAAAACGTAAACACGTGAGTCTCTGACTTCACTTATATGTTCCTGCTCGTTCAAAGATGGGCTCTGAATAAATGTAGTTTCATCAATGAGATGCACAATTTATTATTGCCTTCCATATGGCATTGTTTCTGTGTGTGAAAACTGATTATTCATGTGTAGAAAATAGAATAAAATGCTGCCCACGGTTCCTACAGAGTCTAAAAACATCAGGAAAAAGTTCTGAATTTGATTAATTTCATTTTCCAGGTCTGGATAATTATGGAAAAGGACAAAATGTAAAAATATTTGCATGTGGTCTTAAGGATCCGTCTCGGTCTGTCTGTCCATCATCCATTCATTTGTCCATCTGTCCATTGCCCATCCATTCTTCTGTTTTCCGTCTGTCCATCCGTTCGTCCGTCTATCCATCACAGGTTCCATTCTTCATTAAAGCCTGATCACTCTCTAGATTCATTGTAACCTTTTGTGTTTATATCTGAGAAAATGGCTCATAAGGATTGGGAGCCTGATTCTGCAAAAGCATTGAATCTTGACATGAAAAACATTGAGAACCCTGCACAGTTTTATTTGCAGCTACAAATGGAGCAAGCTTATGTTCTGTTGAAATACAGCGATAATGTGACCCAGAATGGTGGTGCTACATTAAAGACTCCTAACTCTGTGTTTCAGGGGGAGACCCAAGACTGTGAGGTGTCTCTTATCCTGCCCTGCCCCAAGTCTTGTAAGAACTTATGGCGGTCCTGTGTCGATCACCACTCCTTCTTCTCCTCCAGCCGGAGTGGCAGGAGCCCCAAATACAACAACAGCACAGTTAAGGGGTACACAAAGCTGATAACACAGCACCTGGGCCTGAGCAACAGTAAAACTGAGGAGTGAGCCTTCAATTTATCTCATATATTTGCTTGATTTTCACTTAAAAGCTGCTGCTCTCTAAACATTTGACTCCTTCATGGCAGTGGTCCGGTGTGCCAGAGGGTTGTTGGAGGAATGGTGTGGAACCCAGTTCTGCGTAGGTCTCTTTCATCAGAGCATCTCGAGACCAAGAGTCTTCCCTCCAGATCACCGCCATCAACCCCCAACTGGTAAAACCGCTGCTATTAACTGCAGCAAAAATGTTCTCAAAAAAAAAGCTTAAACTACACGTCATATGTTGGTATGGCAGGAGGAGTCCCCGCGTTCGCCATGAGATCAGAAAGCCTCGCCCATCATCGGTGGAGCTCAGCACGGACCTGAAAGACATGTCAGAGGGAGAGGATGTCTTCTACACATACAGGACCTCTGTGGCCAGCAGCAAGGAGAGTGAAGGAGACACTTCACCTCATTAGTCAGTATTGCAGAAACCATTCCTACACAGAGTGCCTTGCAAATATCAGTGTTTTTTTTATTGGGGTTTTATGTCATAGGCTGCACAAATTACTGCATAATGTTAAAAAAAAAAGCTTTCAAGTTTTCTTAGCAAATAAAAATCTGAAAAGGGTGACGTACATTGCATTAACACCCTGTACTCCAATACCCCTAAATAAAATCCTAAGCAGCCAATCACCTTCAGAATTCACCTAATTAGTAAATAGAGGTTCACCTGTATGTAATGTAATTTCCGTATAGATATTATACAGCTTCTTTGTAAAGACCTCAGAGCTCTGTCAGAGAACATTAGCACCATCAAGAAGGTGCTCAAAGCTGAAGTTTTTGACCGACATGCAAAAATGCTGTGTGATGGAAAACTAACCCTACACGTCACCCTGAACACAGCATCCCCACTGTAAAACATGGCGCTGGCAGCATCATGCTGTGGGGAGGCTTTACTTTAGCAAAGAAACCGGTTAGAACTAATGTGAAGATGGATGGAGATGAATACAGGACAGTCCTCTTAGAGGCCGCAAAGGACTGGGGCAGAGGTTCACCTTCCAGCTGGAAAACGACCCTAAACATGCAGCCAAAGCTACAAATCTGAGTTAAAATCATAGCAGAATCATGTAAGAATGGTCCAGTCAAAGACTAAATTCAATCGACTATCTGTAGAAAGACTTGAAATTTGGCATTCACAAATGCTCCCCATCCAGTCTGACTTATCTTGAGTTATTTAGTAAAGACTGGATAAAAGTTTCTAGATCTTTAAACTTTGTAGAAACATACGCCTAAAGACAAGCAGCTGTAATTGCTCACCACGCTTGTCAGATTTGTAATGGTGAAATATTTTAGGAGCCATACGTCATTTTCCTTCCCCTTCATATTGACACTCTACTTAGTGCCGGTCTATCACATAAAGCAACAATAAAATTGAGGCTCGGGTGTGGAACGCACAACCTATATATGGAAGCTTTAGTCCTCGATTGAGCCCGTCGCGGATTCGAATCCTGGCCCATTGACCTTTGCTATGTGTCCTTCCATTCTCTCTCCACTCCATTTTCTGTCAGCTCACTTTCAAAAATAAGAAACTAATGGCCAGTAGTGCCGCAACAAAACCTAAAGAAAAAAAAAAGTATTGTGATTGTAACGTAAGAAGATGTAAAAATGTGGCAGAAAAAAAGCTGTAGAAAAAAAGCAGCTGCCCTGTAATGAACCATGTAGCCTCAGAGTAATCTTATATAGTTTATATCTTTCAGCTTTGCTGGTTCTAAGAATCAAGGACCTGGCGAGGGTTTGTTGCAACCTGACGACAGCATAGGAGAAGACGACAGCCCGCCCCACTACAATAAAGTATTTCTTTTTCACCGTAACACTTTTTCTTTACTGCGCGCCCATTCCGTCTGCATATTCATCACGTTCTTCCCGCAGGATGCACTCGGTGACGGTGACCTGATGCTGATATGCATCACTCCAGACCACGATGGCAAATTTGGCTTCAATGTAAAGGTACGTCTCTGTGTTCCTTACACGTCGCATATACACATTTTATTATTAACTGGTCCTCTAATTGATTAAGTTTTTGGACTCTTTCCAGGGTGGAGTGGATCAAAAGATGCCTCTGGCCATATCACATGTTAAACCGGACTCCCCGGTAAGAACAGACTGTAGTTTCTTCATTGTATGCTGGATCAGGAAGCTGTAGTAGATCGATAGCATGTTGTATTTTCTTTAGATTGTATTGTATATGCTTTTGCACAAAATACTACAAAACATCAAAAGACTTTGTGAAAGTCTTTAAAGCAGATAGAAAAGAACCCAGTTTTATTTAGATAAATTGATGTTTTGAAGGGAATTATTTTGCATGGATCTTTTAAGAATGCATGCTAGTTTTACAGTGACACAAATGAGATTTTTTCTTCTATTTGTGGATTACAATTATCAGGCTGGAAAAGGTTACAAAACCGCTCTCAAAGAGTTCAGAGTCGAACCACATCTCACTCAGACAGACTGTGTCCAACTGGAGGAAATTTAAAGCCATTGTTTGTCTCCTCAGCAGTCTTTGGCCAGCAAAGATCATGGCAGTGTAATTTGCTGCAAGGTCAAAGAACAATCCAGGATTACTTTTAAGAAACATTCGGTAATGTTGGTGTTTGGGTCCATAATCAGGAGAACACTGAACAATGACTGAGCATGATGAATGCCATCAGATCCTGAAGGATTACTGTCGGGGGGGATTTCATAAAGATCTTCCAGTATTTCAAAGATTTTATGATGCTATGCACTTCAACAAAGTTCCTGGGGCCTTTTGAAGAGAAACAGGCCCAGAGCATGACAGATCCTCTGCAGTACTTGGCAGTTAGCAGTCGAACTCCATCGCCATCAAATCGCATCTGTCCATCACCATCGACTCGCATCTGACAAAAGCACATGGTTCAAGTTTAAGTCCCGGTCGAGTTCAGCAAACTCCACATTTACATTTGTGTTGATTGGACAGAGATGTTTTGATGACCTCTGTCATATCATAATTACAACCCAGGTAAACAGAAAGTTACTCACTAAACTCCTAAGAACTTTGACCGACTTTATAAAATAATAAACTATGAATTATAAATTCTTCAATTAAATTTATGTAATTGGAATTGTTTGTGGTGCCAGTATTGGTGACTGCTGACTTCATCTTAACCTGAGATTCTGTTAAATAAGAATTAAGACAGTTAACTTAAAAAAACCCTATTCGTTCTTTTGAAGACAAACTGTGACTCTAAAGTAGTTGATTATAAATGTTTTGTTTGTGAAATTGGATTTTGAGCTTCTGTGTTGTTTCTTCTGTGTTGTTTTTTCTAGGCAGGTCGATCTGAACCCAGACTGCAGGAGGGAGACCTGGTGGTACTCATCAACGGTCGGGACATTTCCGAGCACACGCACGACCAGGTCGTCATGTTCATACGAGCCAGCCGAGAGTCGCACTCCAGACAGCTGGCTCTGCTCATCAGACGTAAAGGTGTGTAGGTCCTGGGAGAAAAGTGCTGAGATGGAAGGAAAGAGATGCAAATGAATGCTAATCACAGCGCTGAACTGTCCTTGTGATCCAGGGCCGGGCCGAGTCATGCCTCAGCTGCAGCTGTCTTTCGCTGCCCTTTCGCTCACCATCCCTGCACAGGAAAACAAGCCTCAGTCACCAGGTCAGCTGGAGCGGGTCACCACGCTGGGGGAGTCAATGAAACAGCTAGAGAGAGGAATACAGTCAGGCACACTATCCTTCCATTTTGAGGTATTTAAATTTAGACTCAAAAGAAATTAGATTTTTAACACGGCAACAAAACAACACAAAAGCGAGTGTGTTTGGATTAATTTTGTCCCACTTAGTTGTGTAGAACCATACTAAGCATTTTAAGTAGAGATGTTAATTTCCATGTGTTATGAAACTTTGACCTACTGATACCAGATTTATCTCAGTCTGATTTCTCTTTAAAAGCAATACTTTAAAAACAAAATTCGGTCCCATCTGCTGTGAGCGGACATTGATTATTTAGATTAAACAAAAGGATTTAGGAGTTGACATTTCAAACTGACTCCAGCATGTCATATTAGTGACTAGCATCACTAAAACCTCTGTATGTATTCCCTAGAGAACGTATATTCTTACCTTCGCTCTGGGGTTTACGAAAAGGCTGTCAGCATTTCCAGATCCAGCATATGTTCGAAGACAGACAGGTTGAAGCTTAAAAGGAGTAAACAATGCAACTTCATGTTACTCCTTCCAGTCTTACATCTCTGTGCTTCATCTGACTTTATTTTAAACATCTCGCTGATGCTGAAAACACCTAACACCTAGCTTTGAGCCTTCTGCACTCACAGCTTCCACAATGAAGAGCCCACTTAGAATGATGCATTCACTGATCTGAAAAATATTGGATTTTTGAATTTCTGACCGGGCAGTCGCAAGTCAGGGCTGATCAAGCTAAAAATCAGCTGATTTCTCGGTGCACCTCTCCTTTTAAGTGCTGCTGTTAGGACAGATGTTGCCCCTAATCTTTAGCTGGATGATGTTCATAAAAGCAGAGGTGACCTTGAATTCTTCTAATTCCTATGTGTGTATGATTCTGTGTGCATTTACATGCATGTTTGTGTGTGTTGGCCTGCTTGTAATTCCTAGAATTTATACAAGAGGAAGCCTGGTTTGTCCCTGTGCTGTGCAAGGCAGCCCGAGAACCAGGAAAAGAACCGCTACAGAGACGTTTTGCCTTGTAAGTGCTCCTTGCTGTGTCTGCATGCCAGTTTGCTTTTGCGCATCCACTTCTCTGCTTCTTCGTGAAATTGAATTTCGAATGTTCTGACCCTCACCTGCTGCTGTCCTGCTTTGCTTGCAGACAATGACACCAGGGTGGTGCTGCAGGGGAAGGAAGACTACATCAATGCCAGCCATGTCACGGTGAACATCACTCACCTCAAAACCGTCTCCTGTCCCTGTCTCACTTTTAGTGTAAACTCATCCTGTTCATCTTGTGTTTGTGTGTGTGTATGTCTCATAGGTGGCGCCTCCTGAGTCTGATGTGTGCTTACGTTACATTGCAGCTCAGGGTCCACTTCCACAGACCTGCACTCACTTTTGGCAAACTGTATGGGAGCAACAGACACACACCATCATCATGCTTACAACTCTAACAGAGAGGGGACGGGTATACCATGCTTTATTTGTTTTTACAAGCAGTGAACAGCCACAGTTTTGGAGAAACCTCCTAAAATTATGCAACCCAATATCAGCAATACATTATCATAGCAATTAGTGCAGCACTACTGGCAAATTATTACATGCTGTGTCAAGTTTAATTTTGATTACAGTGATTAAACAGGGGGTTCACTGGAGATGTTTGCACACAACAATGATCAGATGGCACAGCTGTGAGTGATTACAGGGTTTCATGGTGTAAAGAATAGCTGAACACAATCGTGAGCCAGATGCCGATGAGATAAATAATCTGAAGTAGAGGGAGAACCTGAGCGTGCCTCTGTCTCAGCTTGCTTGTTGCTTAGAAACCAGATGTTCTCATTAATCGATCGTGTTTGAATCTCATCAAGTGTCCAGAGTTTTCCCTCCCTGTGCACAGACATGCGTACACGCATTGACTCTCAGCTCTCATCCTGTTGCCGCTGATGAATTGCTTTTGTCCACCAGGCCACCCTGTGGATCAGAACAGGCTTTTTGAATATGAGTTTGATTTCATGAGAGCGGGAGCGCAGCAGCGATAAACTTTTTCCTGAGCCATGACTCATGTGAGAACTAGCGCCGTATGTTGATGATGTCACACGTATTGCAGACTAAGTGCCACCAGTACTGGCCACATCCGCCGGAGGTGAAGAACTACGGCCACTTGTCTGTGAAGTGTCACTCTGAGGAGTGCAACCTGGCGTACGTGACGAGGCAGTTCACTCTGAGGCACAACAAGGTAAAACTGCTAATACAATTGCCATAAGCAGTCTTTACATAGGTCTTTACACCCCTTGAAGTTTTCAGTTAGTGCAACCAGGCAAATTACGTGTTTTATTGGGATTTTAAAGACCAACACCAAGCTGTACATCTAAAGAACCAAAATCCGAACATCTACTGACACCTACAGGGGTTGGACAATGAAACTGAAACACCTGTCATTTTAGTGTGGGAGGTTTCATGGCTAAATTGGACCACCCTGGTAGCCAGTCTTCATTGATTGCACATTGCACCAGTGAGAGCAGAGTGTGAAGGTTCAATTAGCAGGGTAAGAGCACAGTTTTGCTCAAAATATTGAAATGCACACAACATTATGGGTGACATACCAGAGTTCAAAAGAGGACAAATTGTTGGTGCACGTCTTGCTGGCGCATCTGTGACCAAGACAGCAAGTCTTTGTGATGTATCAAGAGCCACGATATCCAGGGTAATGTCAGCATACCACCAAGAAGGACGAACCACATCCAACAGGACTAACTGTGGTCGCAAGAGGAAGCTGTCTGAAAGGGATGTTCGGGTGCTAACCCGGATAGTATCCAAAAAACATAAAACCACGGCTGCCCAAATCACGGCAGAATTAAATGTGCACCTCAACTCTCCTGTTTTCACCAGAACTGTCCGTCGGGAGCTCCACAGGGTCAATATACACGGCCGGGCTGCTATAGACAAACCTTTGGTCACTCATGCCAATGCCAAACGTCAGTTTCAATGGTGCAAGGAGCGCAAATCTTGAGCTGTGGACAATGTGAAACATGTATTGTTCTCTGATGAGTCCACCTTTACTATTTTCCCCACATCTGAGAGAGTTACGGTGTGGAGAAGCCCCAAAGAAGCGTACCACCCAGACTGTTACATGCCCAGAGTGAAGCATGGGGGTGGATCAGTG
This sequence comes from Girardinichthys multiradiatus, assembly GCF_021462225.1. NCBI lineage: Eukaryota > Metazoa > Chordata > Actinopteri > Cyprinodontiformes > Goodeidae > Girardinichthys > Girardinichthys multiradiatus. The sequence goes on from NC_061796.1 coordinate 1,714,597, forward strand.
ATGGTTTGGGCTGCCATATCATGGCATTCCCTTGGCCCAATACTTGTGCTAGATGGGCGCGTCACTGCCAAGGACTACCGAACCATTCTTGAGGACCATGTGCTTCCAATGGTTCAAACATTGTATCCTGAAGGCAGTGCCGTGTATCAGGATGACAATGCACCAATACACACAGCAAGACTGGTGAAAGATTGGTTTGATGAACATGCAAGTGAAGCTGAACGTCTCCCATGGCCTGCACAGTCACCAGATCTAAATATTATTGAGCCACTTTGGGGTGTTTTGGAGGAGCGAGTCAGGAAACGTTTTCCTCCACCAGTATCACGTAGTGACCTGGCCACTATCCTGCAAGAAGAATGGCTTAAAATCCCTCTGACCACTGTGCAGGACTTGTATATGTCATTCCCAAGACAAATTAACGCTGTAATGGCCGCAAAAGGAGGCCCTACACCATACTAATAAATTATTGTGGTCTAAAACCAGGTGTTTCAGTTTCATTGTCCAACCTCTGTACATTCTTCTTTGCAAAATAGTCCAAGCTCTGTGAGATTAGATGGAGAGCAAATCTTGTTGCAGATTTTAAATGCAGTAGCATTTATTTGTGGGCTTTGACTAGGCCATTCTAAGCCACAAATGTATTTTTATCTAAGCCATTCCAGGGCTGTGGTGTTGCTGGAAGGTGAACCTCCACCCCATTCCCAAGTCTGGTGCAGGCTCTATTTAGCTTCAATAAATAAAATACAATGCAGGTTGCTGTTGTGATTTCACAAATATAAAAAAGTTCAAGGGTTATGAAAAGTTTTGCCAGGTACTGTATTTGGATGATTGCACGCTAAACTGTAGATTATTTCCAAATACAAACCACTCCTTATGTCTTTGTTATTGCCTTTCATTTAATCTTTTAAATTAATCTTGACCCATATATCCTCAGGCTTTCTGAGGACCTTCTAAGGTTTTTGAACTTTGGCTGCCTTTTCACTCTTTTTATGCCCAATCCCTTGATCCGATCGTGACAGCATAATTGAAAGTGTGTGTTTTAAAGAAAATGAGAACAATGAATGACAAAACAATTGTTATAGGCCCTAAGTGGTATCTACAGCAAGTGAACAGTCATGTCTTCAAGAAATAAGAAAGAAACTGAGCAAATATCTGACACAGAACCTTAGAGACATAAAATGTTCCAATTTAAAATGTATTTTGTTTTACCCAGTAGACACAACACTGGTTCTTCTGTTGAGTTTAGAATAATTTAAATGCATTAAAGGGCGAAAATCTAGTTTGTAGATATGAGAAAGTAGACAGTTCTGCTAATAGAGCCCTTAAATGGACAGTTGAGAATTTTGAAGTTTTTGTTTAGTGTAAATGTAAACTAGTTTGTCCCAAAGGCTGAAGCTCAACCTTGTCCAAGAGGGCTTATATCGTTATAAAACGGTTCCAATCTCAGAAGCGGCTTATGTTGATGCTATTTTTGAAACACTTTCATCACCTTTGCATTTGGAGTTTATCTACACACAAACTGATATTTACCCAGGAAGTGGAGTTTGGGTACTGTGCATCACAAATCATCTTACCATGTGAGACCCGTACAGAGAGCAAAGAAAGCGTTTCCTGTAAGAATGACTGTCTGATACAGAGGTAAAGCGCTGTAAAACACCAATATAAAACGTGTTCCCCTAAACCACTAGAAATGAACATTTGTGGACTGGGATGAAAAGGTGTGTGTGAGCGAGACAGCATCTATGGACCCAAACTCCAGCAACTTATTGTGAGAAGCTTGTGGACGGCTACCCAAAAGATTTCACCCAAGTCTTACAGGTCAAAGGCGACTCTAAGAAATACTAATTTATGGAAAGTTTAAAATAATCTATTAATTATTCTGGCATTTAGCAAATAGAAGGCATTTAGGAAACCCTCGCTCACATGAAACAGGAATTTATTCTGATTTAATGTCAGACAGTGAGAGGAAACAAAAGTATATTTTTTACAGTGTATGTAAACGTCTGGTATGCTCCAAATCGAAAATATTGAAGTCTGTTTGCCTGTAGGGAAATTATGATGTACAGCAATGACTTTTGAGCTTATAGGTCGAATTATGAACAGAAATATTTCTGACAAATTATCAATGAAGTTCCGGTGCTGAGTGAGAGCAGTTTGGAGGTGTTTTTTCCTTCCTTTGAGACTTTCCTGGATAAATAATCAATGAAACGGTTGTCAGCTGCTGCCCTGGCTGCACACCTGCTTTCATGTCCCTGTGTATTATGAGCATAGTCAAACAAGGAGCATTTCTCTTTGTACGTTGCAGCGCTGTGTAGCATGTTCACGCCATATGTCACATAACAGAGCTCACTGCAGGCCAGGCCTGGCATGCTGTCACTTCCGTGTGGGCGCTTTTGTCTGTGTGTGGGTGAGCCTGTGTATCGGTGTGTTCTCCTAATTTTCCACCCCTCTGGCTGCTTGTGGGAGCAAATGAGCTGGTCTATGGAGGCATTTTGTGGGAATGCTATCTGTTTGGTTGTATCAGGATAGATGATCAGATTAAAGGTGCTACCTTCCGCATCAGCCTCCATGGTGAACAGGTAAATAAACAGATTACACCCAAGGAGGCGTGAAATATGAACGTGTGCACACATGCATACACAGATACCGCTGTGTGGGCCCATCTGCTCCTCTGGCAGAGCAAATTAATCCCTGCATGGAATTGCAGGCCACATGCCTATTAGAAACTCCAAAGTCAGCTGTTTTCCTCCCCAGCCTTCCTTTGTTTTTTTTAGCTCCAGTCTTTCCCTCTATCCTCTGTTTACATCTCATTGCTTCCTAATCTCATTTAGTGTTCCTGTGGATGTTTACCTGGACTGTTTCAGTCTTACAGGGGTGATATTTTCCAAAGGTTACACATTTATCATGTTAGATTATTATTGCACAGTACTCTTGCATTTTAAAACAACTCCATGTTTGTATAATTGTCTTTTGTAACATTCAGTTAGATGAGGAGCGTGCAATCACACACCTGCAGTATGTTGCGTGGCCAGACCACGGCGTACCCGACGACCCCTCGGACTTCCTGCTCTTCATCATCTCAGTAAGGGAGAGGAGGAAAGGCAAAGAGCCACCGCTGATGGTTCACTGCAGGTAACATATGAGGAGGACGTTTAATTGAACACCGCTGGCTCATACTTTTTCCAGCATGTCCTGTAAATTTAACCCAGTTTTTTGTTTTTAATTATGTTCTTAGTGCTGGGATTGGGCGGACAGGTGTCCTGATCACCATGGAGACGGCACTGAGTCTGATGGACGAGAGTCGGCCGGTGTTCCCGCTGGACATTGTTAAAACGCTAAGAGACCAGCGAGCCATGATGGTTCAGACCACGGTACTGAGAGACAAAACAAAAGTCTTGCTTGTTCGATGACTCTGTTACTCTCTGGCTCATTAATTTCTTTATTATGCTGCATGATGATCACCCCCAGCTGTGTTATGTGTCCTGCTTAATTTTAAGGCAGCATTTTTAATTATAAGGAGTCATTCTCTCACATTACAAATGCCCTCACAGTAATGCAGGTTTTGTTTTGATACAGTGTCTTGTATCTAACGGTGGTTCTACTAATGAAATGTAATGAATCAGGAGGGCTGAATAGAAATGCAGGCCAGGCATTTACTAGTGAAAATCTTTGAATCCATGAATAATTTTCCTTCCACTTCACAAATATGCACTACTTCTAAATCCTGCAGCTCCTAGACTGTCTCAACCAGCTTTGCAGACACAATATAGAGGCATAAACCTTTTTCCCATTATTTTATGCTAACTAGCCCAAGCTCATTGGTTAGATAGCATCCCTAAACACCAGTTTTCAAGTCTTGCCTCAGATTCTTGACTGTATTTTCCTGGACTTTGATTGGGCCATAGTAACACATTAAAATGATTTGATCTAAACCATTCGTTAGTATCCCCAACACAGCCTTTTGCATTTAAGCCATAAATTTTACTTTCAGCCTCTTTTAACAACTTTCTTCCAGATGTCTACTGATGTTTTCCCTACATGTCTCATGGCAAACAAGACTTACCATAGCTTTGTCTTAACAAATGCATGCCACACTTTTCAAATTAATATTTGTAAAAACACATTTAAACCATTTATCCTTATTTTACTCCATAATTCTGAACTGCTTTGTGTTGGTCTATCACAAAAAACCTAAAATATATGGAAGTTGGTGGGTTCAAAATTAAGATAAATGAAAGGTCAAGGGGTATGAATACTTTTGCAAGACACTGGTATTTGGGGAATATCAATAAGTTGGGCAAAACTTTTTTTCTTTCTTCGGTTTCAGTTAATTATGAGTTATAAAATAATCGCAAACTTTCGAGTCCGTTAAAACATCCATAAATCAGGAATAGTGAGAGTAAGAATGTATTTCATCATATTTTCTTTCTACTTCTGCTGAGATCTTGACTTCTTTTAAAAAATTCATCTTTGTGGTTTAATAAAGAACTCCTGCAAGAGTGAAAATTGAGTTGCAAGCTCAAGGATTTTCTATAAAACACCTTCAGCACTTTTCAAAGACAGGGAGGAAAAATCCTCCTTGTCGCTGACTCTCATTAATTCATAGACTGCTCAGGTATTATAGTGAAGATGAGAGACTCCAGTCGTGCATTTGAGGCAGGAAGCCAGGCTATGTAGTGCCTCAGTGAGGGACAGCAGAGCATTACTCGTACTGAGAAAATTGCAGCTTGTTCCTTTTGGCTTGACGGCTACCACCATCACCCGTATTTTGAACGAGGCCCATGGGGCTTCGCCCTCTGATGTGCTGATAAAGACTTCCTCAGGTTCTCCCTCACGTCTTTCTGTATCCGTAATAACAACATGCGCAGTCAGAGGACATTTGTCTGTTTTTGTATTAAAAATAAGAGGGATAATGTGCTCTCCACAACTATTGGAAGCCTTGGTAAAAATGTGTTATAAAAAAAAATCAAAAATCAAAATCCCTTTTTGTCGCATAAAATCCCACTGAAATAATGCTGCTGTTCTCTAACAGTGACGTTTGAAAATGTTTTTTTGTTTTTTCTAACCTCAATTATCATCCTCTGTACAGTCCGTGGTGGCAAAATAAACTTAGGTCCTCTTCCTGCCTTGTTTACTGTAAGAGTTTACCAGGTTCCTGTTTAAAATGTCATGGTATTTCAAAGAGCTCATGGTTTCATGCCCTGTTACAAAATGCCCAGGGTATTTGGATGACAAACAGGCCCGCAGCATCACAGAGCCTCCACCATATTTGACCGTGGGCATGAGTTGCATGTCTGCATTTTCATCCTTTGTTTCACTCTAAACCCATTCAGAGTGTTTCTTAATCTTAGTCCCATCCTGTAAAAGTAGATATAGAAACCAATTTACTAAGCTTTTCTTCAGTTGGCATCAATTCAGCCCCCCTCTTTGCCAATTTGTGGATGATGTTTCCCACTGAAGTTCTCTGGACTCCCACAGCCTTAGAAATGGCTTTATAACCCTTTCCAGATGGAGAAATGTCAGTGATTTTGTTTCTAATCCGTTTATGGATATCTTAAGATCAAAGCATGACGTGTGGCTTTTAAAATCTTTTAGCCTTCTTCATGTGGTCTGACAGGTTCTATTTAAGGGATTAAATTATACAGATAAGGCAATAATCAGGTGTAGCTAATGATTCTAGTCCAAGAAAATGTGGTTTAATCACAATTACTTAATGATTTCACAAGGTGGCAATAATATTATCACAGCACTGCAAATCTGCACCCAAACGGTTCCTGCTGATTAGGTACTTTCAAAAATGGGTAAAAAAAAATTTGCAACTTTTTATTTAGAAATTTTCAACTGTATCACTTTCTCTTCTCCAGCTGATAACGTTCTCAAGTCAGTTTTTTTTTTAACCTATTTATAGAGGAGTTATTCCATGCATGGTACATCCCAGTTGTTTGTTGATTCCCTGACCTGGTGCCATCTTGAATATCCGAGCATCCTCAGGATGGATGGATGGATATAAATATTTAGAGACACGTGTGTTTCTTTCCAAGAGGATAAACCTTGATTACTTTTCAGATCCAGTATTTTAACTGTTGGATAAGCTGACATTAATTTTATTGTAGACTTGTTTTGCTATTTTTTCATGCCATCTGAGTATTCAACATGAAAAAACAGGTTTTTTGTGGAGGTCTGCCAGTACACCAAGCTTTTAGACTTGTTTGGAGCAAAACTCAAAGGTCATATGGCCTTTCAAGAAGTCTACTGACCATGTTGACGTTATTCTTGTAGAAAACTCTTTTAACTGCTAATATTATTTTATTTTATTCTGTTTAGTGTCAGTTCCAGTTTGTGTGTGAGGCCATTCTCCGAGTCTACAATGAAAAACGAGAGAAATCCAAAGCACCGTAGCCCGAATCGACGACGGGACAAGACCAGACGCTTTGCTCTGCCTCGCCTCTATTAACAGGACGGGACTTCTGCAGAGCTGCAACAGATTAAACTCTGCCAGGCTTATGGCACTGGAACACGCACTGGATAATGAGAGTTCAAGCTGCCGAGCACAGCTGTCTGGGCAAGGAGAGAGAGGGTACGAATATTAAACCTAGTTGGCCTTACTTTTATGCTAAAAGGTACATGAAGCTTATAGAAACTGTGGTCTCCATAGAGACTGATGTAGGACTGACGTGAGCTGCTAATTTGTGTTCAAGAGGTCTCTCAGGAATGACGCTTCTACTTGTAAAGCTACATGTGCCTTAGACTGAAGCTTCCCAGTCAAACCCATCAAGGACAGCAGAGGCAAATCAGACTGCTGTAATCTGTAGTTTGTCTCTGACTCCTGAGATGAGTAGCAAAACTGACTTTAGATGGCTGCAGCAGGTTATCAGGTCAAAGAAGGTGCAGAGCTGTTTCCTGTCTGCCAGAGGAACACCAGATTCACTGTTCATCACTTTTTAAATTATTCAAACTCTAAATAAACTCACTGATTTGTACAGATGTTTCTGCTTCATCATTTCCCCTAGTACCTCTATTGTAGCTCTATAAATAAGCATGTTTACAAGCTTTTTTCCCTGCAAAACCAAGATGCATTGCTAACTGAAGTGTGGTGTCCTTATTTAGCCTTCATCCGATTGCCTCCAAGGTTGGCATAGTGTCTGGAAGCATCACAAATCAGCTCAAATTGTCTGGCTATTATAAGATATTTGATTAAAGAAGGCTGTTATTATAACAAGATGAAATAAGGGTTAGAGAATTGTAGCATCTGTGTAGCTGCATAATAATCATACTAGGTTGGCTTAATTATCCACATTTAAGAGATAATCTTGCTAAAGTCATAATTTTAGTCCTCAAGTAAAATTAATTAATGATTTTGACCCAGGAGTAAATAAATGGCTGGCTTGTAAATAAAGGGTAATGTAAGATGCCTGGAAAAACCACAACAAGATAACAAAGTCTGGAAAAGCAGCTGTATGTAGGCTTTTAGGGTATGTAGTACAGGTTTTAGCTCTTGATTTATTTTTTTTATTTAATTAAAGTTTAGGTAGAAGCCTGTAAACAAAACATCACATCTATTGACATTTTTATTATTAAGGATATTTTATACATTTAAGTTTTGTTATTAACGATATAGTCAGTCAGTCATTTTCTACCGCTTATTCCATAGTGGGTCACGGGGGAGCTGGTGCCTATCTCCAGCAGTCTATGGGCGAGAGGCAGGGTACACCCTGGACAGGTCGCCAGTCCATCACAGGGCAACACACAAACAACCACACACACACTCATTCATACACCTAAGGGCAATTTAGAGTTACCAATTAACCTAACAGGCATGTCTTATTAATGATATATTTAGGCACAAATTATGAAGATGGCCTTTATCTTTAGATAATTCCAACCACAATCTTACTTATTCTTTTAAAGTATTCATCATATTTTAATATACTGCTTATACATAAAGATCTTTTAAAACTGAAACAGAGTTTTTGAAACATTATAGTAGAAAATTAATGTTACTTGAATATTATCCAAATGTCAAAGGAGCTAAATAGTAAAAAATTTTAAATTAATATATTTCACTGGACTTTACATTACAATCAAATCAAATAAAACGTTTTATCTTATTTTCACTTGATGCCTTGTTATTGTTTTATTTCCTGGATACACAGAGGAATATTTAGCATATATTTAGAAACTTTTCCATTAAATAGATTTATTAATGACTTATTTGATTCATTATCTGTTCATGTGCTTCCATTCTTAGTTAAAATCTGACACTTTAGTAATAATTTATGTACGTTTTTATTAATCATGGCACTTTTTGACTTCCATACCCTGAAGACTAACTTTCTCAAGACTTAATGAGCTTCATCACTAGTCCTTCCTGTTTGTTAGTTTGTTTATGCTTTCATATTCATATGAAACCAAACCAAAAATTATGTAAATTAAATTTTTATTTTGCTTTTGCATATAATTTGTGTATTCTTTCTCTTTTATTTTCCCGTTTTCTTTTCAAACCCACATATAAGAATAAGCTTATTTTTTCTCCTTTTCTTTGTAAAAGTCTCACATGGAATAATAAACAAAAAATTGAAAGAGGTTGGGGACCTCTTAGAGGGCCCCCTGCGGTGCTCCAGGCGGGGTCCCTGGCAGACAGACAGGTGGCGCTGGTTCCTTGGTTCTCTTGGGTCGGTCCGTCGGCAGGAAAATAAGTTTGTTCTGTGCTCGGTTTGTACGCAGGCGCAGATCATGCTGTTTGTCCAGTTTCGCTGGTTGACTTTTACCTGTGAGGTAAGCTGGTAGTTTCGGTTTAGCAGTGGGAAAGGGACTCAGCAGCTACCGGTTCTGTTCGGTCCAGAAGTGTGGAAGAGGCCCCCTTTTCCTCCTCCTTTCCTCGCAGGGTCCTCGCTGTGGAGGTTCGGACGGGATTTCTCCGGGATTTTGGAGTCTGTGCGCAACACCGAGGAGACAGGTGGACGGACAGGACAGGACAGGACAGGACAGGACGGAGGGGGGAGGGGGGGGGGGGGGGGTGTGTGTGTGTGTGTGTGGAAGAGGAGTCCTGCCGTTCACTCCGGACCCGTTGAGTGGAAATCAACTGGTTGCTTTGATCTGGTCCAGTTTCATTGGTATGCGGCTGGACTCCACCTGCTGCTGATCGGCAGCCCTGAAGTCTCCTCCGAGCCTGCTGAGTGACTCCTCGCCCCGAGGAGGACGTGGGGAAGGAGGCGGCGGGGGTAGCAGACGCAGGAGCCGGACTGCAGCGGACGTTGGGCGGTGCAGATTTAACGGACACACCGCGGACCTGGTCGTCCTCTGGATCAGGAAGATGATGGGCTTTCTGCGCCGGACGTTCAGCCGCCGCTCCCGCTTCCAGACGAGAGAGAGGGACGAGCTGGACGACAAAGGAGGAGTAGGGGTGACAGGGAACCCCCTGCTGCTGCCCCATCAGCAGCAGGTTGTCCACGCGCCGGCCGTGGTCACCGGGGGGACGTCGGTCCACATCCCGGCGGGCGGGACGGCGAGGACCACCATCACCTGCCGCGTCCTGCTGCTGGACGGCACGGATGTCAGCGTGGATTTACCTGTGAGTGTTTACCCTGGTCGTGTGGAGAGGCAAAGCTATGTCAGTGTGTGTCAAGGTGGGGCCTGGGGACACTTTAGGGTCCTTGAAGGTCTTCTTGATGGTCTCCTGCAATGAAGTGTGAGTTTAATTTAGTCTAGAGTCTGTGCTGTTATGGTTTGACTCCACTCCAAGATTATCACGGCCCTCAAATGGCCACCGCTTTGAAAACCATGATCTTCAACCTGCCCAGACATATACAGAGATGTCTGTGGTTAATAAAGGCTGCAACAGAGTGAGAGAGAGCAAGACTTCAGCAGATAGCAAAAAGGCTGAAAAAGTATATAAAAGTATGCTCCATTTTATCCTTTTAAGCCTTCAATTTCAGTCTGTCATGGAACATGATAGAAATCCCACAGATAAGAATAGTCTTCACAGAAGGCTATTTTTGTAATGCTACCCACTCGAAATTTACTTATTGCTAATTTAAGACACCAAAAAGGTCATTTTGTTTTAAAATACTAAATCCCTGATCTTTGGCTGTACGACTGCTGTACATACGGGGATGTCACCTCTGCTCCTAGTATAAATAATTAATGATTGCCAATGACAGGAAGGCTAGAAAAAATATTTTAGGTGCTGTTTCTTTACATCTTATATTTTGCTCTTACAGAGAAATGGGAATTGACCATAATTGATATAAATCTGGTAAAGCTTTACAAAAAACAGAGATTAGAAATTAGCCACAAAATTCTGATTGGTGCATATGCATAGCAAACTTTCTGTGTTCAGCTTTTCTTAATTTATTTGGACTATAGATCAAACAGATTAGCCAATTCAGACTCCATTTCTGGATCTTCTGTTGTTGTTCACTGAAATCTGTCCGTTGTTGCTCAAGGTTTTAATGCTTGTACAGAACAGCACACTTTATGGTGTCTCTTCTTGTACAGTGAGCGGTTAGAGCCACAGGCAGTGCTCTGATGAGGCACTTTAACACTTATCTTTCTGTCTGACAGCAGGGAAGTCTAACTAAGATAGAAGTGTCTTCCCCGCTTTGCTCCTTTGCAGCTTCTCCTTCCACCTTTTTTTTTTTCCATCTTCCATATCCCTGCATCTGATCTTCCTCGAGCAATCTCCGCTTTGTCCTCTCATAATCTCCTTTTACACTCCCTCTGTGGCCCATATCCCTTCGCTCCCTGCATCCTCCTCCCCATCCTCTTTCCCCTACATGTTTTCCCCTCCCTCTCCTTCCCGTCTCCCTCCTCAGTCTGTCTGTATTCCCTGACTCCCTGATCTGATTTACCACCGTTGGGGACTCTGTGCCACAAATGAGCGATACGAGCGTGTGTGAGAGTACAGAGATGGTGGGTAGGTAGGACGATGAGCAAAGTGTGTGTGGGCATCTGTGCGAAAGTGACTCCTCATAAGATGTTTTTATTTTAAAGGTTGTGCGCGTGTGTCACCGAAGCTGTTGCGTGCGTCACCTGTGAAGCACTCAGCCGGTGCGTTGTGAGGAGTTTTTCTTCCTCTTGTCCCGCTGCAGCAAGGTTATGGTGACAAAACAAAGCCAGGTAGAGCCAATCAAAGTGACACATGGCTCATCGAGGTGGAGGCTTAGTCACAGGTGTTTTAGAACAGGTTTGTTCACGTGTTCCTGTTTTCCTGGGGTGAACAGATGCAAGTGTGCCTTACTCAGCTGAAGCGCACCTTTTCAAGATGACCTGTGTGAATAAGAAACAGGAAAAATGCTTTGATGTCATTCAGCTTCTCTTAACTACAGTGCCTTGTAAAAGTTTTCACACCACCTAAACATGTTGTCATGTTTCAACCACAAATCCATTGTATTTAATTTGGACTTTATGTCCAGCACCAACACAAAGTAGTGCATATTACAAGGTGGAAGAAAGGTCTGATTTAAATCACTCCACTGGATGTCCAGCTGTTCAGGATCGTTGTTCTGCTGGAAAGCGAACGTCTGCCCCAGTGTCAAGTCTTCTGCAGCCTCTTGCAGGTTTTGTTCTAGGATTACTCTGTATTAAGCTCCAACTATCTTCCTATCATCTCTAAGCACCTTGCCTGTCCCTTACAAAGAAAAGCTGACCCCCCCACAGCATGATACAACCACCTCTTTGTTTGAACATGGGGATGGTGTGTTCATAGTGATTTGCGGTCTTAGTTTTCTGCCATGCATAGCATGGCATTATACATTTGCAGTGTGGCAAACATTAACAGTGACTTCATATGGCCTTCTTTCAGTAATAGTTTCTCCTTGTCGCTCTTCCATAAAAGGCAGATTTGTGGGATGCATGATTTAATAATTGTCCTGTCCACAGGTTCTCCCACCTGAGTTGTGGCTCTCTTCAGCTCCTCCAGAGTTATTATAATCCTGTTGGCTGTTTTTCTGCTTAAAGCTACATTTTTGCCCTTACTTCTAATAAATAAACATTTTCCAGAGCCCAAAAAAAAGAATCCTTTTGAAAAACATAATTTACTCCACATTCATTCAGACTTCGTCATTTGTGCATTTTGTCCATTTTAGTCAATGCGGTATTTCGCACTGGCTCCGTAGCACTGGGCCATGTCGCAGAGCCATCATTGGTCAGAAATATGGTTAAAGTCTATTTTTGATGGATGGAGCACAAACGCATAATGTTCCAAAGACCAGATCGAGCGAGACAGGAAGTCAGACACAAAGTAATGCGCACCCGGTAAATTTCAAAATAAGAGACCTTCAATCACATCTCAATGTAAACATTACGTCAGGACCAGTGAAACGATGTCTTTTGTTTATGTGCAGCTCTTTATCTTCATGGCTGTTACCGTATGAACTCTAGACTTCCCGTTTGAACTTACAACTCTCCCGTGAACTCGTGATCTCGCGAGTCCAGTTGCCTCGGCTGGTGTCGGATGTATGAACAGGTCCTAAAACGTATCCGGTGTGAATTGCCTCAGGGCACAGTTTGGGACGAATGATGGTGCAGACACGGAATGTAGTACTCATTTTTTTTATGGTGGACCATATTTTATTACTATGTTTAGGTTTTACAACAAAGAAAAATATCTGACTTTTACAAAGAGACAAAAAAAGTAATTTTATTGTACATTCCATTTGTATGAAAAAAGATGGGGAGCAAAGCATGTGGTTAATGGCCTCATAACATTCTCTGCTGGGATTTCTATACAGATAATGCAATAAAATACATTAAAAAACCTACTAAATTAACCTCCATATTTTAAAAGAACTGTTTAATTCTATTTAATTTTTTAATAAAAAGTAACTAAGAGCAACTTTGGAGAGTTTAGGTGGACGTTCATGTCTTGATAGGTTTGCAGTGGTTCCGTCATCTGTTCATTTTCAGATGATGGGTTGAACAGCTCTGTGAGATGTTAAATGTTTGGGATATTGCTTTGTAACCTAGCCCTGCTAGTTCATATGCTTCTGCCAGGAACTTTGGAGTCGTTATCAACATCCAAAGTACAAGGCTGTCACCTTTTTACACACCCTGGGAGTTTTAGAGTTTTATATGGACCAGTCTCAGGTCATGCCTTATTATGGGCGGTGTGGCTCATCTGCCTGTATTCTGCTACCATAAAGTCCAGGACAAACTGCTGCCGTTTGTACTTCAGCACGGCTGATCTGTGTTTTTGGTTGTATTTTATGACAAAAGCCGGAATACGGGCCACTCCCTCAGGGAGAGTTGCCCGTCAGAGCACACCTTCACGTCGGCTTTCCCACTCAAACAGACAAAAGGAGGATTTATTGGTTATTGCTGCTGTTACCTTCTGAAAGCTGGATGTTTGCACTCAGTTTCATGAAAGACTGAGTTCATTCATCAGAGAAGATCAGGTGCCCTGTGCAAAAGTTTTGGGCCAATCTTAATTTCTTCATACTCTGCCTCCAAGATGCCAGATGTTTTGTGTAATCTTTAGAGTAGTGTTGATCAGTACTTTGTCTGGAGTTTCTTTTTTCATCCATTTCTTCACTTTCTGGAAAAGTGTGGAATTTTTCAGGCTGAAACATGGAAGTATGGGAGAAGAAATATAGTGAGGAAAAACATTTCACACTATATTTAGTCTTCCTTTGTCTAAAAGGTGACTCCATCCATCCATCCATCCATCCATCTGGCTATAGTCTGTCAATGCATACATCAATCCTTGCTTCCTTCCTTGCTACCTACCAGTAGGTAGGTAGCAAGATTCCCTATTTAAAGTCAGACCAAGGTAGAAATATCCGCCATACCTTCCTAGTTCCATACATTTCTTTTACATTGCCTTAAAACTGATCCAAAAATAGACAAATAAATTTGAGTCAGTAAAATATGTAATTATCGACATGAAAAAAATGCAGCAAACCTGAGAACTAGTAAAAGAAATCCAAGCCCTGACATGGGATCCTGAAAGATGGATCACCCATCAGTTGATCATCAACTGAGAGTCGGGCTTTACCACCTGTTCGTACCAAAGTGCAACTCTTGGCGGTTAAACATTGTTATCTTTGGTACTTTCCATTAATTTACCTAAACACGAAAATAATGTTTCTTTCATGTCCAGATGCTGGCTATGAAGTCCCTTAAGATTCAGTTTAAATGGGTTATTTGCTAAGTTATCTGTTATGTATAGACAAAAACACAAGAAAACATTCATCTGATTTGGAAATGGTCTGGTACTGAACAGATGCTGAGTAGGAAATTAGTCAAAGTCCTTCAGAAAAGCTGGAGAACTATTGATCAAAATCTGGCTTCTTCAAAGCAACATACAAAGACAACAATTTTGTTCCTTTATTCTTCTGTTGCAGAGCAAATCCAAAGGCCAGGACCTTTTCGATCAGATCATGTATCACATAGATCTGGTGGAGACGGATTATTTCGGACTACAGTTCATGGACGCAGATCAAGTTTCAGTGAGTAACGAGCTCTTCTCTCTATTAGTGTGGATCACATGCTGATGAAACTCATTCTCAACTTCTTTCTTCTTCCATTTTGTTTCCCCCAGCACTGGCTAGATATGTCCAAGCTTCTGAAGAAACAGATCCATGGTAAGTTCTCTGTGCTCTGACTCTCTTTTTAATTAATGTTTGTGCAGGAAAATGTGCAGCGTGTTGTGTGGGGAGCAGGTGGAGCATTATCTAATGTTGACTCGGTGATTAGCGCATGCATTTGGAAGCTGTACCCTTGTTTGCTCTCCGGCTCCTATCGGGGGAATAAGTGGTTTGGTGGGAGGGGGTGGAGGTGGAGTTGGAGGTGAACTGTGTGGTAGTCCTGCACCCGTAAAGAATCTGATGGTTGCTAAATTGAAAATGGAGACAGGAATAAAAGTAAGGCTGCTGAGAAAAGTGAGGGAATAAAGAGATCTGGCCTTGGAACAGTGATGGATAGACTAGATGATAAGACTTCAGAGGAAGGATGAGATTAAATAGATGAGATAAAGTACAAGAAGGGTTTTATTTGATTAAATGAATGTTCCATGAATCACTGCTTCATCATCCTCCAACTTTACCCATCTCTCTATATTTCTCCTAGAAGGCCCGCCTTACCGACTCTTCTTCAGAGTGAAATTTTACTCTTCAGAGCCAAATAACCTGCGCGAGGAGTTCACACGGTACAAATCCACACATACACACACTCACACACACTGATGGAGCTCTCTATACCCCATCATAAAGGTCCAAAGGGGATGTAGGGCTAATTAGTTTGCTGCTGTGGGCAGATACAAATCGGGGCCAAATGAACAGAGACTTGTTAAAGCAAATTATCTGTCAGAGAGGAGGAAAAAGCCTCGATTGATTCATCTTCTTGTGTTTTCACTCGGCTGCCTTTGTTTTTTTCTTGTACCAACAGGTATCTTTTTGTGCTGCAGCTTCGACAAGACATTTTGTCCGGCAAGTAAGTTTCTTTT
Organism: Girardinichthys multiradiatus; assembly: GCF_021462225.1. Lineage (NCBI taxonomy): Eukaryota > Metazoa > Chordata > Actinopteri > Cyprinodontiformes > Goodeidae > Girardinichthys > Girardinichthys multiradiatus. Next base: position 1,730,036 of record NC_061796.1, read on the forward strand.
TCCAATACAGAGAAGAAGAACAAGACTCCACGGTACACAGATGATATTATTTAAACCGGAAAGCTTTGATTTTTATAGCACTGACAAGTTAAGAAAATCCCAATAAGTTCTTTCATTCAGGTGAATATTACTGTCTGAAATTCATCAGTTGCAGCAGAATGTTTTTATGCCAGAAATACATCACAGGTCCATCTAAGTACATTAGAATATAAGGAAAAAGTCAAAAATTTATTCCCATGTATAATAACGATGCATTTAACATTTATCTAGTGTTTATTGCTGTTATTTTTGCTTATTTTAGCTTACAGCTAATAAAAACACCAAATGTAGCTTCTCAGTAAACTAGAATATTACATACAACACATAAAAAAGGATTTTTGATACAGAAATGTTGTATTATTGCTGACACGGTCATGGTGACGACGGCTGACTTGTTGTTCAGAGGACAGTCACCGACACCCTCCACAAGGAGGGTAAGCCACAAACATCATTGCTAAAGATACTGGCTGTTCACAGTGCTACATCCAGGCATATCCATAGAAAGTGTAGTGGAAGGAAAAAGGAGGGAAGAAGAAGGTGCACAAGCAATAGGGATAACCGCAGCCTTGAGAGGATTGTGAAGCAGAGTTTGTGGGAGATTCAGTAGGCATGGACTACTCATGTCAACTAGGAGTCAACTAGGCCTACAATTTTGAAAAACTATGCCATAATGAAATTGCACTAACAATATCTGTTATGATAAATCCACATTTTCCTGACTTCTGCCTTCCTCGTGAGTGCTTCCATCACTCTCTGTGAACCTGTTGTCTGTGTCACGTTTGAAGGCTCCATCAGACAGTCTGTATATCTTAATGACATGTAAAATGTGAATTCATGTCACCTGAAATGTATTAGCCAACAGTATTTCCAAACCATTCTTTGCAACATGAATATTCCACACACTGATACTGCGGTGAGATGACGGTACCTTTGTGATATATTGTGCAGCCCTACCCATAACTGTCGCATTCCTCATGTCAAGCCACTCCTGAACCAGCGACAGCGTCGAAAGTGTTTTACCTGGGCTGAAAATAAAAACAAAACTGGACTGCTGCTATGTGGTCCAATGCTCTTTTTTCAGATGAAAGTAAAGTTTGTATTTTATTTAGAAATCAAGGTCCCAGAATCTGGAGGAAGAATGAAGAGATTTTCCTCTGCTGAAAAGCTTTTAGGAGTTGCTGATTTTGTTTCTCCAGCAGAAACTGGCAACCCGCCCACAGTGCCAAAACTACCAATGCCTGCTTTAATGACCATGGTACCACCGTGCTTGATTAGCTTTACCTAAACTCCACAGAGAATCAATGGTATATTGTCAGGAAGAGCACGAGAGACACCATTAAAGCAACCTGGCCTTCCTCAACACCCAAGGAGAGCCACAGCCTGATCGCCTCCACGCCACTTTGTATTAATGCAGTAATTCATGCACAAAGGAGCACAGACCTACTAAAAAGCGCATATGCTGCACTATACATGGAAATACATTTTCAGTAGGCCAATATTGAAATCCTTTTTTATTGGTTTTATACAATATTAAAACTTTCTTACTAACTAAATTCTGGGTTTTCATTGGCTGTGAGCCATAATCATCGATCTTATGAACCTATATGGTAATAAAGATATAACAGAGCAATTTCTATTTACCTACCTTACAAATAATCATATCCCAGTTGATCGCCTAATGTTCTAGAAATCACACCAGCATTTGCAAAATGAAAGTAAAGTTTCCATAGTTAGGCAACCCAATATTTGTTTGAAGATGCAAGTTCCTGGATATCACAGATGGGGTCCCCTGCTGGAAACCCATGTTTAAATCAAACTTTACTGGATTAAATTTATATTGCAGGCGGAATGTTATCGCCCCATATGTATATCTTTCTAAAAGCTGTCATTGTTAATCAAACTATGGCTGCCCTGTCCCTGCTGAAGAAAAGCATGATGCTGCCACCACCATGTTTTACTCCAGGGGTGGTGTGTTTAAAGGGATGATTCATGCTAGATTTCTGTTACATGTGATTTTTCATGTAGGCCAAAAAGTCTTAATTTTGGTCTCATCTGACCAGTTTAGGTGTACGGCTGTTGCTTGGTAGGTCTATAGTTGCACCAAACTCTTTCCATTACCAGATAATAGATTTAACAGTGGTCTGTGAGATGTTGAAGCCTTGGATAGTTTTATAACGTAACTCTGCTTTAAACTTGGTCTTCATGATGAAGAAACCTCTAAAGCCGTGACAGAACAGTTGTATTTTTATTGTGAATACTTTACACACAGGTGGACCTTATTTATGGAGGACCAGGAGAGTCACTGAAAAATACAACCATTTCAAATTTAACATTTAAATGATACATTTGGAAATCCAATTTGAAAAGAGTTATCTAATTCAACATTTTAAATTAAATTACTAAAGAGGAATGATAAGTTGTATTTATTAATCCATTATTAAATACTGCAATTTGAAAATGTATTTTCAAATCCTCTTTCTAAATGGAGGTTTAAAAAACACAATTCAAAAAATTTGATTATAAATACCTTTCCTTATTAAACATTTAAAAAGGTAATTCCTTTTTCCATTTCCGTTTTCTTTTTCACCTTGCATTTTCAAATCCTTTTTGCAGTTCTTTTCACTTTGCCCTCTCCATTTAGCAGTTCCATGACCCTTCTGATCCCAGAGCACACTGAAAACCAACAGCCAACAGTGTTGTGATCCAACTGTTTGCTGTCTAATCAATGAGAGAGACGGTAACATCTGAGGAGCAGCTGTGATTGGTTTAATTTGGTTTTCAGTGTGCTCAGGGACCAGAAGGGTCACGGAAATGCTAAATGAAGAGGGCAAAGTGAAAAGAAAATGCAATTGCAAAAAGGATTTTGTATGAATATAAGGTGAAAATGGATTTACCTTTTTAAATCTTTGATAAGGAAAGGTATTTATAATCAGATTTATGAATTTTGTTTTTTAAATCTCTATTGCGAAATAGGATTTGAAAATACATTTTCCAATTGCAGTATTTAATAGTGGATGAATAAATACAATTTACAATTAATAAGTAAATGTAAAATGTGCAATTACAAAATGCTTTTTAAATTAGATTTCTAATTGTGTCATTAAAATGTTAAATTTGAAGTGGCTGTATTTTTTTTCAGTGACTCTCCTGATCCTCCATACTTATTCACTACTTGAGACAGATGGTTGCATGGAAACTTATTTTAGGGGTATCAGAGTAGGAGGATGGGGTGTTGGAATACAAATACATGCCACACTTTTAAGATTTTTACTTCTAAAAAAAAACATGCAACATTTACTTTCCACTTCACAATTATGCACTGGTTTGTGTTGGTGTAACTCATAAAATTACAATTTTGCGCTGTGTATTTTTTTGCATATTCTGGGATTTGCTGCTTTGTTTTGATGATTTTGATCAATTATTAAACTTACCTAAATTCAAAACAGTGAAAACCAACGTCCTCATTAGTCACTTTGAGCTAAATCCCCCCCCCCACCCCACCCCCACATCCCCACCGCGAGGGAGTCCCACCCCTACCACGCCTAGCACACAGGTCACCTCCTCTACAGTTTTTTTATGGGATGGTGGAGTCAGTACACTAACATCTGTTATACACACACACACACACACACAAGTACAACCTGACTGTGCAAACACACACTCACTTCAGTGTGCTAGTGCTGCTATCTGGGCCACTTGTCCCCAGAGTCCAGCTCCATTATGAAAGATCAAGAACAGCAGAGGGCTGCTTATTTTAGGAAAAGGGTTGCTCCTCTCCTCCTTGACACACTCACACACAGTGTAGGACATCCAGCCACTTTATGTCTCTCTAGCACATGACATCACTCCAGGGTGCCCTAGACCCCTCCTTCTGGGCCCCCAACAACCACCAATACATACAGAAGAAATTGTCCTCACAACTTTTCTTGTTTTCAGACAGAGTTTCTCAAATCACAGGCTCTGTTTTAAGGAGAATCTTCTAAGAATTAAATCCAGCTGCGAATCACAAACCAGCTTTAGCACCGTTAGGTACAATGTATGTTCATATGTTCTTTATGTTTACGGTGCTTTGCCCTCTCCATTGATTGGACATACAAATAAACACAGGAAAACTTAAGGTTCTGAATATAATCCTGTATCTCTCATTAGCATGATTAAGTGTCTCACTATGGGGAAGGACTCATCAGAATCTTAAATGTCATTACCCGAACCCTGAATGGTGATGTCAATGTAAGGATGGATTCAGAACCTTACTCTATAAAGGAGACCGACCTAACTTCTGTCAGTATTCAAAAGCCCTTTCCCACTTCTCTCTGAAGCCTTTCCACAACTGTACTAATTGGAGCTAAGCTAAACTGTCCACCGACCGTGTGTACAACTTGTTTCCCTGCAATATAAATATCTGGTGGCCTGCATAAAGTAGCAGTACTTTTCACTGCTAGTACTGGTGAAAAGTTGCAATACTTTCACTCTTACTCAGCAGGTAACAGTACTTGAGCAAAAGAAAAGCACTTTACAGCACTAGCTAAGAAATAAAATGCTTGTGAAGCTATGCTATGCTAAGGCTTCTAACACCAACGCTCCAATAGCTAACCCTAAGTCTATCCCTCAGGGCACAGACTTTCCTCATTGGATCCTCGCCCTGTGTATGTGGTGTGCCTCGGTGTGACCCATGCTGTTGTGCACTTCTGCCATACTCTAAGGCTTTGCCACCCAGGGCAGTGAGCCATATTGTCCATGTCAACAACTGTGACAGCAACAGGGGCAAGACATTGATTTTAATTTGTGTATTTTCCTCTCATTTCAGATTAAAATGTCCGTATGATGTGTCGGTGGAGCTGGCAGCATATTGTTTACAAAGTAAGTAAAGTTGTTTGTTGTAAGGCTTTAGCAAATCTACAGATTTAGCTTCATCCCAAATGGCCACTCCCAATATTTAAAATTGACATCAATGATAAATTTATTCCAACACTCATTTATATAAGTTTATTTCACTGTCTTCATTTATTTTTGGTGATATTGAAAAATCCTTCCCATGGTATCAAGTAATATCTAGAGTAATCACTGCTACCAAAAAAGCCTCCATTTATGATTTTCAAGCAGTTTCTTGCATTATTGATGTCATCCTTCCACACATTTCCTCTAATCTTGTTTTACAAAGATTTCCTCTGATTTACTGACAAGGAGCATCAAGAGTGATAACTTCATAGCAGTTTAGCCTATTTAAAAAGTAATTATTTTGTTTACAAAGACAATCTAATTTACTATGATGCAGCTTCAGGACGTTGCTGCAATGTAACTTTTGCAGTTAATAAAAAATGGCAAAAGGTAGAAGAAAGGCAGCAGTGTTATTTCTTTTTAACTAATGTTCCTGTTTATAAAAAGTGAAAGATTTAACTTCAAATGATCAGATCTTTGGAAGGTGCTTATTTTTCCGTTCATTCACCCACAGGTGAGATGGGCGACTGCGACCCCTTGGAGCACTCTCCCGAGCTGGTGTCAGAGTTTCGTTTCACACCCAAACAGAGCGAGGCCATGGAGGCGGACATCTTCAGCAGGTGGCTGGAGCTCAGGTGGGGAAGAAGAAACAAAGCGGCTAACATGTTTACCCCATCCTAAAACAGGACCCTCGAGTGCATACGGAAACATTTTTGAGCATGCATCTACTGTACACTGGTACAAGCCAAGTACTTGTGCTGTGTCGAAGCAGCTTACTGCTGCCCGTCAACTTGACCCAGCATTGCTTCTCTCCTGTGTGGGTCAAACAAGTGGGGCAGAATTTAGAGCACAGAACAGAAAAGGAAGTCATTCTGCTGCCACCTGTCTACACTGGCTTTTCTTTTTTGTTTCACTGCAGAGCGTTTCCAATTTCATCGTCCCTCTGTGCTTGCGCCCTCTGCCTTGGCCTCCCTATCACTAGTCTGTGTAAAGGATTATGGGATTAATCCCTGAAGGGTTTTGATTGATTCTAGGCTGTTTAACCCAGCTGTGCTCTGATTGCTCCCCTCTCAGATTAGATTGCATATATATATATATATATATATATATATAGCTGCTGTATTCTTTTTACTGCAAAAGCTAATCTTATGTCTTTTCTTCAGGGGACAGAGCCCGTCACAAGCGGAGATTTCTTTTCTCAACAAATGCAAGTGGCTGGAACTTTATGGCGTAGATATGCACTTTGTCAAGGTGTGTGAGTATGCTTCACCTCCACAGGTACAGTTCCATTCAAAAGTTTACATACACTCATTGTGGACAATAAATGTCATTAATTTGGGGCTTATCTCATCTGTTCTTTTTCCATAGAGGAGTATCATACAACAACAACAAAAAAATTATAAAAACAAGAATTAGGTGCACAATTTGTTTTTCTTTTATTATTGTGGCGTTCTCAATCCAAGCAGGACTAAAATTACGCTTAAAGCCACAAATACATACACCCACACTAATATTTGGATTGATCCCTTAGCAAGTTGCATCTATCAACAAGCTTCTGGCAGAGTCCTTGCTGCATATTTCACCACTCCTCTAGGCAGAATTGGAAACGTGTATTTCACTAATCACTACTTTTTTAAAAGGATTGAAGTTGGGGCTTTGGAAAGACATTTCCATGGGTTTAACTTCAGCTCTATCCATTCCAAAACCAGATTTGCTGTGTGTTTGGGATCATTGACCTGTTGGAACATCCATACATGGCTTGAGTTTCAACCATTTGACCCAAACTGTCACCCTAAGATAAGAAGATAAAGGAAAGGATGTTCACGTCAAGCGTGTTTTATATCCCAGTTCACTAAAAAGGTGCAGGCAAAGCAAAAAGCCTTTTGGAAAAAGTTTTTATGATCAAAAGAGACAAAGTTTGAGCTTTTTTGGCCACAGTGACAAGAAGAATGTTTAGATGGGTCAAGGGTAGGCTTTAGAACCCTGTAATAAACTATAAAGCATGATGGCATCATGCTGAGGGTCTGTTTCACTGTCAGTGGCAGGGCTGCACAATATATTGCAAATGTTGCAGTATCAGTGTGTGGAATATTAGGATACCCAAAGGAGAATTTGAAATCTAATATTTGCTGGCTACTAAATTCTAAGTGATGAGAATTCACACTTTCCCTGCTGATTATGTATTGTGGTTGTTGCATGGAGTCTTGCTGCAGTAGATGTTCACACCTGAACCACATGAAGGTGCCAATGAAACTAAAGGTGCTTGAAACACCATAGTAACAGTTGAGAAACAGACCTCAACCCCGTTCAATGTTGAATGTGCAGTAAGGCCTGGTGTGTGCTGGGAAACCCAAGAAATGTAAAATATCCAGCTAGAAACTTGTTGATGCTTGTAAAAAGGTTTTTGTTTTTCTGCAACTTGCCAAAGGACATGTTTGCACATATTAGTGGGAGTATATGTAAATATTTGAGCATGTACAGGTCCTTCTCAAAATATTAGCATATTGTGATAAAGTTCATTATTTTCCATAATGTAATGATGAAACTTTAACATTCATATATTTTAGATTCATTGCACACTAACTGAAATATTTCAGGTCTTTTATTGTCTTAATACGGATGATTTTGGCATACAGCTCATGAAAACCCAAAATTCCTATCTCACAAAATTAGCATATTTCATCCGACCAATAAAAGAAAAGTGTTTTTAATACAAAAAACGTCAACCTTCAAATAATCATGTACAGTTATGCACTCAATACTTGGTCGGGAATCCTTTTGCAGAAATGACTGCTTCAATGCGGCGTGGCATGGAGGCAATCAGCCTGTGGCACTGCTGAGGTCTTATGGAGGCCCAGGATGCTTCGATAGCGGCCTTTAGCTCATCCAGAGTGTTGGGTCTTGAGTCTCTCAACGTTCTCTTCACAATATCCCACAGATTCTCTATGGGGTTCAGGTCAGGAGAGTTGGCAGGCCAATTGAGCACAGTGATACCATGGTCAGTAAACCATTTACCAGTGGTTTTGGCACTGTGAGCAGGTGCCAGGTCGTGCTGAAAAATGAAATCTTCATCTCCATAAAGCTTTTCAGCAGATGGAAGCATGAAGTGCTCCAAAATCTCCTGATAGCTAGCTGCATTGACCCTGCCCTTGATAAAACACAGTGGACCAACACCAGCAGCTGACACGGCACCCCAGACCATCACTGACTGTGGGTACTTGACACTGGACTTCTGTCATTTTGGCATTTCCTTCTCCCCAGTCTTCCTCCAGACTCTGGCACCTTGATTTCCGAATGACATGCAGAATTTGCTTTCATCCGAAAAAAGTACTTTGGACCACTGAGCAACAGTCCAGTGCTGCTTCTCTGTAGCCCAGGTCTGGGGAATGTGGCACCTGTAGCCCATTTCCTGCACACGCCTGTGCACGGTGGCTCTGGATGTTTCTACTCCAGACTCAGTCCACTGCTTCCGCAGGTCCCCCAAGGTCTGGAATCGGCCCTTCTCCACTATCTTTCTCAGGGTCCGGTCACCTCTTCTCGTTGTGCAGCGTTTTCTGCCACACTTTTTCCTTCCCACAGACTTCCCACTGAGGTGCCTTGATACAGCACTCTGGGAACAGCCTATTCGTTCAGAAATTTCTTTCTGTGTCTTACCCTCTTGCTTGAGGGTGTCAATAGTGGCCTTCTGGACAGCAGTCAGGTCGGCAGTCTTACCCATGATTGGGGTTTTGAGTGATGAACCAGGCTGGGAGTTTTAAAGGCCTCAGGAATCTTTTGCAGGTGTTTAGAGTTAACTCGTTGATTCAGATGATTAGGTTCATAGCTCGTTTAGAGACCCTTTTAATGATATGCTAATTTTGTGAGATAGGAATTTTGGGTTTTCATGAGCTGTATGCCAAAATCATCCGTATTAAGACAATGAAAGACCTGAAATATTTCAGTTAGTGTGCAATGAATCTAAAATATATGAATGTTAATTTTTCATCATGACATTAGGGAAAATAATGAACTTTATCACAATATGCTAATTTTTTGAGAAGGACCTGTATTCTTAATTGTGAGATAATCCATAATACATTCAAAGTTGTGCATCCAGTTCTTGTTTTTAGAAATTGGTGAGGATGTTCAAGGATGGTTCAAATTAATGAATAAAAGCCCATAATAAAAATAGGGAGAGTATGTAAACTTCTGACTGGAACCAACTGATTTTCTTCATGTTATGGTGGAGTTAAGGGACTAAATGTTTTCAGTGTTGTTTCTTCAGGGCAGAGATGGAGGTGAATATGCACTGGGTCTCACCCCCACCGGCATCTTAGTTTTTGAAGGCTCCAACAAAATTGGGCTTTTCTTTTGGTAAGCACATACAATGGAAGTCAGATGTGTCAACTTTTTATTGTTCCTATAAAAAACGGTAAGACATTATACAGGCTAGCTGTGGATTTAGAGGAGTGTTCACCTTTGCTTTTTCCGGTACATAGGCCCAAAATCACTAGGCTGGACTTCAAAAAGAGTCGTCTGACATTGATGGTGGTGGAGGACGATGATCAGGTTTGTCTCCTTTAATACTCCTAAAAATACACAAACCAGTTGTAGGCTTAGAGTAAAGTATTCTTTTCCGTGAAGGGTCGTGAGCAGGAGCACACCTTCATGTTCCAGCTGGCCAGCGCCAAGAGCTGCAAACACCTGTGGAAGTGTGCCGTGGAGAGCCACGCCTTCTTTCGCCTGCGTCAGCCGACCACCGGCAACGCGAGCCGGAACGACTTTACGCGGCTCAGCTCCCGCTTCAGATTCAGGTAGAGGACAGAGAAACACTCACACCTGGTGTTTCCTCTTAGTTGCATCCATCCTGCAGGCACCGTGGCTGGAGAGGGATGATACAACCAGGCTCACTGAGGTTGTTGTGGCCAACACTTGTTACTGGCATATGGGGAAAATTATGTGTCACATTAAACAGATCCTTTGTATCTATGGTTACTGAGTAGCTATGGTTACATGCATCTGTTCCTATGGCAACTGAGACATTCCCCTCACATTGTTGGTTTTCTTGTGATTATTACTAGTTCTCAGATTTGAAGGGCCCTTCCTGTCATTTGTTGAGGCAGCCAGATCAAAGCTCTGTTGTGGTTTGTGCACAAACACTCATGTTACAGATGGTGGAAGTGCAAACCAACACTTGAATACTCTGCAGTGTAATTTAATTTGCACTACTGGGTCACCTTCTAACTCGTTTTCTTGCTAAGCTTGTCTGATAGGAAATACCTTCTTTATTTGTTTTGCTTTTTTCTCTTTCACATTGCAGTTATGTTTGTATTACTTATACTGCCTTCTGAACTTTGACATGATTCATCTTTAAACCACAAAGCTAAAGAAGTACTCATATTTATGCAGGCATGCAGCATAATCACTTTACCAGGGGTTACCTTTGGGCAACCTCTGCATTATTACTACATTCCACAAACACTAGCATAGAACATTGTGTTTTCATAGCAAGTTTCTATTCTGTTAGGTTTCCACAAGCGTACACACATACTGGCTGCGTATCTCTAATTTCTCGAATAACTTTTTATCATGGTGTATAATGATTGTCAGTATTAAAGCAAAAATCTCTTCAATTTACTATAAATAACAATTTAAGGCATCCGCTGTCATAGTCATCTGCATAATTGGTTATCTAATGGCAAACAGTAGGTAACATTTAGCTGTGCTGAAGTGCTAGTGCTAGCTTGCACATAAAAAACAATAGTTGCAGATTCAGTTTCTGATGTGTTAGTTGTATTTCTGTCCTTTTGTAAAAGTGCTTCAGCAAACAACATTTTGTTAGAATCTTCATTTTGTTTTTGTTTAGCTATGGTTCTTATCTTTATAATATTGTTGTGCTGCAAACATGTTTTTCAACCTACTTCCTTAACATAACAAATTTCTGGAAAAACATTGTCATAGTGGCTATAGATTTGGAAATATAGCCCTCAGCAGTGAACTAAAAATTCTACAACTATACACTACCATATTTATCTGATTAAATGGTTGCCACAAAATTTAATAAACATTCAAAAAGATCTCACAGCTTTTGAATAATGGCTCTCTAGAGATGTGATCTGCTACTTTTCTAACTCTGTAGCAAGCTAGGTGTGCTAATGCTAGCTTGTGCATAAACAGAAGCAATGAGTGCAAATCTGCAGTAGCAGAGCAAAGAATTTTGTTAGCATCCTCATTTCTAAAATAAAGAAACAATGTTCTTTGCTGCTTCTTGTGTAGATTTTATATGGGTTTGTTGCTGATTTCTCTCCATCACAAGAAGAGGCTGTAACCCCTGCAGCCCAGTCTGGAGGTTTTTGTATTCAGGTGGCTATTTATTGCTAATATTAAAGCAAAGCCCTCAGTAGCTAACTATAACTAACTACTAAACACACTCCAAAATATTTATCTGCTTAAAGGTGCCACATGGTAAAAGGTAACTTAACAGTCCCACAAACTCTGAAGTAATTGTTTAGTGGTGTTTTAAGCTTGTTTTTTTTCTAATTTCCTGTGACATTTAACTGTGCTGCACTGCTAATGCTACCTTGCGCCTAAACAGGAAGCACGTTTTAATTTCTGCCCTCTTCTGTGTTACAGTCAAGACTGTTTTCGTTGGCATCTGCTCTTACGAAAATAAATGTAGCTATACGCATCAGCCATTACTAGAAATTTCTAGTCTTCGCAGTTCCTAGGCTAATGCTTTTAGGATTCTGTTGCTAAACTTTAAACACATGTTTTTAAACCTACTTGCTTAAAACGCTGCAAAAATCGGTAAACCTGCAGCTTGGTTTCAGCTGAACATTCTGGGTACTGATTAATAATAATCATTTGCACTCTTCAAACCCCTCTTTGTGCTTGTCTTAGTGGGAAGACGGAGTATCAGGCCACCCATCGAGGCAGACTGAGGAGAGCCAGCACATTCGAGAGACGGCCAAGCAAGCGATACCCCTCCCGCACGCAGTCGCTGGGCAAAGGTGAGTCTTATCAACACATAGGAAACATGGATGACTAACAGCACCTGTTTTGTCCTCTGCGCGCCCTCATGCGTTATCATAAAGGTCACCCACCATTTTACCGCGATGGCTGAAATCTGTGGCATAGAGAGCCCTGGGAGAAAAGAAAAAAGCTTCAGCCTCTCAGGCAGCGGGGTCTCTTCAAACCTTTCTCTTTAAAAATGACTAATATTGCGCTTTAGCATGACAAGTTCAACAGGTTTAAAAACAGCTCTGGTCCATTTTCATATATGGTGCTTTAAAGTGCTTTAAAATTCAAGGCTATAGGTTGTAATCATCACCTTTCTTCTCTGTATTCCTCACTCCTCCATAATTCTCACCTTCTGTGAGCTGTGGTGGCCTAACAAGCCCAAAGGTCTACAATATTAATCACTTGTATGACTGAACTCATTCATCACTAAATGTATCAGCAACCAAACATCTGAAATATATAAATGTACTAGTCATAACTGGAAAACAAACTGTTATGCTGCAACCACAAACTTCAGTGTAATTTGTTAAGATATTTTTTAGATAGATTTTATGTTAAACCAACACAAAATACTGCATAAGGAAAATGGTACACGGTTTTTAGATAAAAATCTGAAAAGTGTGGTGTACATTTGTATTCAGCCCCTCTACTCAAAACCCCCCTAAAACATTCTGTACAATCAAAAGACACCTATTAGTGGTCATCTGTGTTGGATTATTTCACTAAAACAATATCCCATGTTTGAATATCTCAAAGAGCACTGTTCAATCCTTTATTTGAAAATTAAAATAGACTTCAGTTAACTTTGGAGGAGCTGCAGAGATTTACGGCTCAGTTGGGAGAATTTGTTGAAATGGTAGCTTTGAGTCATACACTCTGAAAATCAGGTCTTTCTGGGTGATTGGCAAGAAGAAAGCAAATTATGAAACAAAGTAGCATTTAAAGTTTGTAACAAGCCATGTAGGGGACACAGAAAATGTGGAAGAAGATGCTTTATTCAGATAAGAGTAACATGGAAGGGTATTTGGAGTATTGGAGGAGGGTACTGACATGTCTAAAGAGGCTGGACTGACTCAAAATTAAAAACATGAAGTTAAAGAATAAATAGAAAAATCTGTAATTCTGAATATTTTACACCATCTCATGTTATATTTCCCTTTCAGTTGCTATTTCCCCTGGAAAGCCTCTACATATCAGGTAAAACTCTCAGACAAACACAAATATGCAATGTATAAATCCCATCACTGTTGTATCGCTTACTCTTACTGCCTGAACAATCTCAACGGAAACACCAAAGATATATTTGTATAAAAGAAGAAGAAAGGTGTGGAGACACCTTTGATTCTCAATAGTGTTTTTATGCTCACTTTAAATGTAATATTTAGGCCACTCTGAGTTTACTGATTGTTGACATTCTTTCCAGCTTGCATGCCAGCCCTGATCCCAGTCTACATGCGGTGAGTGACTGTAGAAAACCCTCATTCACACACGCACAGATGTAGCAGCAACCACTCTGGTTTATAGAGAAATTTAATGTCAGCTTCTCCATGACCCTTTCCAGTACCAACACAACATTCCCATTGGTCACGAGCCCTGGCATCCGCCCCACCTTGCTCTTACCCCCCCGGTTTACCTGCAGCCATCCGGTCACACACCGCCACACAGGTAAGTCCACGCGTCAAACTGCATGTACCATTGCTCCATTTTATTTGTTTTTCCCATTAGTCATACGTCTCTACTTGTGTCTTGTCTACCTCCATGATCGTGGTCATCACCATCTGCTGTGCTCAGGCCTTCCTTTAAGGCTGTGAGTCCATTGCACAGTCATCCTCCTGTCCCTGAACAAACCGACACCACCACCAAAGGATCCTTCAGTTTGGTTCACAGGGACAAGGTCATGACTGCCCTTTGACCTTTCTTAAACCAGGAATCGGTTACAGACCTCCGAGACCGACATAGAACTTTGCCCCAAAGGAAGGAAGTTCTGCTGGTGACCTTGTTTCCATCAACATTTACATCACCAGTTCTGTCTTCATCCATTCATCACACCAACTCCACTATCATTGTCAGCCTTTCCACAATGAGCCTAAAAACAGCAAATATCCATATTACACTGACTATTGGGTTTTAAACATACAAGGAGGGCAGAATTGTGACCAAAGTATCATACAAGTTGAAATGGGCCAGTGCATGTTCTGGGAACTTAGTTCTTGTAGTCTGGCCTGCAGATATTTCTGATTGTATTACTCCATTTGCTGTTCATTAATGGATGCGGCTTTAAAGAACCTGAGAAATGCAGCACCTTTATTTGATTGGTTTGAGGCTCATAATGCATCATAAACATGAACTCGTTGAAGAAATTTTAGATGCAGCTTCTGTCAGAAGTTTACATACACTCATCATGGCTATGAATGTAGTAGGACCTTTCAACTTTTTATTAATTTACTTGATAGCTTGTTTTTCCAGAGTGGGATGCTTACATACAACTTCAATCATTTAAGAATAAGAGCTGGATGCAAAGTTTCTAATTTTTTGTGGATTTTCTCTTACCCACATACGGTCAAATTTATAAACATAGGCTCAAATATATACATACAAACCCACTAATATTTGGTTAAATGTCTGCTGGCATCTTACACCTCAGCTAGTTCTCAGGTAGTTTAACATTTAACTTTTTTTCTGGAACAGGTGAGGCCTTTAAACCTAGTTCTCAGGCTTAAGCCAGCTCTATCCAATCCAAAACAAATTTTGTTGTGTGTTTCATGGTTTATGCTGTTGACTTTAAGTGATGTTTTTGAATTTGGAGGTAGTCCTCCTACTTAGTTTTTCAATTCTCCAGTAGCACTGGCATTACAACAGCCCCACAGCATGATGCTGCCACAAACATGCTTGAGTTGGTGTAGCATTCCTAGGTTTTAAAGCCTCCCCTCGACTTCTCTGAACATAATTCTTGACACTTTGGCTAATATAATCATTATTTCGTTTGTCCTCCCATAAAGCTGTTCTCGAGAAGGCATTTTGTTTGTCTGTGCGGGCAGCTACACAATTCATTTGAGCTCAATGCAGGAGCTTCTCTCTTGATTGGCAGGCTCTTAGTCCATGGCAATATAAAACTCGGGGACTGTGACACTGGTGTTCCAGCAGTTTCCAGTTCATTGCAGGCTTGAGCCGAGGTAGTACTTGCACATCGCAACCATATTTCTCTTCTCTGAAGGTGACCAAATGCATGTTCTTCCAGACTTTGCCGGTAACGACACATCCAGATTGCTTGTACTCACCTATAGTTGGAATCTGTGAGGATTTTTTGTTTTTTAGAAATGGCTCTGAGAGACTTGTGTAAATCTGCTTCTCAGATCAAAGGATCACTGAAATCCTTGGATCTGAAGATTGGTCAATTCAACAAATGCTGCCAAACTAAAAAAACTACTGCAGTTAAGCTCAAAATTATCCATGCACCTGGCAGGCTTTTAATTTTACCAAAACGTTTCTTCCGACTGGAAGTGATATTAACATTTTGAAGTGGTCCAGACAGAGCCCTTAGTTGAATCTAATAGGGAATTTATAGAGCGAGCTAATGATTATGGTGATGGCAAGGGGGGGCTTCCAATCTCAAAGACCTGGAGCTCATCAGCAAAGATAAATCATCATAATACTAGCGGGAACACACAAAAAGCTGGTCAGCAATTATAAGGAGGGTTTGATTGCTGTAAACTCAATTAAAAGATGTATTGATTTTTAAAAGGGTGTAAATAATTTCTCATATAATAATATAATATAATATAATAATTATTTTTGGTACTCCTTTTACATTGTTTTATTACCTTTTAGGAGATTCCTGTTTAATTTGTAATCAGAAACAAACTTATTGGTTGAACGAAAATAATTTTTAACTGTAGCTGTCGTCAGTCATGATCACCAACCAAATGTTAACAAACCTTGGCCTTGTGTGGATTAGGAAAGAAAATCCATAATAAATTATATGTTGCAAAATTATTCCACCCTGAAAAAATAACGGTTCAAATAAATCATAAAAAATCTAACATTAATTTATGCTGATGAGTTTATGTGAACTTCTTGCTGGAGCTGCATCCTTGATTTATGTGATTTACACTCAGATCATCTTTGATGTGTGCAGCAAAACCAAATATGGGAAATAAAGTCAAAACCTGCAGGTTTGGTACCTGGTACATCCATTAAATGGTAACCGTTTAGCTAAATAAAAGCACATTTAACAATATTTATAAGAGAGCCAAATAGGTGCATCCAAGTGATGTCAAGCGTTTCAAGCATCATGCATTTTGAAAGTCTATTCAAGATAACCTTTCAACGTGTGTCTATCCATATATTAAAAGATACAGTAGAGAACAGATTTTCCACTTAAACACAGTTAAGATAAAGAAGATATTTATCTTGCATTGTGTGTAAATGCTTTATTCCTAATCAAGGTTTTAATCTGTAGCATTTTTACTTCAGAATCCTAAGTATGCTGTAATGTTGGTCTTTTCTTTCTTAGTCTTCAAAACGTTGTGACAGCTATTTATAATCACCTAAATTAATCAGAAATTAAGTGATGTAAGAGCTGACTCAAGGTAATTTATAGCAGGTGAAAGGGGGCCAGTCCTGCACATTATAGTCTGCTGCTTTAGACATTAAGCTGCTGTATTTATAGTGTGAAGTTCAGAGTGAAATAGAAGTAGGCTTCTGCATATGCGGTGTTTTGCATTCAGGGTGAGTTCTTCTTTTTTTAAAAGTAAACATTATATTAATGTTACTTCAGGTCATGGATTTGTTAAATCAGCCAAATGTTTACAAAAAGTGTTGTGCTGTTATAGTGTGTTTGTTTCTTTGTTTTTTTTCCTTCATGTTTACTTGAATCACATTTGGCCTTTAGGAATGATGCCATATTGTTTCTTAGGTAAATAAACAAGTTCTGACAACAAACACGGCAAAGACCCTTTCTTTGGTCCTTATATTCTGATTCAGATTAAAAGTAGTAAAAAACTACAAAGACAATTTATAATTTATTTTATTATATATATATTTTATTAAATATTTTCATATATACATTTTTTAATTCCCTTTGTGATTAATTAAGTGTTTTTGAGCTGAATTGAATATAAAAAAAATTTTTATTTAGGAATAGCATCCACACAATGTGAATAAATGAACAGGATAATCTTTTAATAAAAAAGCAGGGAAAAATGGCCTCTAAATTGATCAGAAACGTTTTATTGAAACAAAGTTGAACATATACTAATAATGTATAATGTTATATACAATACTGTCTAGAGCCATCCTTCGTTTCTTTATATTTAGCTTCCAAGGAGCCAGACATTTTCCCAAACTTTTACAAAGACCTTTATCACTATATCATGAGGATTTCTGAAAAGTTGTCTTCAAATTTTGTGTTTTGTGTCTTGAAATAATTCTAATTAGGATCTTTTAAGCACTGTCTAATAGCGATCTGGCAGAAAAACAATTGGTTCCTGTTAGAATATATGTGTCTATTAAAAATACCATACCAGGTCCATAACAACTTTTAAAAATGCTGACCCACCATTGCATGCTGAGTTCTCGGGTTGCTTGATCTGTGTGAAGATCAAATTATTGGTGTATCTTTCTTGGCCTTCTCCCTTCAGATTGGAAATGCTACATTCTCCAAAAATGTACACAAATGCACAATATTCATTCAAATAACAAATATGGTGAAAGTTGTCAATCTAAACTGGAGAAAATGATGCAAGAAAGAATGAAAGAAGTTGCAACGTGACAATGCAACCTGGTTGCATAATTGTGCACACTCTTAAACAAATACTGTTGAGACATGTTCTGATTTGACTTCAGCATTCAGTCTCAAGTTCACACCTGCCAAAAACAATAGGCTATTTGTGTCGTTTAGCTTACACCACTGTTTGCAGAGATGTTACAAGTGATCAAAGGGACTGTGCAGAGGTATCAGTCAGGAGGAGTGTACAAAAAAGATGGTAACACTGAAGGAGCGGCAAGAGTTTCCTAGAAGTTCTACAACAATCTCATGATTTGACTAAAAGTTGGGTTTCAAGACAGAAACATTTACATCCTGGCCTTGCAAAATCAATGTGTATTCTGATACAAATCCAAATGGTGTCTGGCCCAGAAACAGCACTGTGGATCACACAACAGAACACCATACTTACTTTGAAACATGGTGGCGACAGTGTCATGCTCTGGGGTTACTGTTCTTGAGATGGATTTGGGTTTTTCTTTCTAGGTGGAGGAAATTCTAAATGGCAATCAACCAAAAAAATAATGTTGAGGAGAAATGTTTTGTCAGGCATGGCGCTGATGGTGTAGGGGTTAAGCGCGTGACCATGTACGGAGGCTACAGTCCTCGTAGTGGCTCTCCCAAGTTCGAGTCCCGGACCCGACGACATTTGCCGAATGTCTCCCCCTCTCTCTACCCCTCTTTCCTATCTGCCTACTGTCAAAAAATAAATAAATAAAGGCCACTAGTGCCAAAAGATATCTTTAAAAAAAAAAAGAAATGTTTTTTCAGCATTGGTGTGAGTCCAAATCACCAAAAGGATGGCTTCACCAGGAGGAAATGAAACTTTGGGATGCCAAAAACAGGAAATTTGTTGGGGGTCACCCGAAGTTGGCTCTTTAGATTGGACAAATATTGTCAAGTAAAGATGTGGCATGCTGATAGACTTCTACCAACAAAGATTAAAAGGTGAAAATGTAATCAAAATGTCCCTTTACAAAGCATTAGTTAAAAGGTGAGCACACTTAGGCAACCAGCTTATTGCATTTTATAGCCCTCTGAGCCACCGAGCCCTCTAACCACTGATGATGGTCAGAGGGCTCAGTGGCGCCTGTGTATAGAAGATAACCAGCAGCTCCTGTGGAAGGTTGTACTTCTTGAGTTGCCTCAGGAGTACAGTCTCTGCTGGGCCTTCCGAACATTGACTATGTGTGAGGGGAAATGGTGGTTCCTAGGAACCAGAAGTGGTCCACAGCAGACACAGTGTTGTTGAGGATGGTGAGGGGGGGTATGTGGAGTTGGTGTTCTCCCAAAGTCCACCATCATCTCCACAGTCTTGAGTGGGTTAAGTTCCAGGTGGTTCTGACATCACCAGTGTACCCAGCCAATCTACCTCCTGTCTGCATTCAGACTTATCTCTGTCCTGGATCAGTTCAACTTCTAGGAATTTCACAGATGGGTCCGCAGAGGGGCAGTCATTTGTGTACAGGGAGAAGAGGAATGGGGAGAGAACACACCCCTGGGGGGCATCGGTGCTGATGGTTATTGTATGGGAGAAGATGCTTCCCAGCCTCACCTGCTGCTGCCGGTCCTTCAGGAAGCTGGTGATCCACTGACAGGTGGAGGCCGGGACTTTGAGCTGGATGAGCTTCTGGTGGAGGATGTCTTGGTTGATGGCATTGAAGGCTGAGCTGAAGTCCCCAAACAGGATCCTGACGTACATTCCTGGGTGGTCGCAGTGTAGTCTCAAGTTGACTGCATCATCTTGGACCTGTTTGCCGGTAGGCAAATTGCAGGAGGTCCTGTGATGTCCTTCGGGTGCTTCAACACCAGTCACTCAAAGGATTTCATGACCACAGACGTCAGAGCGACAGGCCTGTAGTCATTTAATCCTGTGGTGGTGAGTTTCTTGGATACTGGGATAATGGTGGACCGTTTGAAGCAGGAGGGAACCTCAGACAGCTCCAGTGACTTGTTGAAGATCTCAGTGAAGATGGGTGCCAGTTTGTCAGCGCAGGCTCTCTGCCACAATGGGGAAACATTATCAGGTCCTGAGGCCTTCCTTGTTTTCAGGTGCTGAAAGATCCTATTTACATCTTCCTCTGAGATCCTTAGTTCAGGCAGGGGGTCTGAAGGTTGGGGGTGATTGGTGTATGGTAATAATTTGTGAAATCAGCTTAATTTAAAGAAACCTATCTCAGTTAGTGAATTTTAAAACATTTTAATAACATAAAATGTTAAATATCTTGAAAGTAAATGTACTGACTGATATTTTTGATTATTACTGAAGTTATATACATATAATTACAATCTTTTTGTATGTATAAATGAATAAATGACCTTTCATATTTTGTCATGTGTAAACTTAGCCAGGTCATTCCGATCAGATTTTAACCCTCAGCTCTCATTTTTGGTTCAGTTCAAATAGATAATAAAGTGATTACCAAAGAACTATTTTCTGAAAGCGTGACACTTCTGATTTTGCCCATAATTTATCAACCTTCCTTATTCTGAAGCACAAGTTGCAAATCTTCAAAGTCCAAACAGAGTCTGAACAAATATTGAACGGCAGGCGTTTAGTAGATCCCACGAAAGTCTGGATCCTTGGAGGCAAATAATAGAGAAATTTGGGCTGATATAAAACATTTTGCACAGCCTCAAAACTGTAATGACGTCATACATCATTGGTTTAATAAATGTGTATCCATCTGTTTTTCATACCCACGGTGCAGGGTTATGGTGGCTCACATCTTGGGGCAATTTAGCATCTCTAAATAACCTAACATGCATATTTTTGGACTGTTGGAGGCATCAGTGCTAATGACTGTATCACTCTGCAATCATATAACATTTTGTAATCTTTTTGTTTTTATTTTTTAATCAGTTTTGAAATGTTGTGCTCTAAAGCTACTGAATAATGAACGGAGGATGATTACAGTTAACATGATAAAGATATATTTCCACTTTTCCAGTTCAAACTTTTTAGGAGGCATGTTGTTCAGGGTGTTGTTGTGATTGCATGTGTCATCCTCAGCTTCCCGCTGAGCAGTTCTGCTTCAGACCATCAGTACAGCTCATCAGAGAATGAAAATTCATATTCTGGCAAGACCCACCATCGTCACCGCCGCCACACGCACAGCCAAGCCATGCTCTGCCACACACATACCAAGAACAGTGAGTACCCTCCGTCTGTAGAGACAAATCTTTCAAGTGACTCGGCTTGGCGTTCCCTTTTTTTTTTTTTTTATGGTGCTGCTTTTAAACATGTTACTCTACATGTAAGCCAGTTAAATACATGTTTTAGTTCATATAATGCAATAAAAAGAACACGTGTGATTCTTGAGCTTTTGCCGTGTAGGAGTTGCTAACTTTCATGTTTTGGAGACAACCTACTACAGTGTACTGCTAAATTATTTACACCTCTTGAACGTTTTCACATTTTGTCACATTACAACAGCAATTTTATATATGTTTTATTGGGATTTTATGTGATACAACCAAGACAAAGTAGTGCATAAGTCGGAAGTAACTCAATCTGTTCTGGTGTGTTTTACTGATTAAACGTTTTGTGTGTCAGAAGGTCGAGCTCCTCCTTGCCCCGCAGATGGTATGGACATCTCTCAGTCCCTGCTCAAGGCTCTGGAGACGGACAGCGAGTGTCTTCCCTGGCCTTCGCTCCACATAAACATCGACAACAAGGTGGGACAGACATACAGTATTTCAACATAATGTACTCCAGCGTTTGACATCTCTATGGTCTCATCATGTTTCTCCTTCTACTGGCAGGGAGAAGAGAAGCAACTTTCTGAAAAGTCTCTTCACCCTCCTGCTTCTCCCGTGACGCTCCCTGATCACCTCAAATGTAATATCCTCAAAGCCCAGATGGAGGCAGCCTTCAAGGTAACAGATCTAACATCTTTTTAAACATCTAGCCTCAACATTGTGCACTTAGCAGTTTAACCCACATTATTATTTCTTCTCTCATGCACAATAAAAAAGGACCCCCTCTTTACACCCAGAGCTAAAAGCTCAAATGAGACCAGCAGTGACAGGTTAGTATCTCGCCCGATGCTTCCTATGTTTGTACATCGTTTTTAAGGCTACAATTTAAGTTCTTGTGCCATCGCTCTGCTCTCCAGGTATCAGAGTTCATCCCAAGACTCAGCAGCGTCCAGTTTGACAGCTGAAAAGACACCCCGCAGGCAGAATCGCAGTTTAACACCAGAGAAGCTGCAGACTAAAGGCAACCCGAGCTCCAACCGGAGAAAACGCCTGGTCCGACAGTTCAGCTTGTGAGTAAACCTCACCACTGATCACCAGCTAGCATCATTTTCTCATTCAAATATTATGTAAAGCAAACACCCTTCTGGCTCTAATAGTTTGTTGAGAACAGTCTGTAAGTCATGTAAATCATCATCGTCTCTCAATGTGTTCATCAACAGCAACCATGAAGACGAAGATAATCTGCCAGAAGCACTTGCAGCCATCTCCTCTCAGAGCACAGGAAAGTCAGGGTCAAGCAGTTCCTTGGACAAACAGATACAACCATCTATTTACCCACAGGTAACCCTGCTTCCAGTTGCAATTGTATCCCTTAAAAACCTAAGAAGAATCATTACATCCTTTCACTTCCCTGCTGTCCACCTATGGGAGTTAGTCATCTGTCTCTGATTGTATTTGAGTGAACAGATGAGTGTTTGTACTTGTGCATACATTGATGTGTATTCTAGGTGGAAAATATGCCAGCACTGGAGCTGGGTAGTCCGTGTTGTAGCTCTCCTTCGCCTTCCCCTCACCCCTCCCCTTCTTACTACCGTAGCTCCATGCCTCACCTGGCCCCTTACCTCACTGCCCATAACAACAGGTAACACATCCACACCTCAGTATGTTTAAACCAGTACTGTATACAAGTAACATTTTCAGCCATATTCATGCATTTTTAATGTGCAATGTTGTGAAAAAGTACCCCCTTTCAGATTTCTTCTGTTCATGTTCTTTTTCACACTGAAATCTTTCAGATCATCGGAAACATTAACATCAGTCAAAAATAACCTGAGTAAATACAAGATAGGCAATATAGGCAATCTAAACAAGAGTCGTCTTATGTTAAAAAGATGATGATCTTATGCTAAATCATGAGTTGACCAAACTTACAGGTCCTTCTCAAAAAATTAGCATATTGTGACAAAGTTCATTATTTTCTATAATGTAATGATGAAAATTTTAGATTCATTGCACACTAACTGAAATATTTCAGGTCTTTTATTGTCTTAATACGGATGATTTTGGCATACAGCTCATGAAAACCCAAAATTCCTATCTCACAAAATTAGCATATTTCATCCGACCAATAAAAGAAAAGTGTTTTTAATACAAACAACGTCAACCTTCAAATAATCATGTACAGTTATGCACTCAATACTTGGTCGGGAATCCTTTGGCAGAAATGACTGCTTCAATGCAGCGTGGCATGGAGGCAATCAGCCTGTGGCACTGCTGAGGTCTTATGGAGGCCCAGGATGCTTCGATAGCGGCCTTTAGCTCATCCAGGTCTTGAGTCTCTCAACGTTCTCTTCACAATATCCCACAGATTCTCTATGGGGTTCAGGTCAGGAGAGTTGGCAGGCCAATTGAGCACAGTGATACCATGGTCAGTAAACCATTTACCAGTGGTGTTGGCACTGTGAGCAGGTGCCAGGTCGTGCTGAAAAATGAAATCTTCATCTCCATAAAGCTTTTCAGCAGATGGAAGCATGAAGTGCTCCAAAATCTCCTGATAGCTAGCTGCATTGACCCTGCCCTTGATAAAACACAGTGGACCAACACCAGCAGCTGACACGGCACCCCAGACCATCACTGACTGTGGGTACTTGACACTGGACTTCTGGCATTTTGGCATTTCCTTCTCCCCAGTCTTCCTCCAGACTCTGGCACCTTGATTTCCGAATGACATGCAGAATTTGCTTTCATCCGAAAAAAGTACTTTGGACCACTGAGCAACAGTCCAGTGCTGCTTCTCTGTAGCCCAGGTCTGGGGAATGCGGCACCTGTAGCCCATTTCCTGCACACGCCTGTGCACGGTGGCTCTGGATGTTTCTACTCCAGACTCAGTCCACTGCTTCCGCAGGTCCCCCAAGGTCTGGAATCGGCCCTTCTCCACAATCTTCCTCAGGGTCCGGTCACCTCTTCTCGTTGTGCAGCGTTTTCTGCCACACTTTTTCCTTCCCACAGACTTCCCACTGAGGTGCCTTGATACAGCACTCTGGGAACAGCCTATTCGTTCAGAAATTTCTTTCTGTGTCTTACCCTCTTGCTTGAGGGTGTCAATAGTGGCCTTCTGGACAGCAGTCAGGTCGGCAGTCTTACCCATGATTGGGGTTTTGAGTGATAAACCAGGCTGGGAGTTTTAAAGGCCTCAGGAATCTTTTGCAGGTGTTTAGAGTTAACCCGTTGATTCAGATGATTAGGTTAATAGCTCGTTTAGAGACCCTTTTAATAATATGCTAATTTTGTGAGATAGGAATTTTGGGTTTTCATGAGCTGTATGCCAAAATCATCTGTATTAAGACAATAAAAGACCTGAAATATTTCAGTTAGTGTGCAATGAATCTAAAATATATGAATGTCAAATTTTCATCATGACATTATGGAAAATAATGAACTTTATCACAATATGCTAATTTTTTGAGAAGGACCTGTAGTAAGTTGGCCAAATTTATGGAAAGCTCCAATCAATTCTATTAGCTACAACGAAACCTGAAGAATCAAGTAATGACTTAAATAGAACCTGTTTGACAGCATAAAGTAGGCTTAAAGGTCGCAGGCATCTGTCAGTCAGTAGAGAGTGTTACAAAACCATTACCGAGGCTTTAGTACTCCAGTGAACCACAGTGAGAGCCACAAAATGAAAAAAACATGGAACAGGGGTGAACCTTCCCAGGAGTGGTCGGTCTCCAAAAATTGTTCAGAAAGTGCAGAACAACATCTAAAGTACTGCAGGTATCACTTGCCTCAGTTCAGGTTCATGATTCAACAATAAGAAAAAAACCCTGAAATGAATCCACTGAGTTCCAATGTGAAATCGCCAATAGGAACAAAAAGCCCAGTCTCAGCATCTTGATTATACACAAGAAAATATTTTTTGGGAAAATATTCTCTGTACTGACGAGACAAAGTGAAACTTTTTCAAAGATGTGCTTTCTGTTTCATCTGAATTAACACACTATGCCAGAAAAAGAACATCATACGGACAAATAAACATGGTGGTGATGGTGTAATGGTCTGGGGTAACTTTGCTTCTTTCATACTTGGAAGACGTTCTGCTATAAATGGAACCTTAAATTCTGCTTTCTGTCAGAAAATCCTGAAGGCGAAAAGCACTTGGGTGATGCAGTAGGATAATGATCCAAAGCACTTCAGCAAGTCCCCCTCTGAATGGTTGAAAAGAAAAAAAACAAGGTTTTGAACAGGCTTTGTCAAATAAATGGAAATAAACTGGCCATTCATGTAATGAAATGCGGACCAAAATTCTTCTACAGCAACTCATTGCCGGTTATTGCACAGCGCTTGATGGAAGTCATTTGTGCCAGGGTCGCACAAGTTTCAGGGCCAGGTTGGTTTGGGTAACCTTTTTCCTTTAATAAATAAAATCATCGTTTAAAAACTGCTTTTTGTATTTACTCAGGCTATATTTGTCTGGTATTAAAATTAGTTTGATGATGTGAAATGTATGTTTTTGATTTTTGTTTGGTCACCTACATGTAAGCATGACAAAAAAAAGCAAAAACACAAAAGTTATAAATACATATAGTTGTAGATGTTTTTTACAGCTCTGTATGAAGTACAGTCCACATAAACATTTCAACTGTTTTAATTCAAATAAAAGCCCTGTTAAAATGTTTCGTGCCCAATTGGTTCTGCTTCGACAACTAGTTTAAGATGTTCTGTCTTTTAGCTTGTAGCATGTTCTAAACTTGAGCTACATATTAGGTCTGAATATATAATATGAAGTAATTACTTTTCTGTAATCTATTTTTATTCCTAAAATAAAGATTTGATTAAAGTAAATAGCCTATACGTGTGTGTAGAAGTACAAAACCTTTCAACACTTTAGCAAGCTAACTGTTGCTAATTGCAGCTAGTTGCTAAGATACAGTTTGACTTCCTGTTGTTTGGAACCAACACATATATTAAATATTAATATGATTACTAAATTCATATCTGATGCTGAAAATTAAAGACTAACTGGCTTTGATAATATTGTGGATAAAAAAATATCGAATGCCTTTCTAATGCTATCTTAGCTATAATGGTAACTTCAACTGTTAACATTGTAATTATGAGTTTGAAAATTACTTTAAACATTTGGATTAAGTTATGTGAGATCTCCACAGCCAAGTAGCAAAAAAAGCTCAGATACAGTGCTACCCCTTCACATTTTGTCACATTAAAACCTTATTATAAAGTTAATTTGAGCATATAGTATGTTTTCAGACATTTGCAATTAAATAAAATGTCAAATTGTTCGGTAATGCGTTACATCCAGAGAATGTTTAAGTTAAAAACCAAACAAATTAAACCACTGTTTAACATTAAAATATTTAGCAGACCTGTTTGTCTAATAAACCATTAAATAGTACCATTATTATCCATGTTCCCTTTGGAGGAGGACAACTTTCCAGGCCTCCCTATCTCAACAGGACTTTGAAGTGAAATAATTAACTCAAAACATTATTAAAATTAAAATAAATATGTTTTTTTTATCTTCTTTTGTTGTGTCATTACAAATCGTAACTTGTGTGATTTTATCCCTGGAATGTGATAAAGAAATCATCAAATAGAAATTGCAATTTGGTCAAATAATAAAACTAAAGTAGACTGCCCCATCAGTGTTTGGTTTTAAAAAATAGAAGTAAAACAAAATGCAAAATGTTTCATAACCACAAAGGTAATTTTTGCAAGGAACCCCAATAGATTAAAAATAATATCTATCTATCTATCTATCTATCTATCTATCTATCTATCTATCTATCTATCTATCTATCTATCTATCTATCTATCTATCTATCTATCTATCTATCTATCTATCTATCTATCTATCTATCTATCTATCTATCTATCTATCTATCTATCTATCTATCTATCTATCTATCTATCTATCTATCTATCTATCTATCTATCTATCTATCTATCTATCTATCTATCTATCTATCTATCTATCTATCACAACATCATATAGGTAGTTTGTTTATTTCAAGGGAAACCCCTTGAATAAAATCTATCTTAAAATATTATTCTTTAATTTTTGTAGTTCAATCATAAACATGAGTATCCACTCTCAGCATGTTTTCCACTTACACAGCTCCATATAATCATTTTCCCTCCTATATGCTTTCAAGTTGCAACTATGCTTTAACCATATTGTGAAAATATGCTGGTGCATGTGAAATTTGCTGAATCCTGTACTCCTCACTAAATATCCTCCCACTATCACACTTGCTTTTATGCTCTTCAGCTAAATTTAATTTGAAACGATGCATATATTTTATTGCTTGGTCCTTACCTTGGGCACTCGCTATTGTAAAAGTATATTTGCTTGGTAAAAATTATTAACACAATAAATCAAAACAGGCATATTTCCTACACGGTTTATCTTATCTTCTAATGCAAATTTCTTGTGTTTGTGTATCTGTAGTGGAGAGGAAATTAAGCTTGACAGAGAGAAGATCCTAAGAGCCCTACTGATGACAGAACTTTGAGATTTTTACCAATGAACCCTGTGACGAGAAATATACACACAGAAACTCAACGAAGTTCCAAAGTGTCTCAGTTGGCATCTGTATATTTGCAAGCAAATTTAACAGATATAGATATAAATATATTTGAATAACTGTAAATTGTTATATTTGCTTATCTGTTTTAGAATAATGTTTTGATTATATTTATTGAGCTATTAAAGGAGTTATGTGGACTCCCTCATCATGAACTATACAAATCTGCTGGTGCTGCCTGCATGATACATTCGTTTTTCTTCTCTACGTGATAATATTGTTTGTTTTGGGGTTATATCTAGGTTTTATGTTTATTTAACCATCATTGCACCCATGCTAGACTTACAATTATTAAAGCACTAAAGCACTCAAATGTACTGTTACAATGAAGCTACTTTCAAATCAATTTATGCCCAGTGTAAATACATTGTAATTACTGTGCTCATGAAGGAGGCTCTGTAAAAGCTTAATTCTGCATTGTAATTATTATGTGATATAATCATTTTTACATGCCAAAACATTTGCAATATTTGCGCTTCAAAAATATTGAACAGAATGTGTTTAAACAGACAAGAGCTGTGCAACTGTTCCAGCCTGACCACTAGAAGGAGACAAATCAAATATGTCGTTGCAGCTTTGCTCCTGTTTTTCAGGTTATCCTAAGGAAGATGAATCACTGCTATTTTTCTACATGCAATTTTCATCACAGCACAAATGCAAATCTGATCTAAGAGAGCATGTTCTTGGAAATAAAGATAATCTTGTTGCTCCACTGCTTTATTTCTGGTCTGATTTGTCAAAGTGATTCAGTGGATTTTCTGATAGAGCTGCTTGTGCCATCGGCTGGATCCTAATACAGGTTAATTCGTTTGACAATTTTTATTCAACATCTTCGGCCTCTGCTCTGACATGGGAATTCAGGTCAGCCTCACCCTGCATGCCTGTGCCTTAGTTTTTCTTTAGTTCTCACCCTCCCTGTGAGGGAATGTTGTGTTAAAGAAAACTGATTCATCTGCCGCTATGGTGTTCAGGTTGAGGTAGGATGAGTCATCCTGTTAATTGTACCTGTGTTTGGTTTTTAAGTGAACTACTTACACCGCTGTGAAAACTTGCATTCACTCTCTTACAGATTTCCTGTTTTTTTGTCACCCCTTAATGCTTCAGATCAAACTAATATTAATAAACAAAGACATCTTTGTCCTAAGGGAAAATTCCTTTAAACACTAATTAAATCATGAATTAATTTTCACTAACCACATTTATTGGTTCAGTTTCGCTATCCACACCCTTTCTAATGTATAGAATGAAGAAATAACTTAAATAGAAACTGTGACAACATGAAGTAGATGAAAAGATCTCAAAAAGCAGCACATCCTTTCCCAATGTTGGAGAAAACAGAACTGTGGTGAACCTTCCTAGAGGTGGCTGGCCTACCAATATTTCTCCAAAAATGCTCACCCAAGAGGTCATAGAATAGCTCAGAACACCATCTAAGGAGCTCTTGAGGAATGGACTAGTGCACAGCTTAAACCCCAAGCACAGTTGGGTTATGCAACAGGATAATGGCCTAAATACCATCAGCCAGGTCACATCTGAATATCTAACAAAAACTGAAGATTTAAGTCCAGTCACCTGAGGTGTGGATCTCTGCAGCTCCTCCAAAGTTAGTCAAAAGCATATTCAAATTCAGTCAGGTAGTTAGGCAGCTTCTCTAAATAATGCTCTTCTTGCCTAGCCAGTCAGTTTAGGTATACAGCCGCGTCTTGGCAAGTTTCCAGTTACACAATAATCTTTCCATTTTGTGATAGGAAATTTAGCATTCTTGGTGATCTTCAAGACTTAGGATGTTGTTTTATATCCAAACTCTGCTTTAAACGACTCCACAACTTCCTCCCTGACTTGTCTGCTGTGTTCCCTGGTCTTCAAGATGCTGTTAGTTCACTAATGTGAGGCCTTCTTCTTCGTTATTAATGGCGGTTGGCAAACAACAATAAGATGCATTGCCAGCCACCAACCGGTAAGGAGCAACTTCTGAGGCCTTCCCAGAACAGCTGGATTTATGCTGAGATGCAATTACACACAGGTGGAGTCTATTTACTAATCAGGTTGCTTCTAAAGGCAATTGGTTGCACTGGGTTTACAAATTAAAAGGATACTGAATACAACTGCACACCACAGATATACCAGAGTGAAAGTGGCTGCTATGGCCAAAATCTTTTAATGTTTCCAAAAATATTAAACAGGATGTAAAAGCAACTAGCAAATTTTTTAAATATATTTTCTTTGAAAAATTACTTTTTTAAGATGCACCAAATTCAAAATAAATTTCTTAGGCCATCTTAAGTCACATTTTGCAGATATTGCTCTGAAACTTTAGCTATGATGGTGCTTATGTTCAATAGAAACTAAAAAGAAATGAACATACAATAACTATTAATCCTCACTGATGACTTTTGTTTAAAGAAAATTGGACTTTGACCTAACAGCAATTTAATTGTGTGAAAACTTGTGCAGTTAAAGTGTTTCTCAGTCCAACTGTCTGTTGATAAAAATGATGTGATCATTTTAGAAGTAGATAGTTTGAAGTTTGATGCAGAGATAATAATGAAAAGGTGGTTTTGGCATGGTGCTTTTCTTTCAGTGGCAGAATGAGTGAGTGTTTTTAAAGGGATCAGTCAGGGTGGAGAACCCAGGATTAAATTACACAACACCAAATCTGCCCTGAGGGGGTCTGAGATCTTTTTTTCCTCTGCCTTCCTTGTCTCTTCTCACTTCCTGATCTTCTCATTCTCCACCTTTCCACCCAGAGGAAGAAAGACCATCCTCTCACAACAATGTGTTCAGTGTGTCTAAGTGACAATGGCTTTTTTTGGCTGCAGCATGTATGTGCGGAGAAACTCAAAGATAATCACTCAGGACATTGTAAGGGAGTTCCCACACTTTCGCCTTGAGTAACAATCTGTTTATGCTCCTCCACTTCAAATCCCTCCAAAAAAGCTGAAATCAAGCAGATGTAGGCCAGAAAATTTACCATGTTATGTTTATTGTTTGTTTTTTTCAGCATGTCTGAAGCAGGACATCCTGCTTTTGGACACATAAACAGAAACATTGATTCTGAACATCAACTCTGCATGGCACAAATGACAAAACGTATAAGACACATGTCAAACATGTCCTTCAGTTAGCAATGTTTCTAAAAACTGTACAAATGACCATCTTAAAAGAGATAATGGTGAACAGATTTCTGCTCTTTGTTCAATCATATTCCACAGTGTCACAGTATATGGTGGAATAAAGACAAAATACACTGGATAATAAGATCATGGTGTAATGAAATTGGACAAGGACCTCCATGAACTCCTGAGATTCATTATTTTGAGTCAATTATCTGGAGGAATGCAAACTTTGGGGTTTAAGGTATCAAGAATCTTGTTTTGAAGGAGCAGAAACCAAGAGGCTAAACAAAGGCTTAACCTACAAAAATAAAACCATGGAATGCTATGCAGTGAAGGAGGAGAGACATTGTTGGTTGAGATCCCTCATAGGGGGATATGTAGTGGGTAAAACAACTGCAGTATGTAGGTCACTAAGGCAATATTGATAAGGTCACTAATGTTTGGTTTTGGGACTGAATTATTGTTGCATAAACTAAAGATTCAATGCGCATCAGATTTCTATGAACAAAATCAACCATAGTTTAGCTACAGTGTTTAGAAACAAGATGGCATGTGTTATCCAGAAGATTGCACTCTGTCAAAGTGTACAAGAATAACACAGGTGTCTCTCAATATAACAGAATACCATCGGAAAAATGTTTTTCGGTAATTTCAGTCAAATGGTGAAACTCATATACAAGAGTGACATATTTCAACCGTCTTTTACTGATCATTTGATGTTAATGGGCTTATTGAGAACCCAAAATCCATCGTCATATTGGGTAAGATCAAATATGAAAAACGTTTTAAATTGAGAATGTCAGCTTTGAAAACAATGTTCATGTACAGTATATGCAGCGGGCATCGTTTGCATCTCAGTTCTCTCAAGGCTGCACTTTTCTGTTGCTTGTGCAGCGTTTTGCACAGTTTTTTCTTCCACTAAGCTTTCCTTTATTATGCTTGGACACAGCGCTCTGTGAATAGCCAAATTCTTTAACTTTCATTTGAGAAGAGGATTTAGACCACTGTGGAACAGTCCTGTCCTTTTTTTCTATAGCCCAGGTAAGATCTTTCTGGTAAATCAGGTAAAAGAGTGGCTTAAAAACCACAAATATGACAGTTGTAGCTCATGTCCTTGATACGTCTGTGTGTGGTGGCTCTTGAAGCACTGACTCCAACTACAGTACACACCTTATGAATACCGCCCCAAACTCTTGAATGGTTTTGTTTCACAATCTTTTTAAGGCTGTAGTTGTTGGTTGTGTACCCCTTTCTACCAGTTTTTCCTTCCACTCGGCATTACATTAAGATGCCTTGATACAAGACTCTGCCACCTTGTTTAACAATGATATTTTGTGGCTTACCTGCCTTTTGGAAAGTCTAAATTACAGTTTGAAAACTGTCATGTGTAGATCATAACGCAACATAATATTTCTGTGTTTTCTTATTGCTTTTTGGCAAAACTGAAGATTTCTGAGAAACCAGATTTCAGGTTTCCATTATCTGTAAATCATAATACTCAAAATGATCAGAAATAAACAATTGAAATATATCAGTCTGTGTGTTATGAATCTATATAATATACAATGAACCAAATTACTGATTTAAATTACCTTTTAAATAATATTCTAATTTATTGAGATGTACCTTTATGTACATGTGTCTTGCATTTATTGATGTGAACATAATGTATACATCACAGTGACCTATCTTCTGAATGCTGCATACAGAGAGACATCCAGGTTCATTTGATATTGTTTTGCAGGTTTCACTTCAAACATTATATGAAAATCCCGACGCTGTCATTTAATCTTGTGCCTTTGTTACTTTCTGGATCGGAACAAACTGTAACGAATGTTGCCATCAGCAGATACTGCTTCTTTATTTCTCTTTAAATTTCTACTTGTTAGCAGTGCATTGGTATTTAGCATTATGTAAACATCTTACATTTTACTACAGAACTTCTTCATGCACTACAGCTTCCAATACAATCACTGTGTACCTGTCTCAATATGCTTATAAACATTTACAATATTCATGCATAATATTCACATTCACATCTCTTTCACACAGTCACTTTCACTCTTCACAGAAAAGCTTGAAGAAAAGATTGAGCTCAGGTGCTACTAGATTATACTTCTCTAGTTTGGCAAATAAAATGATTACACTAACTTAGGTTAAAAATCTCTATAAAGCTTTTTAACATACAGATAATGTGCAATATAAAAACAAATGCTATTTTTGGCTAAACTGCTGTAAATTTGGTATAAAATACGTACATTTTTGTACCTAACAATATAAATAAGATTTCTAAAAGACTATTTAAAAATCACAAACTAACAACTCTTTGTCACATACGCATGCCTTTTGTTTTTGTGCGATGCTACAGCAGGGTCAGATCCAGGTACTGGCCCCCAGGCTTTGTAATGAGAGGAAGGGTCATAAGAGGAGTTTCCCCTCCGCTGGTCTGACCCATGAGACTGTTGTTCAGCAGAGAAACGGACTCCACAGGACCCTGGAAGGAGAGGAGGAGAGGTGTGAAATAGACAGAAAGATAAATTATAGTTAGAGTAAGTAACAAACTACAAAAAGGAGCCCTTCCACCAGTGCGAGATGTTTCCCACCACCTCCTCAACTGCCTGAGGGCTACACTTTTTGTGACCCAGACCTAGACTAGTACACTACCACACCATCAACTGACTGTTCATTAAACCCTTTCCTCATAGTTAATATGCAGGTCAAACTTTAAAGCGCAATAGATTTGGAAATCATTTACTAGACTTAATACAGTTCATTTTCACCTCTAATCACAGTCAGTTCAAGGCATAAGCAAACTAAGCTGCTGCTTAGGGCAACCAGGGGCACAAACCCCCAACTTATGTTTACTGAGGCTACTTAAGAATGAGTTCTCCGGGTTTCTGAATATGAAATTTAAAATAATAAACATAAACGCATTTGAATTAATTAATTAATTCAAAAAACCAAATGCTAACTGGGTTCACACAAAGGAAAATCTTCATAGTTTGGTGACAGCTATAAATTAATGCCTCTATTTAATCATTCCTGCAAATTAATCTAAATAAGTGATGGTGTTCTTTGGGTTCATATAAAAACAAACATTTAAAATCAGCTCCTACTTCTTGACTCTAAAGAGTTTGTGTTTAATTGCTGCACACCTGTGAGTGAATCACTGCAAGACTAAATGAGAAAGTCAGAGTAATAAACTTAGGTCCACATTTTATGTACTGGTATTTGTTTAATAAATAATGTAAGGTGGCTCATCTGAGGGTTAAGTCAAATGTATCTGGTGATATGATGTTAACTTAATTGTTGGCTCACAAGTAAAATGCAGGTGTAAAACACAGGCAAAGAAGATCCAGCTGTTTGCCAACACTGCATATTGCTGAGGTGCATTTTGGTTGAAATACATGCAAAAAGCTGCAGAACAGTTGTATTGTTTTAGGCCAAGCTGTGGGGCTGTGTGGTCTGTTGTAATACTGTGCGCCTTAGCAGGAACAGGCTCTTGTTTCATATTATATAGTAAATTAATAAAATTATATAAAACGTATTTAAAAAAAACTTAATCAATAAAACAAAAATCGAAATTAAATTGTTTGTTTTTTACCAAGATAAACTGAGGTTAGTTTAAAGTGCATTTTAAGGGCTTTGTGTTTCATATTGGTTATTTTCGTTTGCAGATATTGGTCATTTTTTGTCTCTGTAATTACCAAAACTAATAATAAATTGAACATATTTTTTGGGACATAAAAACAATTTATCATGATTAGCTGTACGCAAACCTTACTCTTACTTGAATTGCTTTCCAAGATGAGCTTGGAAATAAGACGGATGTGCTGGCGTGTCATTTCTAAGGGGCCACTCTATGGTATTTAATCGCTCAACCTACCTAAAAAAAACAAAGACAACAACTGTGTGAAAATGGAAAACCAAATTCATCTTAGGGCCCCATCTAATCTTGATCCAGCTCTGCTCATAATGTAAAAAGCTCACATTTTGCAAATATTATCACAGCTCTAAGCCTTGCTGGAGCTCAGAAGTACTTGTTTTCTGCTGTAAGTCAATGATATGAATCATTTCAGTACGAAAATGCCCCATCCATTATGCTAATAGCTCAGCACGCTATTATTTGCCACTGGGAGATCAGGTTTTGATTTTGAGGCCTTCAATGTGTTTTTAATATGACTGTAGGACAGTGTGAATCAGAGCTGAGCTGCTAAAAGCTCCTGACTCAACCATTCACACAATGGTAATTCACAACAGCCAATACACACCATACTGGTTGAGAAATATTTGTTTGAACTCCTCTGTGTGAAATTGTAGCAGCATTAAAATGAGATAATAGCTTTTTTCCTGACAAACACACTTCATCCTTGGACTCTTTTGGTTTTGTTGCATAAAAAGAATTCAGAGCTTGATGGTCCAGTGAGGAGAGGAGGTATAAGTGAACAGTCAGTTCTCTCTTTTTACCATCTCTGCATGGAATAAAGAACTTTTAATAGGACAGAAAGACACCGCACACTATTTAATAAGGAAGACACATCAAAATCTAAAGGGAAAATAAAATCCAAGAAATATCTTATAACCCTTCAATTTTGGTAGAGAA
The DNA here is from genome assembly GCF_021462225.1 of Girardinichthys multiradiatus. Classification (NCBI taxonomy): domain Eukaryota; kingdom Metazoa; phylum Chordata; class Actinopteri; order Cyprinodontiformes; family Goodeidae; genus Girardinichthys; species Girardinichthys multiradiatus. The sequence goes on from NC_061796.1 coordinate 1,765,304, forward strand.
AACATCACTGGCATACTGAGCCCAGAAAAACCCTTAGTGACCAGTCGAGCGGTCTCTAAAGACTGAGTCTAAAGTAAATCCCACTAACTAAGCCCTCAGCCAATCCTTACCTGCCACCTGCCTCAGACACCTTAAATACACACCCACTCTTTGGGCTGCGTAAACAACATCCTAGCTGGGTCGTGAGCGTGCACGGCCCCATGAGCGTGGATGAGAGCATCCTCTGGATCATACTGTGTTGTGATAAAAGGGAGGGGGGGTATAACATAGACACATTTAGCCATAGATCCTAGCCTAATAGGAATAAGGGTCTGAAATCACATACTTTTTTAATAATATACAGGAGATTCTGCACATTGTTCATAACACAACTTGACTCGCTCCAGTTCAAGTCAAAGCAAGCCGCAGTGCATGTGTGACCGAAGAGGGAGAGTAGACAGGATAAACTAGTTTGATACCCTCTAGGCAAACCGCAGTGGATGCATAACAGTCCACACCCATAATAGCAGGAGATTTGAATAAAACCCTTGGTGTCTGCAGAGAGGTGTGTGAAAACAGAAGCTGCAGCGTGTGTGCATACATATGTGCAACATAAGCGTAAGGCTTTCAGAGAACTGAACTTACCTGGTATCCTTGCACAGTGTTGATGAGGTCTTTAACTCCGCTGCCGTTATAGGGCAGGCCTGGCATTCGCAACAACCCTCCGGGGGAGGACATGGAGGAATGGGCCGGGAAGAAACCCAAAGTTGTAGGTGAGCCAGGTGGACTGGGGAAATAAAAATGTGAAATTAATACTCTTTCATGCAGATGTTCCAAAATAATCTGGCTTATTCTTAGAAAATATGGCACACACAGTACGCAACAGGAAGAAAAGCATAAAACTGGGAGGGACCTTGGGTGTTATCTTTAAGTGCTTTCTCTATGACTGACCAGGGAGAAACAGAGGTCACTTTATGTTTACCAAGCTCCCTGATAACACATCCTTCAGTTATTAACCACCCTTGTCCCAGTCATTCTCCTTGGCCAGACACATTTCAACCATACAAACAGTTTTTTATTCAATTAACATCTTTATTTCTGGTGACTAAAGCAAATCTAATAATCTGAACATTCACTCCAGTTTCAAGTCCTTTGCAGCCTCTAACAGGTTTTGTCTTCCTCAGGGATCGCTCTGTATTTAGTTTCATCCTTCCTCCAAATCAACTCTGACCAGGTTTTCTGTCCCTGCTGAACAATCACACTTAAGCATATCTCATCAGGTACACAAATGATGAGAACATTAATACTCAGCATGCTGATAGAGGTTTGTCCTGCGGAACCTCAGATATTTAGCTTGCTGGGCTCCTGACTGCCTCCACAATGTAAGAAATAGTCTATAAATGAAGGAAATTGAAAACAACTGCAGACATGCTGAGCTCCAACCGAGTTCACACTGAAAGCAAGATGCTAAATAAAGTCTCATAAAGCCCTACAAGGGCCCTACAGCAGGATCTCGCAGCTTTTGATATGACAGTGCATGCCTCTACAATCAGAAAGATACTTCACAAGTTTCACAAGAAAAACAGGAAGGCCTGGCTGAAGTTTGCCAGTAAGAATGTTAATAAAAACCAGGACCTCTGGAACAATGTTGTCTGGAGCGGTGGGATTAAATAAATATTTTTAAGCACCAGAAAAGAGGACAGAAACCAGGCCAGATCTTCATCTCACTGAGACACTGTAGAGTGACTTAAAATGGACTGTACTTGTAAGACACCCCTCAAACATCTGTCAGCTGAAAGTGAGAAATGAAGTAAAGAGATTTCCTCAGAGATAGGTAGATAGGTACAAGAAGCTCCGCTCTGAAGATTTTTCAGTCAAAGGGGTAACACTTACGGTTGCCTAGTTAGAACACATGTTTTGTTTTTTATTTGGTTTTTTTGTTTAATAAGTAAAACAAGGGAAATTTTTTGGATTTATCTGTATTTAAATTACTTTCTTTTAAAGCATTGAAAAAGATTGGACATAAATGTGCAATATTTCTTTTGAAATAACTGAATATTTAAGGGGGGGGGGGGGGGGGGGGGGGGGGGTCCTAATTTTTTTTAATAAACTTTAAAGCTGAAAGCATTTTGAAGAATTATGGCTAAAAGTTTCCAAGATTTAGGAAATTATCCTAATTAGCTTCACTGAATGCTACATGTTTCGGTCTACTTTACCATTGCTTCTTTTTTTACCTGGGGTAGTAGGCACTGTAGTTCATGTATAACTGAGCCGATGCAGGGTAGTAAGGATGCCCTGGATGCAGGGGGCGTGGAGCCAGCAACATCTGCCCGATAGGAGGGTAAAGAGCAGCTGCAGCAGCTTCCGTAGGGAGGATAGGTTGAACCGGAGTGAAGGAATACGATGGAGGAGATAAACCTAAACAGAAAGAAGAACAGGGAGCAAAACGGAAACATAAAAACTCTCAAACACTGGAAGTAGGAAGAGTCATGGTGGTAAGGTCTGGTCATTGTTGAGAGTGAAGCTCATGCAAACAATAACCACTGATGTCTTTACTGTTCATGTGAGACCTATAAGTATGCATCTATATGAGAATAAAAGCTTTATTTGTATAATGTAAAGCATTGGAATTTATCACGATTTAAACCTTCAGAAACATTATTGATTGGATTAAAACTGAAAACTGCAAGTCTTTGCAGGTTTGCTGTCATCCTACTTCCTCATAAAATAATTTTATAGAACAATCTGTATTCCCTGTACTAACATAAGGAGATTCCTGCACAGTACACATCTACATACTAATTACACACAGATCGGTGTATTTTAACCCTTTATTTCTGTTCATTTGGATTATTATGCTTTACAGCTAATGAAAATCCAAACATCTCAGAAAAAATGAATATTGCATTAGACCAAAGAAAGTACATATCCATGTGCTGTACAATATATGCACCTGATACTTGGCTGACCTTCTTGTTGTGTGAATTACTGAGTCAACAGCATGGCATGGAGGAGACCAGTCTCTGACACTGCTGAGGTGTTAAGAAAGCCCGGGTTGCTTTTTTAGCAGCCTTCAGCTTATCTTTATTATTGGATCTGGTGTCTTTCATCTTCCTCTAGACAGCAATCTATAGATTCTCTATGAGGTTAAGGTCAGGCCCGTTTGTAGGTCAATCCATCACAGTGATACCTTGGTCATTAAACCAGCAATTGGTACCTTTAGCCGTGTGGACAGGTGTCAAGTAGTATGCCTTTTCACTCTTCTTTCAGGCTCTGTAAACTTTATTTTATATGATATGGAAAAATGTACTTTCATCTGAAAAGAAGACTTTGGACTCCTGTTTAACAGTCATTCTTCTCTTTATCCCAGGTAAGACAATTTTAATGTTGTCTGTAGTTCAGGAGTGGCCTAACACATGGAGTGTGACAGATGTAGTTAATGTCCTGGGTTTGTTGTGTGGGATGACTCTTGAAGAAATGACTCAGGTGCAGTCTACGTCTTATGAATCTCCCCTTGATTCTGGAACGAGTTTTGCTTTACAAACTTCTGAAGGCTACAGTTATCGCTTTTGCTTATAGACCTTTTTCTACCACATTTTCTACTTAACTTTCTTTAATATTTAGCACTCTGTGACCAGCCAGCTTTCATAGCAAAGATCTTTTGTGGCTTACCCTCCTTGTGGAAAGGGTCAATGACCTATAACTTTATAGACTACAACATAAAATTTATGTATTTAAATTTTATTGGTTTTATATGGTGTTCATGGACAAGATCTCAAGGTGTAGTTGTTTAAAAGAGGGTGTCTAGTTTGGGAACTGCAGGATCTCATCTTTGCTTTTTTGCAGATGATGTGATTCTGTTGGTTCCCTCAGGCCATGACCTCCAGCATGCATGGGAGAAGTTTGCTACTGAGTGTGATGCAGCTGGGATGAGAGTCAGCTCCTCTAAGTCTGAGGTTATGGATATCAACCAGAAAAATGTGGACAGCCCCATCTGCATTGGGGGTCTGTCTCTGGCTCAAGCGGAGGAGTTTGATGCCCCTTTTCCATTAGTACCTACTCAGCGTGGATCATCTTGAGTCAGTTCTACTCTACACGGTTTGGTTTGTTCTCCATTACAATCGGGTACCATCTCAATGTGGACAGGATTGTCAATAGCAAGGCGGTTCCACAGTCTGTAACCCTTAATGTGATTTGATTTGTATGTGACACGAGAAAAACAATGGAGGACCATAGTCTATGGCTGGTGTTAGACACAGAGTGAAAGAAGAGAGCCAGAGAAGGCTGCAGGCGGCAAGACGAAGCATTCAGAATAACTACAGGAGTGAAAAGGAAGCCATGGAGTGGTACCAAACTGAAGGTTACAAGCTAGAGAATGTGTGACGGTAAGCTGAAGCCTAGAAAGCAAGTAGAGCTGTACCGAACCGCGTTAAGTAGGAACTAGCGAAAAACAGGCATAAGTAACTTGGTGCCTTGTTCACAAGTGATGGACAAGACAGACTGGGGCTTCATCTGCAGTAATGCAAGTGCTGCTCCAGTCAGTTGTGATGAAGAAAGAGCGGAGTCAAAAAGCAAAGCTCTTGATTTACCGGTCTGTCTACATTCCGACCCTTACCTATGGTCATGAGATAAGGATCGTGACCCATAAAACATGATCCCGGATGCAAGCAGCCAAAATTTGCTTCTTGTAGATGGTAACTGGACTCAGCCTTAGAGATACAGTCAAGAGTACCATCATCTGGGGGGAGCTCAAAGTGGAGCCGCTGCTTTTTTGCATCAAAGGGAGTTGGTTGAGGTGGTCTATGCATTTGGGTGCCTCCTGGGTGCCTCCCTTTGGAGGTTCCCTGGAGGGACTATATGTATCCCGTGTGGCCTGGGCATGCCTTAGGATCCCCCAGAATGAGCAGGTGGATGTCGCTCAAGACAGGGATGTCTAGGGTTCCCTCCTGGACCCTATTGCCCTTGCGACCCAATGTCCGACAAGCGAAAGACAGTGGATGGATGGATTGATGGATGGTTTTATGTAATATTCAAATTTTCAGAACTATGTTCTGTGTAAACTGTGTTTGTGTTTTCATTAGCTAAAAGTCATAACCATCAAAATTAGCAGAAAAAACATTTGGAATATATCACTTGTGTAACGTATGTAATATATTTCTAATATATCATTTTTCATTTCTGGACAGAACTTGCCTGTCTGTATTTGAACAGAGCACGAAAACAATAACATGTATGTCATGATAAGTTGAACTCATTCCAACCACAGCATGTAGTTTTACTCATATAATCATCTGCACTGTAAATCAGTCAGTCATCAGCTGTTAAATCAGTTTTAATTGTGAACAGACACTGAGACCAAAGCACATCTACACACCAGCTCTGCCCACCTCTCGCACAGCTCCTGATTGGACAAGCACAGGAGGTGCACACACACCTAATGTGTGCTTGTCTGTTTAGGCTAAATCCCACAACCACCACTACCGATCTGATGAGATCAGAAAACTGTAAGCAATGTGGCCGTATTCTGCGCTTGTTGGTAATTGCTTTGCTTACACTTTTCCGAGGCCTTCCAGATCTTTGTGAATCACTTCAGCAGTGGTAAGATAAAGGAATTGGAAATGAATAACAAACATGCCACTGAAATATTACACTACAGTATCCAATCAGAGTGAAAAGCGAAAGAACATATTATTAACAGTATTATCATTACATGCAAATGGGTGTAGTAATCATACTAAATTAAAAAAAGAAGAATCAGTCTCACATTGATACACACACACAGAGTTTGAATACTTTACCCCATCCTCCCGCAGATCTAGATTGGAGGAAAAACCAGCAACTCTGCCACCACGGCAGGAGCCCACCTACCCAGCAGTCCCGAAGCACCCCCAGCTCCCAGCAGCACTTACGTCTGGACTTACATGGCGGTGGGCTGAGCCCCGTCCCACTCCTGCTCCTGGTGTGTGTGTGTGTGTGAGAGAGCGAGCCTCCCATCAGCACCAGGCCCATCTCGTCAGTGCTACAAGGGAACACTTCCACGTAGCGGCTGTTCACCCCGCGCTCGCTGGACATCACGTGCTTGTGGAGCCGCTGCGCGGCCTGGACCGCCCGCTCCCCCGATGTCAGCTGGATGAAGCAGTCGCCCGACGGACGACCCTGCAAACACAGTGGATCAGGGTAATATTTTGGAACATTTATATCAGAAAGTGTGTTTAAGGAAAGTCATCACTCAGCCAGGAGATAACTTATTCAAGTTTCTATCATAAAGAAGAAATTACAGATCCAAGAGGTTTTGCACAAATAGAAAAAAGCATAGCTTTTTCCCAAACTGTCATATGTTCGCTCAATACTTACTCAGCCTCCCACAAAGAAAACAAAGAATGCACCATGCACATGTGTGACACTTTATAGGTTCATCACAACTGCGACACAGATATTACAGCTGTGACCTGATAATACTACTTGACCTCCTGCGACACTATACTGTCTGCAGTAATGATACTTCAATCACCTAGGCATGCCAGAAGTTTGAAACTGAAAGTGAAACTGAGGGCTCGACCTACTTTATGATTATTTTGGCTAATAATTATTTGATGACTTGGAGGCACTCATAGAGCATTTAAAATTTATTTTCCAGGTAGTCAGTTGCTTCTGAAGTATGAAAAAAGCAACAGAGCAACAGTCACGTACATGTCCTGATGCAGTAGAACACTGAATTCCACACCCTTGATCCCAGTACACATGCACTGTTCAGAACCGGGGCATACCTACTCCATATGGGCAGGACTTAATATTCCACAAAACTTACTCACATTCAGACTCACTTAACAACCACTTTTCAATATGGCAAAATAGGATACATTTCATTTAGTTTTAACCTTTACGGGTCCAAGCCCGCAGAGGCACAGAACATTCTGAACCATAAATAACAATTTCAAAACCTTTATGTCTAGAATCAATGGATTGCATCAGATAGGATAAACCACACCCAATACTGTCAATGTTTGTATGCTACATGCTACAAATGCAAAACTTTCAAATGAAATCTCACTGCAGGGATTAAGCCTGAATGCTCTAGACATTTACATCTCTTATCTAGAGATGAAGCTAAATAGAAAAACGCAAGATGATTTTTGAAGTCTCAAAAACTCAGAACACTATGCATAAAAAATTGTTTATTGCTAGCTGGCTAAAAGTTATTTAGATGGCACTCATGTCCCAGACTGAAAACATGATCTGGACGTAGTGGACCCAATTTACCGACAGCTAATACTAGGGAGAACAACAGTGTCAGGGAATTATTTTGCAAAACCTGAAAGTATTTCCACAAAATCTTTTACATATATTCAGTGTAATGGAATTAGGCTAACACCGTCAATATGATGTTGAATGAGCTAAGTGGGTGTTGGTTTTTATTAAGCTCACATTTTCAGAATATATTTATTGAATAAATTAAATTCTTCAAATACGACAACCTATCTTGAAGTTCCTAAGGCTACTTTTTCAAAACGTTGTCATTGATGCTATATTGTATCTCCACATCTCTTGACCATTGCAATGAAACCATGCACACTTCATCATAGCTTGCTATGTGTAAGTGTTGTAACTACATTTTAATGCTAGGTACTAGGGACTATGGAGAAACACTATTTTTCCTCTGAAGTTTTTTATATAGTGTGATAGGGGTGATAGATGGAACTGTAAAAGCCACAATATTGGTAATCTGAGAGTGTTTTGAGAACTTGATGACTACTTTGTTATTTTAATAGAATTTCTAAAGCTTTGGGTCCATTTTGATAGTACTGTTGGAATGGATTTTTATGGCTGTCCTCCTAACTGGAGAGTCCTATTAACTTAAAAGGTAACATATTTCATTAGGAGGTAAGTTTTAGGCCATTTACAAAGATCAGTGCAGGCTGAATACTAAGGGGTGCTAAAAGCAAGAAGTTACAGCTTTCATAAATGGCTTTTCAAAACGATGTGTCATTAGACAATGGAGAACACCTTTAATGTACAGGGGTTGGACAATGAAACTAAAACATCTGGTTTAAGACCACAGTAATTTATTAGTATGGTGTAGGGCCTCCTTTTGCGGCCAATACAGCGTCAATTCGTCTTGGGAATGACATATACAAGTCCTGCACAGTGGTCAGAGGGATTTTAAGCCATTCTTCTTGCAGGATAGTGGCCAGGTCATTATGTGATACTGGTGGAGGAAAAGGTTTCCTGACTCGCCTAGATCTGGTGACTGTGCAGGCCATGGGAGATGTTCAACTTCACTTTCATGTTCATCAAACTAAACTTTCACCAGTCTTGCTGTGTGTAATGGTGCATTGTCATCCTGATACACGGCACCGCCTTCAGGATACAATGTTTGAACCATTGGATGCACATGGTCCTCAGCAATGGTTCGGTAGTCCTTGGCAGTGATGCGCCCATCTAGCACAAGTATTGGGCCAAGGGAATGCCATGATATGGCAGCCCAAACCATCACTGATGCTTCACTCTGGGCATGCAACAGTCTGGGTGGTACGCTTCTTTGGGGCTTCTCCACACCGTAACTCTCCCGGATGTGGGAAAAACAGTAAAGATGGACTCATCAGAGAACAATACATGTTCCACATTGTCCACAGCCCAAGATTTGCGCTCCTTGCACCATTAAAAACGGTGTTTGGCATTGGCAAGAGTGACCAAAGGTTTGGCTATAGCAGCCCGGCCGTGTATATTGACCCTGTGGAGCTCCCGACGGACAGTTCTGGTGGAAACAGGAGAGTTGAGGTGCACATTTAATTCTGCTGTGATTTGGGCAGACGTGGTTTTATGTTTTTTGGATACAATCCGGGTTAGCACCCGAACATCCCTTTCAGACAGCTTCCTCTTGCGTCCACAGTTAATCCTGTTGGATGTGGTTCGTCCTTCTTGGTGTTTTGTTGACATTACCCTGGATACCGGGGCTCTTGATACATCACAAAGACTTGCTGTCTTGGTCACAGATGCTGTCCCCGCCTACTTTCAGGTGCCGTGGAGATTAGGACGTGGCAGAGAGAAGAGGGCTGAAATATGTTTCTGTCATTCTCTACAATATTTTTCAGTACTGCTATTTCAGCTTTCACGGCCTAAAGAGTAAAGTAGTTCAATGCTAATAAAGAGTTTAAACAACAAAGCATTTTCATATAAATGTATTTTAACTATGAAACTCATCCACAGTCAGACAATAGGCAAGAAACAGAAATGACATAAAATCCACAACCAATTAATGTTCACAAATACACATTAGCTACTACATAATGAATAAATACATTTAACAATGGCATAAGATGAGATAACTCATCTTATGCCACCTCAACGGAGCTTCTTATGCCATTGCACAGCTCCCTTTCCCCCAAATAAAGTCCCTTCTCGGTCAAATGAGATATTAAATATTAAGAACAACTTTATTCTTCTACTAGCTGCTATTAATCATAATAATGATTATAACAATAATAGCAAGAAGAATATATTTGTAAGTCTATCATTTAGTAAATTTATACCAGAAAGTATGTGAGCCAAGGGTGTGTCAGCATGGTTGCTGCATGTACCTGCTGGTTTAGCACCATGTGCACGCCATGTTGTCTGATGTCTTGTGTAAACTCGCCCAAGAAGGTGAGGATGTCCTCTATATTTGCCGTATACGGTAGCCCCCTCAGCCTGAGGCAGTCCCTCACACCACCAGGAGGTGGCAGGAGAGACACCGTGGGCAACACTGACACCAGGGGGGCTGGGGCCACAGGGATCAGGGGGGCAGATGAGTACCGGTTCAACACCTAAAACACACAAATGATTTGAAATTAAATACTCAACTTGAGAAAGGCATTCTGGATTAGGATTTCCTTATTTGGCTGAGATGCTTTGAGATAAAACACTCAAACAATAACTTAAACTTACTGTTATTAGTTTAAACTCAACAATGAAACATCTACATGGCAGTAGGTGAGAGGCAAAGAAAGCCGACGCAATGCTGTGTTTAAGTATGCAGCAGTGTCAAACAGGAGCTGGTCTGCAGCCAACAGGACACCAGCATGTTTGCATTTCTGAAAAAGACAGATAAAGGCTCCACAGCCTTGCATATATATTTAGCTGCAAGAGAAAAGCCCTCTGCATAGATATGCTAATGTACTGTAGGCGGACCAGCCATGAGAGATAGGAAAATGAACATTAGTACCTCATGAAAGCAGCAGTACAGGATACAGAAAAGTCTACATCTTGTTATGCAGGTCTGCAACCATAAGGTTGAGAAAAAGCAAGAGGAGCAAAAATGATATGCCCTTACATTGCTACAATATCTGATAACCGCATCCATTAACACAAATAAAAAAATAAAAAAAGACACTCTCCTTGTCACAGAAAGGGTAAAGAATAAAGAATAAATCTCCAACTATTTTTTACTCTGAGCTTTATCATCTTTATATCTTTCTAATTGTCCAATTAGCTACCTTCACCAAATATGGTCTGTTATGTCTTTAATTTGATAAAGTAAAATATGTAACTGTGGAATATCCTGTTTTTTCCTTATTGGACCCTGTAGGAGAGCAAATCTTCCTCTGATGCCACAAGGCAACCAGACCCACCATATTGTTTGTCTAAACTGCTAGGATAGCCAAAACAAATTTCTACAACACATCCTGACATACCTGTTGCACCTCTGCTGCCGTGCTTTTAAACAACTCAATGTATCTCTTCCCCAAGAGTTCCTTGTGTTTCCTCAGAGCACACTGAGCGTGTTCCTCACAGGCAAACAAAACGAAGGCGTCTCCTGTTGGTCGGCCGTCTGGGTAGCGGACAAACAGGATCCCTTCCTTCCCTCCACTGATGGGACAAGTCTCTTTCAAACCGTCCTCTGGTGAGAAAAATCTGAGCACGTCGTCGTGGGTGGCGTTGAAGGGAAGCCCTCGCATCCTCACTATGATTTGGTCCTCACGGGACAGGAACATTGCCACCTCGTTTGAGGTACCTAATAGGACACATAAAGATGAAGATTTAGCCAAACTGAGAACACATTATGTTCTCCTTTGTAGACTGCAATATGTTTAAGGTTTTGTGGCAATAGTGGCTTTTATTTATCAGTAGCTGAACAGGAGGAGGGGCTGAGAGAGAAAGGGTAGACATGAAGTACAGTAAATGACCCAACCTGGGACAGCCAGGTGAAGAACTGTCGACTCCATAAATGGTGCGCCTGCTCTACCACTGAGCCACTTGGGCCTTTAGACTGCAGTGTTACGGAAAACATGCAATGATGAACCTAAACTTGACTTTACCATCTTTGTGATTTTAAATTTCTTCTAGTGTGTAATCATAAGGGTTAACTTCAACTAGTGAAATCTCCGTAGTGCAAATGAAATAAAGCCATAAAGATTTTTATCATGTTGACTAACTTGATGCTCTATTAAAAGCTGTTATTAACATTAAAATCCAAATGTTATTGCTGAGTCATAACTGACAGTTCAGTCTATAAATTACAAGTTTTCCCTTAAATAACAATTGGAAAAAACACACCTATTGGCTCTGGAAATGTTAATCATTGGTTTACTATTTACCAAAGGGCATTTTAAAATGTGGGCATAATTTCAACTTTGTTTGTCTAAAATGTGAGTTATGACTACATGCAGGACCCTGCCAGAGCTGCAGGACCATCATATGTTCTCATAAATTAAATTAATCCAGTCTTTTATTACAACATAAGGAAAATATGCAGGAATGCAATTTCATATTTAAATATAGCAAGCAAAAGCAGCATTTTCTTCACCCAAACTCTTTTCCCTTTGCAGTAGTGCAGTCAGAAAGTTTTCAAAGGGGTGGCCGCATAGGAACCAGTGCTAATATTTGAGCTGGCACCCAACCCAAAAACCATAAAAGAAATTCATGAGTTTTATTATGCTTATTGTCATATTTAAAAGGAGTAGACAGATAATCTTAAGTGCCTAACAATGAAAAAAAAAGATTTTCCAACTTTTAAACTCAATCTCGTGTGTTTTTAATTGATCTGCATAAAACATATGCAATGGAGGACTGTTTGGCCAGGAAAGGTAAGCAAATTTATAGGGGTGGTCACTGCCTCCCTTGACCCCATACCTACCACCCTTCTGGTGGCACCACTGCCTTTTTGCCAGCAAAAAGCTTGCAAAGCCTGCTTCAACAAATTAGGTACCGTGATTTAATCTAGGTTTTGCACATCTAGGGCAGTGTGGTTTCACACGCATGGAGATTCAAAAGTACCACAAATCCATAGCAAAAGAAAGATTTGCTAGAATTTAACTAGTAACTGCACATATAATTATTTCTCAGTGGATTTAATTATTTTGTGGTCATGTAGCATCAAGGTCTAAAAGTGCCTCTATCCTGCAAAGACATAATTTTTCAAATAAATATTTATATATGTAAAAGTTTAAATAATTATGTCAGATAAAATATATATATATATATATATATATATATATATATGAAAACAAAATAAAAAAAATTAAAGTTGTATTAATACTAAAATCATATACAGTAATACCTATAATATAGAGTGACTTCAATTTTTTTTATATTTCTTGTGCTTTAGTGTATCATTAGTTAATTAACTGTTACAAATAGATTCATACAGCCGATTGGTTAAATTAGAGGTACTGCGGTTTAACTGTACAACAACCCACAGACTGACTTTGGTAAGGCTGAAAGAAAAGATAAATTCCCAATGAGCTGCTACCCAGGACTATTAAATAAATACTAAAATATTATATATAATTTAAGCAAATAGGGAATTTTAGTTAAAAATGTCCTCATTTTATAATCAAATTTTCTATTTTATATTGTGCCAAACCTTTAAATTGTTATGACTAAATATATGCATTTAATGTTTGTTAATATTTTAGTTATCCCATCCAAAAAAAAATTTTGCAACTTTATTTATTACATTTTTCCTAGTATGATCCTTTAGAGAAATATGAACAAAAACGTTACATGAACAAATGAGTGCCTCACCTCCTGCTATCTTCAGGAAGTCTTCTCCTGTTGCTTTATAAACCTGTTAAAATGGAACAAGTTGGGTGTTTAGTGCTTGTAACTAAAGGTTAAGATGGGAAAAAGATGTATAATGACTGAATAAGGGGTTATGGTTCTCATGCTGTGCCTATAGACCAGTTACCTCAATGTATCTGCTTCCCATGTGGTGTTTGTGTCTCTGCAGAGCCAAATCTCTGTGTTCTTCACTGACAAAACGAACAAGGGCTTCTCCATTTCTCCTCCCCTGAGCATTGAGACACAGAGCAGCCCCTCCTCTGTAAGATACAATATGGGGATAGTTAAACATACATAAGGTCAACAGCAGCTCAGCTGCATGACTGCGAGTGATGAAAGATCATCCTAAAAAAAAAAAAAAAGCTTGTACGTATGTGCTCCAGATCTATAACATACTTGGCAATGTTGAGGCCTTTGAAGAATCGAGCCATGTCCTGGTCAGAAGACTGCCATGGCAACCCCCTGGCTCTGATCACTGTATTGTCACACACCTTCTCCCTCTTACTACTGCACACACATAGGTACAAAAACAGACTCAGGAAAAACCTGGCAGAAAACAGCCTAGGTTGATTTTAATGTTAGAAAACAAAAAAGAAAAAAAAAAGACTTTCTGACTCACCAAGTGCCACTTTCAAATCTCTCATTAACTTTCTCTGGGTTAGAAAAGCTGTGACCTGGAATGGGAAAGCAACAAATAATCAAATACAGCCAATATATACTATTGTAACTGTGCAAAATTGTAAAACCTGTGCATTTCTTGCTTCCTATCCTAAATCACTCCATATACAAACAGATTCTTTATACACATTTCAATATTCAATGGAATTATCTTCCGGGATATACAAAACACATCTCAATCATTTTTCAACAAATCAGCTTTTTTACATTTAAACATGGATTGATATATCCAGTTGATCCAACTGGAAGCTGCAACGGGGAGTGTGGAAAATAGGTTTAGAAACGTGTTCGAGCAGGTTGGAATGGGTGGAGAAAAGTGTCAGGACTGTTGTGTGATAAAATAATATCAGTGAGAATGAAAGGAAAGATGTACAAAATGGTGGTGAGACCAACAATGTTAGTTTAGAGACACTGGCACTGAGGAAGAGGCAGAACTAAAGGCAGCAGAGAAGATTTTGAAATTCTCTTTGTGAGTGACAAGGATGAACAGGATCAGCAATTAGTAAATCAGAGGAACAGCTCAAGTTAGATGTGCTGGAGATAGCCAGAGAGGTTAGACTGAGATGGTTTGGACATGTATAGAGAAGGCATAGTGAGTATATTGGTAGAAGGATGTTGAGGCTGAACCTGCCAGGTAGGAGCCCTGGAGGAAGACCAAAGAGAAGACTGATGGATGGAGTGAAAGAGAACATGAAGAAAATGGGTGTGAGAGAAGAAGATCCAGAAGATAGGCTTAGATGGAGACAGATGACTTGCTATTGTGACCCCTGAAATGGAAAAGCCGAAAGAAAAAGAAGAAAGAAGACAACCAGACGGTACCTTCACACTTTGAGCATACAGTGCCTCACAAAAGTATTCACAGCCCCTAAACTTTTACATATTCTGTCATGTACTGGCATTTTATGTGATAGACTAACCAATTCCAAAGTCACTTCATTAATAAATACAGTCCTCCGTTTGTAATTTAATTTCACCATAAATCCATCTTTCTGTGAAAGCCTCAGAGAGTTGTTAGAGAAAATTATTATTATTATCATTGTGACACGTGGTGATGGTATTTGGTATTTGCAGCTACAGTTGCAGTGAACGGTGGCATTGACTCAGGGGATGAATTCAAATGCACAACACACTTTCAGATATTTCATTTGTAAAATATTTTGAAAAGATGCATCATTTTTCATTTAGTAATTAGGTGGCTTGAAGGGAATTTGTGCATTATAAACCATGCATCATCTTTCACATCACAGTTATATGCTACTTTGTGTTGGTCTGCCACATATAATCCAAATAAGTTGAAGTTTGTCCTTGCCATGTACAAAATATGAAATAGTTCAAGGGATATGCCTATGGTACGAGATAAAACATCATCATTAAAATCGTCCCTGACTTGGTCCCTGCCCAAGCTTCAATTCTCATAATTAACAGTTGAGTTCTCTTCTACTAATACAGTATTGCTCAATGTGTTTTGTTGACATTACAGTTTTTCCCTTAACCTCATATGCTGTACTTACAATATGGCTCAGAGAGCAAAGTGAGAATAATGCTGGTCATAAGCCGGACCTGCTGCACGGCTACTTCCGGAGGCAGAACCGCCAGCGGATCCTGATTGGCTGAGGGATCCCACACGGTGGGCACATCGACAGGTATGTTAAGAGCTGAAGAGGATCCAGTTAAAGAAAGTATTTCTCTATGCAATGATATGTCAGGTTATCTATACCACTGGGTGTGTGAGGTTAGCTCTGTTGACTAAACACACACTTGTTCTCCTAGAGCTCAGCAAAGTGCTGCCATTCTTTCCTTATTTGCATTTCAAAACCTCTTACGATGCAGCCAACACCCTGGCTTTAACCCTGTAGAAGGAGAAAACAAAATCCAAAACATACTTCCAGTGCAATGAAAAAGTATTTGCCCTCTTATAGGTTCCTCCTGTTTCTTTTTTTGTCACTCCTACATGTTTCAGACCTAACAGATGTTAATATCAAAGAGAACCTGAGGAAATACAAAATGCAAGTTTGCAAATGATGACCTTATTTCTTAAGTAAAAAAAAAAAATACTATCCAAACTAACCTGGTCCTGTGTGGAAAAGTCTTTACTCCCTAACTTGACAGCTGCCAAGCGATTGTGATAAGTGGCAATAACTCTTTTATGTTGTGGAAAAATTTTGTCCCACTGTTCACTGCCAAATTGTTTTAAATCATTCAAAGTGGAGGGTGTTAGAGCATGAAAGGCCTGAGGTCACGCCATGGCATTTCAATCAGATTTATGTTCAGACTTTGACTAAGCTACTCCAAAACTTTTATTCTGTTTTTTTTTTTAGCAAAGCTTGACCTGATGGTGAGCTTTGGAAAATTGTCCTCCTGCATAATCCCAATGTGCTCGGACATTCTCCTTCAACAATTTTGGCATCCAGGTGCTGAAGCTGCCCGATACCATCACACTACCACCACCATGTTTAACTGTTGGTTAGAAGTTCTATTTCTGACATGCTGTGTTACCTTTACACCAAATTTAATGGGCCTCAAGCCTTCAAAAAAGTTCCACTTTTGTCTTTTGCCAAAAGTCTTGGGGAACATCAGGTTGATGTTAGCATTTGGAAAACGCAATGCAGATTTTTGGTCTTTATCATGAACACTGATCTTAACTAAGGGAAGTGAGGTCTGCAGCATATCACTTTTTTCCAGGTTCTTTTTTGACCTCCTGGATAAGTCTATGGATGTAGTGTGGCTGGCCACACTGTTCCATGTTTTCTCCATTTGTGGATAATGGCTTTCACTGTGGTTCAGTCCACAAGCCTTAGAAACATTGTAACCCTCTCCAGACTGTAAATCTCTTTAGAGCAGGACATGATTACTTGGTTTTTGAGATATTTTTGCCTACTTTATGCTGTCAGACAGGTCTTGCTCAATTGCTTTGCTAATTCTACAAGCCTGGCAATAGTCAGGCCTGGGTGTGGCTAATAAAACTGAACCTTAAAAGTATAATTGAACACAGGTAGTTTAAGATTTAGAAATGGAGGCATGTTGTTTTGGATAGTTTTTTTCCCTTAATAAATAAAATCGTCACTAGAAAACTACAATTTGTATTAGCTCCTTTTATCTTTTCTATTAAAATGTGTTTTATGTTTAAAAAAATTTAGGTGTAACAGAAAATCAACCACACCAGAAGTCTGTAAGTGGACAAACATTTTTTGGCCCTATATTGAACAGTACCAACATGTCAACAAAGGATACGTTCTGCCATGACGTGTGCATTCAAAGCCTTGAGGTCAGAGGAGGGGAAGTGGCTCTTGAACTCCTTCCGCAAGTCGAAGAAGGAGTAGAAACAGTCTGGGACCAGGATGTTCTATAAAGAGGAAGAAATTCAGTAAAAGGACGTGAACAAGCAGCCCATCAGCAGCTGGTGTTTTATTACATTTACCGCCTTCATGTTTGCTCAGGCCAGCATTGAACACACTGCCTTCTACACAACTGTTGTTTGAGTAACAGATGTGGCAGAATGCGGTCAGCCTCTCTTGCCTGTGCACAGGTGTAGTTTGGTATGTTCAAGGGGCATATGTCATGGACAGTGTCAGAGTAATTTGATGGAGAACAATGCTGGAGGTTCCTGCAGTAGGGAGGCATTCAGCCCAACCCAGCTCGCTCACCTTGTTGGCGGCCTCAGGGTGAATCACTTGACGGATGTGGAGCTGCCCGTCTGTACACAAACACAAAGACGTACCCGCACCCTCACTGTTCACCTCATTTGTCAGCTGCAGATTGAACTGAAATAGAAAAAGAAAAAATCACGAGACGCTTTACTGGAGAAAACTGGATTCCCAACCAGATTTCACGCCAAACAATCACTGACGTAGAATCTAGAGACTCAGGAGACATATTTACCATGTTTATACCACTGTCAAGACTTGTCACTGTGTAGACGCAGTCTGCTCCGGAGGCAGTCTCGTCCTCCTTGCATTCAACCAGCACATCTTCGTCTGTTTTTTCCCCCGTGGAGTCTGAGAGGTCAGGCCTAATGAGAAGCTCATTCACCCTGCCCAACTGGTTCAGAGATAAAACAAGTCAGTCCAGAGAAAGTAGTTTACAGAGAAACCTATATGGGATGGAATAATAGCACAGATCTAAATGACTGTATACATTAAATATATCACAAGATAGATATTATCACTCTTGTGGGCAGGAGCCTGCTAATTTTTAACAGAATTTCTATCTAAGCATACCAGATTTTTAACCTCCTTACATTTTAACTCCACAATAGATTTGCTGCTTTAGATTTGAATCCAGCACGTGATTAAAGAAAACTATTAAAACAGACATTTTATTCAATAGTTGTTACCACTTAACGTGATGTGGTTGTAGTTTATCTGTATTCTCCTACTCACTAGATTTTCTGCTTAAACCACAGTAATACCTAAATAGTAAAAATGCTTTTTTACCGTTTTGTTGTTCACATTGACAAGCTGCCAGACCAACTGGACCAGCTCCTTCTCGTCAGAACCCAGCAGCTCTCCGCTTGCTCCAGATGTGGTGGTGAAAACCACCACCAGGTAGTCTACCTGCGCCGTCATCTGAACGCAAACGAGCCTAAAATAAAAATCTAAGGTAATACTACACTGAACTGAAGGACAGCAAGGAGAGAGGTTCGAGGTTAAAATAGGAAGGAGGTATAGAAACGACTTTTACTGTTACACCTGAGCGCAAAGGTGAGCTTTGTAAATCCGGAAAGTTTGATCCCACTTTGAGCCTTCCGCAGTCACCATCGCGGAATAATGGCTGAACGCTCAACGGTTTTGTAGCGATTCTTACCTGTCTGACCACGTGACTGCATACCTGCTGTCCCCGCCTACTTTCAGGTGCCGTGGAGATTAGGACGTGGCAGAGAGAAGAGGGTTGAAATATGTTCCTGTCATTCTCTACAATATTTTTCAGTACTGCTATTTCAGCTTTCACGGCCTAAAGAGTAAAGTAGTTCAATGCTAATAAAGAGTTTAAACAACAAAGCATTTTCATATAAATGTATTTTAACTATGAAACTCATCCACAGTCAGACAATAGGCAAGAAACAGAGATGACATAAAATCCACAACCAATTAATGTTCACAAATACACATTAGCTACTACATAATGAATAAATACATTTAACAATGGCATAAGATGAGATAACTCATCTTATGCCACCTCAACGGAGCTTCTTATGCCATTGCACAGCTCCCTTTCCCCCAAATAAAGTCCCTTCTCGGTCAAATGAGATATTAAATATTAAGAACAACTTTATTCTTCTACTAGCTGCTATTAATCATAATAATGATTATAACAATAATAGCAAGAAGAATATATTTGTAAGTCTACTACTTCTACTGATGATAATAATAATAATAAAAGTAAATATAACAACAATGATAATTATTATTTTTTTACAATAACATTACTATGCAATATGATAATAATAAAAACAATGACTGTCTATTATTCATATTATTATTATTGTTTGAATAATATATTTGAATTATTTTGCTATAAAGTTTTTACTCTTACCACCAATAAAATTATAATATTATAATTTTTTATTATTTATATTTTAAATTTAGTGACACCGGATTTGCACCGGATGTATTTACTGTGACGGAAGTTTTTCGTTTCCAGTCCCCAAAAGTGAGGAAGCTATGGCGGGGGACACCTCAACGGAGCTTCTTTTTCTCGATACATTTAAGCATCAGAGTGCTGAGGTATTTCTGACAATTACATCTCAGCGTAGCCTGTATTCTTCCCGAATATCCCGCATTCAAAACTCAGATTTCATTTGCGTGTTTTTGCGGAATGGTGCTCAACTTTTACGCTAACGATGCTAACTTAGCTAACATTAGCAGTTTTGTTTTGTTGCACATATAACGGTCACAATGGCTGCCTTTATGTCGCGGTTCACACGTTATTTTAGGAACTGTTGCGTCAAACACTTCCCTTATCTGTGATATGTGGTAAATAGTCTCTTTACTTCAGGCAGCAGCTTTACTTTTTTCTCAATAGCCTCTAGTTTGTTTGCTGGCTACTGCTACAGTATAAAGAAAAGCTACCAGTCTTTATATTAGATGATATAGGAACATGACTGGTGGTTTTTGACATGCAGCGGATGACTGCAATCCTGTGTTTTGCAGCTAACCAACGTGGACGTGGTGCGGTTTCCTTGCGGGGTCTTGATCACAGAGGTTCGGGTCATTCCTCCGGGGATCAAAGCTCACAGTAACTTACCTGACAACAGAGCATTTGGGTAAGAGCTGCAGTGCATTCACAGATGCTGCACAACATGCTTTTGTTGGCTATTTTAAATGTGTGTGGTCTAATCAGATATACAGTGCTAAATTCCTTTAACGCTTTCCCGTTTGTCAGGTTACAACCAAAAACTTGAATGTATTTTATTAGGAATGTATGAGATAGACGGATACAAAGGCAGTGCACAACTGTGAATGGAAGGGGAATAAAATGTGTTTTTTAATGGTCTCTTTCTAATAAAATATTTAAAGTGTAGCATTAATTTGTATTCAGTTTCCTTCACTCTGATAAATGAAATCAATTGCAACCATTTGTCTGTAGAAGTCATCCATGACAAACCTAGCACACCTTTGTGTAATTTAATCTCAGTATAAATCTAGCTGTACTGAGAACGCCTTAGAGGTTTATTCGAGAACATTAGTGAACAAAAAGAACCCTGAAGATCAAGGAGCACTTCAGCCAGTTCAGGTTTAAAGTTAGAGAGAAGCTCAAAAACAAGGCTGTGTTATAAAAGAGTTGCTACCAAGATCCACAGCTTTGATGGGTGAATCTGTCAACAGTACAACAGTCAGCTATGCACTGATCTGGCCTCCATGAAAGAGTGGCATCATTGTTGAATTTTTGATAGAAAACCACCAGAAGTCCAGTTTGCAGATTGCTTCAAGCCATGTAATCCACAGAAAACACATTAAAGAGGTTGCTGTGCTTAGATTGGATAAAAATGTAACTTTTTGTTCTACATGTAAAGCACCGTCTGTGGTTGAAAACACCCGGAACACATAATCCTGCGGAATTTGGTGGTGACATCACAAGTGGGGGACGTCACATGGTCATGTCATGTTTTAAGAGCCCAATTTGTAAACCTCTGTATGTGATGTTTAACTAACACTTCACATCACTCCAAATAAATCATCCTGAAGAAGGAACTCAGAGTTGGCAGTATCATGTTGCAGGGATGCTTTTAGCAACCAGAGACAGAGACGTTAGTTAAAGTTAGTAGGAAGATGGATGGAACTACATAAAATACAATCCTGAAAGGAAATCCAATAGAGGCTGCATTACAGCAGGACGACTTAAAACATAATGTCCAAGCTACAATGGAATGGTTCAAATCAATGCATATTTGTGTGTTCCAATGGTCTAGTCAAAGTCCAGACTTTGCAAAGCAGATCTGGCAAAGTTGGTGGAGACATGCCTCAA
The DNA here is from genome assembly GCF_021462225.1 of Girardinichthys multiradiatus. Taxonomy (NCBI): domain Eukaryota; kingdom Metazoa; phylum Chordata; class Actinopteri; order Cyprinodontiformes; family Goodeidae; genus Girardinichthys; species Girardinichthys multiradiatus. The sequence goes on from NC_061796.1 coordinate 1,786,463, forward strand.
AAGACATGTAGCAAAAGGACATGTACATGTGCCTCTTTGTAAAATAAAAATATTAAAACTTTATATTAAAGATAAGGTTGTAATGTAACCTTTTGTTATATTGCAAGGCTCCCAAAATAGGTATTGGTGCTTGCCCACTGCAGATGTAGTTTCTCTGTTAGGTCTTCATATGGTTCATTCACCTGCAAGCATTTTAAAAATTAGCCTGGTTTGTCCTCTGTGTAGACAACCCTTCCTGTTGTTGCTAATAAAATATTCCCTGTGGAGAAGTTTGAAGATATTTGATGTATGAACGTTTGTGATGTGCCTGTAAAAAGAGGTCATTTTGACACCTGAACTACATGGAATGGGTGCTGAATTTTGAGCTGTTTGACATGTAATATAACCAAATCCAATGACTAAATTCTCAAAAATGTGGAAACATTAACACGTGGAGTTGGGTATTTTCAACAATATACTCTAATATGGATATTTAGAACTACTTATTTTTCTAAATGTTTTCAGAAAGTAATTTTAGAGAATTCCTATTTTGGCTAGCATCTTTGCCACAAATTGTACGCCATCATTTTTTACTTTATTTATTTTATTCATTATGTAATTTATAAACATATTAAAGCTGCCTATTATTGTTGTTGTTGTTGTTGTTGCTGTTGTTATTATTACTATTATTACTATTATTTCCTCACAAATAGTTAATCCATTAAGTCAAATGTCATGATGTTTAAATATGCACCTAAATAGTGTCTGTTTAATCAATGGTAACTGCTGATGGGATAAGTTAACATGTCCTCCATCTCATTACTGTATTTGCAGGGAGACGTCTCCTCATGCCTTTCAGTTGGAGTTGTTCTTCAACAATGTCACCAAGCCCAACAGCCCCACCTTCCACAGACTGGGCAGGTCAGTATAATTTCCACCCACCTTTCTCTCATTTTGTCATTTTAAACTGTCTCAAGCTCATTATTTGCATTTTGCCGGTAGCTTGAGGTGGAAGAGTCTGTCCTACCTGTGGAACCAGTCACAGCAGCATGTGAGACTGGTTTTCTTAGGACTGTTGTGCGCCCCTCCTTATTCCCCTCTCTTTGTTTCCTGCGCTGGCTAACTGGTCTATCCAGAAACCCAAGCCTGCCCACACTGTATCTGAAAGTGACACAAAAAATGTATAGATTTCATGGAAGTGAGAGGTGAAATGGAATGTTTTTGTCTAGCAGTTTTATTCTAGCCTCGGAGTAATCAGGGTGTACACAGCAGCACCAGAGCATAAACTTGTACGTAGAGTTGCCTTTTCTGTAAGGCTTACTGAGACACACCCATGTTATTATCTGTTCTGGGAACATCAGGACAGGTTTGGCTTAACCTCTTCAACTGCTGTGAAAATATCCTCCCAGTATCTTGAACAGATGTGACCAGGATATTTTTGAATAAACATTTCTTGGATAATGACTTGGTTTGGATCTCTGTTAGCCAAATTACTACTCATGCTTCCCATTATTGTGAACTATATACAAGATTTTTCTTCCAGGAATGCTGCTCTTTTGTGATCACTTCAACCAAAAACTGGTTTTAAGTAATGACGAGGGAGTGAGAGTCATGGTATGATAACCTTGATTGAAATTACCACCGTTTTTCACGGGATTTGCACAAAATTGTCCTCTAAAGCAGAGCTCGTCATCTCTGGTCTTTGAGGGGCACTTTATTGCCAGTCAAAGATGTTTCCCTGCTCCAGTCTGTCGTATTGAGAGGATTATATTTCCTCTTAAGCATTTCATATTAATGGATTATTTATTCCAGTCAGAGAACTGCTACTACCTTAAGCAGCGTCAGTGGCTACTTGTTGAACAGTGAAATCTTGGAAGGGCCGTGGGGAACTGACATTTTTGAGGAAAAAATGATGAGGGCTATGGACAGTGGTGCAGCCTGAAGAAAACACCATATCATTTAAATAATTATAGGTTTTTGGTTTGCTTGGGAGCATTAGGATTATTTTAGAGCAGTAAGATCCTGTGGTTCCAGGTTTAATCAAAATGACGGTCCAATTGGGTTTAATATAACAGTGAATGTTGAGTATAAGAGTCCGTGGGGGGTGTGTTATGATCTGGGTTTGCTTCAGCTGGTCAGGTCTATAGAATGAGGCCAGCTGACTACTTGAACATACTGTATGAAGGCTGTTCAATCAGTATGGTTTTTCCCCTTCTTATCAGATAAATGTTTCAGAATTATTTTAGGTTAATTTGTGCTAAGAGTATGAACATTATAGAAGGAATGCCATGGCAAATAAAGTTTTTTTCTTTAGACTGCATGTTATATTTTCTTGTTTCAATCTTCCCTGTTTTGCTTTTTATCCGCAGTTTGGAATACGATGAAAATAAGTCCATCGTTTTTCGGCCCAGTGGAAAGGTGACAGATCAGTTTAAACCCACATGATTTATGGTCTCTCATGTTGATCTGTGAATAACGACTTGGCGCTGTGTGTGCAGGTTAACACAGATGGGCTGGTGCTCCGCGGTTGGTACACCAGCCTGACCTTGGCGGTCTACGGCACCGCCGAGCGTCCGCATGGACCTGAGCACGGTTCGCCTCCTCCACCCCCACCGCCTCCCCCGCAACAACCAAGTGGGCTCAAGAGGATTGTCAAACAAGGTGGCACCGCTAACCCACCAACAACTCTGATCTTTGCTCCTGCTTACTGATAGAAAACCATTCAGTTAGCCAGCAGGCAGTTCTCTTTGACTTGTTTTGGTTTTGCAAGCTAAATGTTCTGATATCTATGTTTGTGGTTTTTTTTAAGAGTGGGAAAAAGATGAACAATATAATGGCAGCCCACCCAGACCAGCTCCCAGAGGGCCTCGTACTCCACCTGGACCTCCACCCCCAGATGATGATGAAGAGGAGCAAGTCCCGATGGCAGGTTAGATTAGTTTTACTGGATCAGTTTTATAAATGGGCTGCACGGTGGCCCAGTTGGTAGCACTGTTGCCTTGCAGCAAGAAGGTCCTGGGTTCGATTCCCGGCCTGGGGTCTTTCTTTTGCATGGAGTTTGCATGTTCTCCCCGTGCATGCGTGGGTTCTCACCGGGTACTCCGGCTTCCTCCCACAGTCCAAAGACATGCCTGTTAGGTTAATTGGTAACTCTAAATTGCCCTTAGGTGTATAAATGAGTGTGTGCGTGGTTGTTTGTGTGTTGCTCTGTGATGGACTGGCGACCTGTCCAGGGTGTACCCTGCCTCTCGCCCATAGACTGCTGGAGATAGGCACCAGAACCCCGCAACCCACTATGGAATAAGTGGTAGAAAATGACTGACTGACAGTTTTATAAATGTTGATTAAAAGTGTTCTAATATGGACACATGCAAAACAAAGCACTTAAGAATTCTTTTGCATGAGTCTAATATAATAGTATACATCACACTGCTTACACTGAGCTTTACATATTTTGTTCCTTGATAAATCCTCAATTATATATGCTTTAGCTAAACTATGGTTTGTGCTGCTAATTCTGCAGTGGGCGTGGTCAAAGACGAACCAAGCCAGGGCCGTGACGACTACCTAGAAGCCGTGTCGCCTGAAAGGTCACTGCCCGCTGAGGAGACTTTCACCGACGGCGAACCAGAGGAGGAAGAGGAAGAGCAGGAGGAGGAAGAAGCACGGACTGAGGGCAGCGTGCAGGAGGAGGAGGAGGAAGATGAGGGTGAGGACGACGAGGAGGAGGAGATGGAGGAAGGTAGGGGAGTTCTTGCGTAAGAGTGGGAGAATCCACAATCCCAAATGAACACTCAGCCCGGAACCCCGCTTTGCCAGCCTTTGGGCTCTGGGAACGTTTGTCGGACGTTGCGGCGGGGCTACGGGGACAAGTTCTGTTTGGGACTGAGTAACAACTTGAGTGTTTGCTCAGGCATGCTGCGTCCATCTGCAACTGCTGGATGGTGCATCAAGCTTTTATTTAACCTTTGACTGCAGTCACTTGGAAGTCTTCCTGATGCTTCCTCACAGCCAATTATGAGCATGTGCCTTAGTCACACCATGCATGCTGAAACTAACCCTGCATGCTGGAGCGATGCTGCCGTCAGAACATAGCTTTGTGAATGAATGCAGCTGTGGTTTAGTAAGGAACAAAGTAGTATTTGCTGGCCTCCTCATTCTCACTCATTTTCCTCTCATTTTGTAAAAACGTTTAATACATTTTTGCTCAGATTGGTCGAACTTAATGCCCTTCTTTGCTCCTCTCCTGCTAGGTGATGATGGTTATGAGCAGATTTCCAGTGATGAGGACGACCTGGATAATGGTACCTTCAAGCTGCCCACCTTCGACATAGACTACACACCTGAGGATCTCGCTTCTGTCCCTCCTGTCCAGTATGATCCGTACGAACGAGAGCTCAAACCGCTCGTTTATTTCACTCCGCCTTACAAGACTCGCTTTGACACTCAGTTGGAAAAGACCAGTATAGAAGAGCCCAGAGATGCTGGTGAAACAGAGGGAGCAGCATGCGGAGAGGAGGCCGAGGCTGTCGCTCAGCTAAAAGAACTACTGGCTGGTACTGGTGAAGACAGAGATGCTCGTTGGGTCACTGCACTGGAGGAAGCTCCTGGTCTCCTAAACAAAAGTTTAGCTTATCTAATTAAACAGGGACAGGGAGAAGCTGAGGAACCCGTTCGCATTTTAGTCCAGTGGACTCTCCAAGCTTTGAGTATGGAGATTGCTCTCACGCAGCCGATTGCACTCAACCTCAGACAATTAAAAGCTGGTGCGAAGCTGGCATCCTGCTTGGCGGAATGTCCGCAGGGTCTCGCAAAGCTGCTGCGTGAAGGTGCCCTGAACGTGCTGTTGGAGCTGCTCCATGCTGACCACGTCTCCTCCACGCTGAAGCTGAGTATCCTCAGAGCTTTGGATGCTCTCATCAGTGCTCCTGCAGGAGTTGAGGCTTTCCTACATGCAGGGAATTCAGAGAAGAGTGGCTATCAGGTTAGCAGGATCTTTGGAGTAGTTTCAGTCAACTTTTGAAACATTTTTATTTATTACCGCTGAACAAACTGAAGAGTAAAGCAGAAAGCAACATTTTTGTTATTATTTTTTCACATTTTAAATAAACAAAAGTTTAAGCCAACAATCAGGGTTCCCATACTTCCTAAAAAAGGAAGTATGGAAAGGAAATATGGAGTTTGGGGAAATAAATGTATTTCCAGACATCTTTCACCTATTTGTCACCATCCAGCCAGCCATCCATCCATCCATCATCTATTTGTCATCCACCCATCCAGTCAGTGTTTGCACTGTAGAGATTGCTGCTATAAATTGACAGTAATTGTTTATATATTTAAAAATTGCCTAAAACTGACTAGAAATGATGGCATTTGGCAGATGTACTTTGAAATCAAAGTTGATTTGCTTCACAGTGTCTGGTGCAGCTGTTCCTGCGTGAAGAGACGGTCCGGGTAATAAATGCAGGCAACGCCATTTTACAGAAGAGCCACACGTATGAGGTACTCGTCAGCCTCCAACATGCAGCTGCAGCATGGAGTGAACCACAGCAGGTAACTACACACTCATTTCTAGTCTGTGGGAAACAGATTTGAAGTTTGTGCACATGTAGAAATTAATTTGTTCTTGAAACGTGGCTTTAACCTTCCAGCTGAATGGACATTGACAAATCATTTGTCAATAAAGCTGTAAAATTCAGATGGTAGGATACTATATGCTTTAACTGTTCAGCTCTTTTAGAGAATGACTGCTCCTGTTTATAACTTTTATGCTTTTTCAAATATTTAACTCGTTTAAACTGAAAAGATCAGCATGGGCAATGCCAGGCTAAAGATTCACTTAAAACATTTTAACATTCTGCTGCATCTAATGTAGAAATCATTTTCTAGGCAGTCATTCTCTTAAACTTGCTGCTGTGTCCAGATTTTTTACAGTAGGACAATAAATCCATATGTCTGTGGTATTCAAAATTTTTAATCATCAATGGTAGCTGAGGAGGATTAAAGTAGTTTGCCAGCAATTGATCTGTTTTAATGTAAGAAAGAGGTTTTTTTCAGTTTCCCCTAAAGGTCTCCCACTCAACTACCATTTCTGTTTCTGCTTTTCTTTATGCTAAGACTTTTTTCAGCCAGTTTCTCAGTTTTTACAGTTCACCAGGTGTTTGTTCTTTATTTCATCCATGCTCAGATTTTCTTGATATCTAACAAAGCAGTTTAAATATTTGTTTTTGTTGAGATTTAAACTTCTTTGGCAGGTTTCTACACTGCTCAAAAAAATAAAGGGAACACTTGAACACAACATAACTCCAAGTAAATCAAACTTCTGTGAAATCAAACTGTCCACTTAGGAAGCAACACTGATTGACAATCAATTTCACAGCTGTTGTTCAAATGAAATAGACAACAGGGGGAAATCTTTGGTGATTATCAAGACACACTGAATAAAGGAGTGGTTCTGCAGGTGGGGACCACAGACCACTTCTCAGTACCTATGATTTCTGGCTGATGTTTTAGTCACTTTTGAATGTTGGTGTTGCTTTCACACTCGTGGTAGCATGAGACGGACTCTACAACCCACACAAGTGGCTCAGGTAGTGCAGCTCATCCAGGATGGCACATCAATGCGAGCTGTGGCAAGAAGGTTTGCTGTGTCTGTCAGCGTAGTGTCCAGAGCCTGGAGGCGCTACCAGGAGACAGGCCAGTACACCAGGAGATGTGGAGGAGGCCGTAGGAGGGCAACAACCCAGCAGCAGGACCCCTACCTCCACCTTTGTGCAAGGAGGAACAGGAGGAGCACTGCCAGAGCCCTGCAAAATGACCTCCAGCAGGCCACAAATGTGCATGTGTCTGCACAAACGGTTAGAAACCAACTCCATGAGGATGGTATGAGGGCCCGAGGTCCACAAATGGGGGTTGTGCTCACAGCCCAACACCGTGCAGGACGCTTGGCATTTGCCAGAGAACACCAGGATTGGCAAATTCGCCACTGGTGCCCTGTGCTCTTCACAGATGAAACCAGGTTCACATTGAGCACATGTGACAGACGTGACAGAGTCTGGAGACGCCGTGGAGAGCGATCTGCTGCCTGCAACATCCTTCAGCATGACCGGTTTGGCAGTGGGTCAGTAATGGTGTGGGGTGGGGTGGCATTTCTTTGGAGGGCCGCACGGCCCTCCATGTGCTCGCCAGAGGTAGCCTAACTGCCATTAGGTACCGAGATGAGATCCTCAGACCTCTTGTGAGACCTTATGCTGGTCCGGTTGGCCCTGGGTTCCTCCTAATGCAGGACAATGCTAGACCTCATGTGGCTGGAGTGTGTCAGCAGTTCCTGCAAGATGTAGACATTGAAGCTATGGACTGTCCCGCCCGTTCCCCAGACCTGAATCTGATTGAGCACATCTGGGACATCATGTCTCGCTCCATCCACCAACATCACGTTGCACCACAGATTGTCCAGGAGTTGGCGGATGCTTTAGTCCAGGTCTGGGAGGAGATCCCTCAGGAGACCATCCGCCGTCTCATCAGGAGCATGTCCAGGTGTTGTAGGGAGGTCATACAGGCACGTGGAGGTCACACACAATACTGAGCCTCATTTTGACTTGTTTTAAGGACATTACATCAAAGTTGGATCAGCCTCTAGTGTTTTTCCACTTTAATTTTGTGTGTGACTCCAAATTAAGGTCTCCATTGGTTAATAAATTTGATTTCCATTGATGATTTTTGCGTGATTTTGTTGTCAGCACATTCAACTTTGTACAGAACAAAGAATTCAATGAGAATATTTCATTCATTCAGATTTAGGATGTGTTATTTGTGTGTTCCCTTTATTTTTTGAGCTGTGTAGTAAGGATTTCATGTTTTTGCTCATTTTTACAATTAAGCCCCATAAGGATTTCTGCGTCACTTCAACTTTTTTAGCTAATCTGAGCACATCCCTTCAGCTTAAAGCCTTCACACTGCATTATACACAAGAAATGCAATTATTTTCTAGCTATTTTACATTTTCACCATCAGATTTGTACAATTCTATGTTTTTATGGATCAGCTTCAGCTGCTGTATGTTCATCCTGTCCCATCTGTGGATGACCTAGAGGGTCATGTTTTGTTTTAATTTGATATACAGTGGGGAAAACAAGTATTTGATACACTACAGATTTTGCAGGTTTTCCCACTTGCATAGCATGTAGAAGTCTTTCATTTTTATCATAGGTACTCTTCAAATGTGAGTGATGGAATCTAAAACAAAAATCCAATAAATCACGTTGTGCGATTTTTAAGTAATTTATTTTCGGTTTATTGCATGACATACGTATTTGATCACCTAACAACCAGGAACCAACCAGTTAGTTCTTTACGTAGCCCTCCTGTTCTCCACTCATTACCTGTATTAACTGCAGTTGTTTGAACTGGTTATCTGTATAAAAGACACCTGTCCACAAACTCCAAACAAACTCCAACCTCTCCACAATGGCCAAGACCATAAAATAGTAGACCTGCACAAGGCTGGGATTAACTACAGGTAACCAGCCAAGCAGCTCGGTGAGAAGGCTACAACTGTTGGAGCAACTATAAGAAAGTGGAAGAAGTTCAAGATGATGATCAATCTCCCTCAGTCTGGGGCTCCATGCAAGATCTCACCTCGATCGATTGATTGATAGGTTCCTTGACTCACAGTTGAAGAGTACCTATGATAAAAATTAAAGACTTCTACATGCTTTGCCAGTAAGAACATTGGCAGCATATCAAATACTTGTTCTCCCCACTGTAATAGTGACTGACTCTGATCATAACCAGGAGGAGTTGGAGGATGCTGAGAGTCCCATGGAGGAGGAACCATCACTGATCTCCTCCCCTGTCAGCGAGGCAGAGCTTGAAAGGCTTGCTGGGGTTTTGGAAGAGCTTCATCACCTGCTGGAGACTGCCCCTCACTGCATGGTGCAGCCCCCTGGTAAAGCTTTCCCAACTACAGCCAGAATAACTGGACCGCCAGAGAGGGACAACCCATACCCAACTCTTTATAGGTACACACTGATACAAGAAACCTAAAGCCTTCCAGTGCTTAACTTCAGGATGATTTCTGAATTAACTGAACCCGTGTTATTTGTTTGCATCCTCTGTCAGGTACATGCACGCATGCCATTTCTTAGAGAGCACAATTGTGGTGCTGTCAGCGGCCGCCGCAGCCGGACATATCGGGGTCACTCAAGCCGTCAAAGAGCTCCTCCGCTTCCTGTCATTAACACAGCCTGGTCTGCTCTACCTTCTGGCCCATGCCACACCCACCAACCTCCTGCTGCGTCTCCTGGCATCGGTGGCAGAATCTGAGGGCGAAGAGAATCCCCTAACAGCAGGGGAGGGGGCTCTCGCAGGGCCTGGCTTCGGCGAAGAGGGTTTTTGCGTGTGGCTGATGCAGGCGCTCCACGCTCTCCAGGGTGTGTCCGAACTCATGAGCCACGTGGCCGCTGGTGGGGATGGAGGGACGGGCCTGGAAGAAGGGGACAACTCTGACGTGCTGGGCATGCTCCATGCCCTTTACCTGATGACTTTCACGCAGACTGGTCGCAACGCTGTGACTCACGTTTTCAGCCTGGAGAACAACCTGTCCTGCCTGGTGACCCTGCTCCAGCATCACAGCAAGGAGGGACAAAGGTACAGCTGTCTCTGTTTTAGAGATGCACCAATCAATTGTCCGGACATCGGAATCTCATCGTTTTTCCTCAATTGAGCTCAGTGATCGGATGATCAAATGCTAAAAAAAATAACTCCAGTCAAATGCATCAAAACTTAAAACTCTCACCAATTTTGATCTTTAAACACATCAGCCAACAACATCTGCGCTGATTCACTTTTTTGTGTTTAATAAATCAGATAAAAGTTAAGATGTAAATCAGGATGATCTTGTAATTCCTTAGCGTTTTTTTTTGTTTGTTTGTTTTTTTTTGCTGCATTCGAAACTAAGAGGTCTATAAAAAGACACTCTTGTGTTACAGTCCTCACAAAGATCGGAATCGGTTATAGTTGAAATCATGAGGTCAGACAAGAAATAAACATGGAGGTCAGTATTGGCTTGGAAGAACCTGATTGGTGCATCTCTGCTGTTATTTCTAACAGTCCGTGAATCCTTTTAGGTTTCATTTCAGTCGTTTGTTTTTTCTTTGTTCCTTTCAGTGAGGCCAAATCTCGTAAAGCAGTGACGTATAACTATGCATGCATGTTGGTATTAATGGTGGTGCAGACGTCTAACGAGCTGCGAATGATGGAACAATATGCTGCTCCGCTGCTCACTGTAGCCAAGGCAGATGACACCAATGCCAAGCTGCAGGGTAAATACCGCCACTGTTACAATGATCTACTGTTGGAGAACGTTATCATGATTTGACTGTCTGTGTTTCTGCCTTTTCTTTCTGCAGAGCTCAGTAAATGGTTGGAGCCTCTGGAGAAACTTCGCTTTGAGATTAGCAGCATTCCTGCTCTCATCAACTACATCAAGCAGGTAATGGTTTTCACCTTAGTTAAAAATTTTGTTTTTTTGGTTTTAATTTATAGTGACGTGCAGGCAGACCTCAGGATCTGTGCTGCATGTCTTTTCTACTTCTTTACCTTTTTCCTGTCGGACAACTTTGAATAAAGGCCACTAATGCCACAAACCCTTCTCAGTGTTTACAACAACTGTCAAGGTGACCCCTAAATGTAAAACGTACACAATAGAGAAAGCAGGCAGTTCGTCTGTAGGATACAGTTCCTTGCAAAGGCATTCAGGCTGCTTTACCCTTTTCAGATTGCAGCGATAAATTGGGGTATTTTGTTGGGATTTTTTGTGACTAAGCAACACTAAGTAGAGCATAATTATGAAGTTGAAGGCGAAGGAAAACATGATTTTTAAATGGTTTTAAAAATAAAAGTCTAAAGCTGTCTTTTCTCTGATGCCCCAAAATAAAATTCAGTGCAACCTTAAGATGGCGCGATGCTCAGTAGCTCCATCACTAATGTTCGTTTGAATGTTTGCTGAATATTTGACTCTTTTGTTTGCACTAATTGAACAAATAATTCAGAATCTGTTTTTGTTTTTTTTAGTTAGTTAATTAGAAACGTTTCATTTCTAACAAATGAACTGTTTGTTTGGTGTCAGAATGTGGAAAATGTGTTAAACACCGAGGGAATGGGACTGGTCACTGCTCTGAGAGTACTCTATCACATCGCCTGTCCGCCTCCTGCCATTGAGGGTAAAAGATAGAAACTCTTTATTTACTCACAGTTATGTTTTGTTGGCGTCTTTTGTCATCAGAGGGAACTTACTTGTCGTTTCCACCTCCGTTCTCCAGGTCAGCAGAGGGATCTGAAGTGGAGTCTTGCAGGTGTCCAGCTGTTCTCCGGGGAGGGTCTGGACACATGCGTGCGTGTCCTCCAGAAGCTGTGCGGCGTGCTGCTGCAGCCATGGCGCATGCACGGGCACATGGGCCCAACTCCGCAGCGCTGCATGATCCTCAGCATATGCATCAGCACGCTCAGGTTGCTGCGCACCATGCTGACAGAGCTCCTCGGCGGGGGGGCCTTTCAGTTCAGGGACACTCGCGTGGCCAATGTTTTGGTGACGCTCCACATGATGGTGTGCTCCATTCCGGCTTCGGGGCGTCTGGACGGGGAGGAGACAAGAGTGCAGGCACTCATCGTAGATGTGCTGCTCACCTTCACGCAGGGCGTCAGTGAAGAGGTTCGTGACTCACCCTGAACACATGGTGACACACAAGATCCAGTCAGTCAGTTTGGTGAGACGAGTCTTTGTGTCTGCAGGTCACTCACACAGAAGAGACTCTGGCCAGTAACACATGGTCCCTGATGCTAAAAGAAGTCTTGAACTCACTTTTAAAAGCTCCTGAAGGTTTGTTCTCTGGCCTGACGCTGCTGTCTGAGCTCCTGCCTCTTCCTCTGCCAATGCAGAGCACTCAGGTGACTCACTCTGGCCTCTTCATCACCCATTTCTCTCAGCGACTCTTCACATGCAAACTGACGTCCCAATATTTATTTCCACAGGTGTTATCAGTCCAGGATGTTGCTATAGCCTTAAACACAAGGAAACTGTGGAGCATGCACATACGGGTTCAGTGGAAGGTCCTTTCTGAGGTGCTGAGGTGTGTTTGCTCCACCAGCTGCCCGCCTCTCTTGACCATGCTGAGGAGGGTCTGCGTCCAGCTGGCTGAACTGTCCTCACCCATGGCCACACTCGTCATGAAGACCGTGTTGGAGCTGCTGTCTGAGGAGCTGCACCTGTGAGTAAAACACATACATACAGCGCCTTGCATACACCTGCAGCTGGGCTTATTACAACTATAAATGTCTTCACAAATTTAAATCTGAAACATGTGTCATGGATTTGTATTCAGCCTCATTTGCTCTGATGCATCCAAAAAAAATCTAGTTAACCAGGGGCTTCATAAATCACCTTATTGTACGCTGTGTGTAGTGGAAAACTAACTGCACATAACCCTGAACACACCATTCCCACTGTAAAACATCGGTGCGGCAGCATCATGCTGTGTGCTTGGCTTTTCTTTAGCAAGGACAAAAAAGCTGATCAAAGTTGTTTGGAATATGGATGGACCTAAATGCAGAGCCACCCTTGAGGAAAATCTGTTAGATCATGCAAAAACCTTGACAATGGGGTGAGGTTCACCTTCCAGCAGGACCAGTTGCAATGGAACAGTTTAAATCTAAGCAAACTCTTGAGTTGGAATGGCCCAGTTAGATCCCAGTCCCAAATCCTGTTTAAAGTCTGTGGCAAGAGTTGAAATTTTGCTGTTCAGACGCTTTCCATCAAATCTGGCTGAGCTTGAGATTTATTTCAAACAACAATGAACAATGGTGTGCAAATACCCCAAAATACATGCTGCTGTAATTGCAGCAAATTTGGTTCTACAAAGTTCTGATTTGGGAAGAGCTGCGTACAAATGCAAGCCACACTTTTCAGATTTTTATTTGAAAAAACATTTGAAAACATTGCATCCTTTTCCTTACATGTCACGATTTTGATATTAAATGCATTAAAGTTTGTGGCTGCAACATAGCAACATGTTAAGTTTATTAATATGTTGACAAGGTATAGTAGGACCTCCAGAGATATTTTTTTGTTGTGAATTTTGTTCAAAATCTGCTATTTTTGATCTACAGGGCAGAAGGGAAAAGTGTTTGCTGGGGCCAAGTCCTGCGTCTGCTTTCTTTGCTGGATACTCTGGTGTCGCAGAGGGCTTGCAAGAGCTCGACCCTTCACCTGCTGTCCGGCTCCGTTTCTGGAGACGAACAGGTGGCAGACCTGTTCCCGTTGCTTCTGTCTCTGTTGGTGCCCCCGGCTGGTCACTCCTTACAACAACAACAGTGCAGTGTGTTAGTGGGGACAATATTGCAGTCACTGTGTGACCAGGTAAGATCTGGGGAGTTCCTCAGGCAATTTAGTTTTCTTCAAGTTAAACTTCCTTCAAATATCCATCGCTTGTTTGTGTCAGGACATTTCTCTCGTGGTGCCTCCACCTGGTGAGAGCTGTGTGTCAGAGGCTGAACAGCTGGCTAATGCACTTCCAGGCCGAGAAATGATGTCTTCAGTGTGTAATTCACTCTTGGAGGTTTTAGGAAATAAAGAGGCCAGCATCCCTCTCCTCCTCACCTGCATCAGGACATTGACATTTTTCACCGAGCACGACTATGGAATCTACCACCTCAAAGTGTAAATGCCTCTGGTTTTACTTTATACCTATTCTCTGGCATTGTTTTAATTTTGAGACCTCACATATAATTTCTTTCTTTTAGCACTTTGAGGAAACATGGCTTAGAGGTGTGCTCGCTGTTAAAAAGGCTGGTGGTTTCCTTCAACAAGGACTCGACTGATCTGATTTCAGCTCTGCTTGACTTTCTCAGGCAAATCCTCAACACGGAAGCAACGGTAAATTCAACTTAGATAACAGAATGAGAATTATATTAAACCCAAATCAAACACACTCCCTGACAAGCACTAAGCATAGAATGGTCTAGTTTGGGCATAATCTTGTACACATGCAGACCAGTAATAGATACATATTGATTCAAGGTGCAAAGAGCTGGCATTTCTAGAAAGAGCACTAAAGAATATAAGTGGTGGCATCAAGCCAATCAAATGAAACATCTGGTCACCAGACTATACTTTCAATCGGCAGTCTTCATGTACTCCTTTTGATCCAATCAACTGAAAGGGCTTGATGAGAAGCGGGGGGTCAAAGTTGACCTACCTTTGGACTTCAGAAGGGGGTCACAGACCTGTTGCGACCATGAGCTGAAAGATTTAGGTGGGAATGGGTGTGACACATTGATATAAAACAAAGCAAATACGACAATCTGCAAGTGCAGAAACAGCAGAGCCACTTGATGATCCTCCTGTCTCCATCTAATTTAAGAGATGTGCTACTTGGCAGAAACCCCATGCAGATAACATGAGGATGCTGCACAACAGCTCTGCTTGTTTTTAAAGCATTGAATGCATTTGGAACACCTGTATGAGAATTGCGACACGGATGTTGACATGTTTTGCAGATTGAGTGCTGCAGATTTTGGTTCCAGTCTGCCTGCTCTGGAAGCACATGCAGCCCCATGATCTTGCTGGATCGACATGAATGATGAAAATGAAAAAAATTATACCTAAAGTGGGGTTCATGGTTGAGTGTTGATAGCCATCTGAAAGGGGCTATAGACTCACTAGCCAGAATGACCAGCAATCAGAGGACTTGGTGCATTTTGCATATGCATGTAACTAAGTGGTTATATTGTTCAGTTGTCAAACGTGTTTATCGAACTTCTCAACGTGACACGACGTGGTGTAGGTACCCACATTACGCAGCGGTTTCAGGATCAGGTAACCGTGATATCATTGAGCCAGACATGGCGGGCAATTTAACACAACCACCAGGACTCAAACATACTCATATAACCGGTGTCTAATACTGTCATACCTGTAATGCTGTCTCATTCGTACATCGTGGCATCCTCTGTATCTGGTGACCACAGTTTTTGACTGACTGTTGGATGCTTTGGTAACTGCCTGCAACATGGTTTTTCCACTCATGGTGCCATAAATCGATGCTCTCTGGTGGCCTTCTAGATGTGCAAGCTTCTTGGAAAGTATTTACATACCCATCGCCGGTCTGCATCTGTCCCAAATTACGCCCAAAGAGGACGATTTCTGCCGTGTGCTGGACTGTTTGGTGCAGCCATGGAAAAATCTTACTGTGGTTACAGAGATTACCATTATGAAAGCCTGTTGCAAAGTAAAGGGAAAGAGAATCTCAACTAGCTAAAGACAGAAATATTAAGCACACAAAGAAGAATCTGTAGAAACCCAAAATATAATTTTCTAAGCAGTACAGAAGCTAAAACCAGCAGATGTCCTTTCTTTAATTGGCATAACCTAATATTTAATACCTTAATATATCCATTATACTTGAGTTTCGCTAAATTAGATTTAAAGCATTTCCGGAAGGTCCCTTCTTTTTTGGTGTCGGCATAAAGAAAATAAACTGTTCCAATGTGGCGCAATCAGTTGGTCTTATAAAAGGGAAAAGCTTTTGAGTGTTTTGTCTTTTTTGCAGCTGGTCCCAGGTGGTAATAGGTCTGAACTATGAGCTTTAATTTGTTTCCAGAGTGCAGAGGATGCCCAGGGGTCCAGCGAGGAACCTGCCTGTGTTGCTCCACGCTTGCTGTCAGGCTCAGAGATGAAGTCTCTGCTGCAGTGGGAGGACCCAGAGTCACATCCACTAACAGCGTTGGAGAAGCAAATGATGGTATTTAGGATGCACAGCCGTACAAATATTTCTTTATAAAGGTTGATGTTGCCTTAGTGTACAACTTTGCTTGCTTGCTTATGTTTAGAAATTATCTAAAGAAGACGATTCCCTGGAAACCATGATGGAGAATGTGGTTGTTCTAAGGCAGATGCTGGAATCAGCCACAGAAACCCATCCTGCAGTAGAAACTGAGCCCATCCTGCCCGCACCTGAAACGCTGGCAGCTCAGTTTAATCACAGGTTGGTCTTTAAGGCAGTATTAAAAATGTTATAAACTTCGATTATTATATATTTTTTTGTCATTTTTAACACCTGTGTGTTTATCTGCATTGAAAATTCCAACTAGTTTTAACTTCAGCAACATGATGAAAATGAGTTTCTTTAACAATAAAAACTCACATTTGATTTCCTCTGCAGGACGGTGTTTATTCTGTCAGAAGCTCTGGATGAGCAACTTAAGGCTCTGTGGTTTTCTCCTTTCCAAACCGATGACATAGAAACAGACCTGGACATGGTGAGTGTGGATTTGAAAAGCTCCACCATTGGTTCAAATGATTTTTATTTTATTTTTTTCTTAACATTTAGTTATATTCCTTCCTTCCTTTATTGACCAGAAACAATTTTGCACAAGCACTTTGATGACTGGACTCTCTCAGTGCAACAATAAAGAATCCAGCACATCTAATATTTGTTTTGCAGCTGTTGACTTTCTTATCTTTAATCTTGAGGGACAGACATACCATAAACATGTGTCACATCTTGTTACATTCATCTCTGTTTACAGGTGAAGGTGGATCTAGTAGGCTTGGCTCAGGAGTGCTGTCCAGACCTGGACCTAAAAGCTGAGTTGGAGCGCTCCTTCCTATCTGAGCCTTCTTCTCCTGGTCACACCAAGGCTCCCAAAGGTTTCCGACTGGGAAAACACAAACATGAGACGTTCATTACATCCAGGTGCGTTCCCAATGTAGCTACTTTTGTTACAGATTCAACATCTTTAATGGAGGCTTAACCCAACGCTTTCGGTGTCTTTTTGTGCTCGTCTCTGCAGCGGCAAGTCCGACTACACTGAACCTGCTAAAAGAGCACACATCCTGCCGGCGCCCCGGGGCCGGGGGAATCGAGGAGGGTTCGGACAGAACGTTGCCCGGCCCCATGATATTTTCCGCCTGCGCAAACAGAACACTTCCCGCCCTCCCAGCATGCATGTGGATGATTTTGTGGCAGCAGAGTTTAAAGACATTGGTAACCCACTTGGAATTCTGCCTCCGAAACGGCTGCCAAAAAGCACCCCCAAACTCCCCACCAGAGGATTGTTCACTGGTAACAGAGGCAGAGCGACCTTTCACAACCAAACTCGCTTTTTCACTCCACCACAGCCTAAAGGTGTTCTGCTGTCAGGTGACACATTTATCTTTTAACACTGACAGTTGTGCTTCCTTTGCTGGCCAGTAGAGGGTAACAAACAACCATTTTTGGCCCTGCAGGTAACTATGCTCGGCGAGATGGAGGACGCGGGTCATCGTGGAGTGGCCAAGTTCCTGCTGTAACCCACAGAGGAACCTACAGCGAACCCCGCGGAGGTCAGAGCAACTTCGCCCGAGGGCCTCTGCCCTCCCGACAGTTGCCTGCAAGTATGTTCACTGCCACAGCAAACTCATACAAGAGCCTCTCAGTTAATTAGAATATCATCTAAAAGTTAGTATGTCTCAGTCATTCAATTCCAACAGTAATCATCATTTTTTATGTAGATTTAAACACATTTAACTAATATATTTCAAGCATTTATTTCAGGTAATGAAAACCTAGATGATTTTCTCAGAAAATGAGAACATTACTCGGGCTGAACAATATAAGGAAAACATGCAATTACGATATTCTTGCTGCATATTGCGATAAAGCCATTTTATTTACTTTTTCCTTTACCATCATCCCTACGACCCACCATTCTCAGTAATCTTTTGCATCTTAGTCAGTAAAATCTGTCAGGTTGTGGGCATTACAGGTGGTGACAGTCCACCCTGCTCGCTAAATATAAGATTAGCTTGTAGAGCATTAATGCATCACTAAAGTCTACCAAACTTTGCATCCTTTGCTTTTGCAATTGTGATATTGCCCACAGTGATAATATGATTACCGTTTACATTGTGCTACTCTAAAAAAAACACATAAGCCCCATATCAGTAGAGGATTTTTAAAGCAGGATTGTTCTGGCCATGTTATAGCCTACATTATCATGAGGAAAATGAATTATTTGACAGCTGTCCAGCTGACACAAAAAGCAAGCATATTAATGGGAAATTAACTAGCAGATAAACAGTATGGTTGAAAGCCAAGGATCACTACCGCCTTGAGAGAGGCAAAGTCGGTCCAACAGACGTATCTAGTGGGATTATCTAGAAATGCCGCATTCCTCGTGTCAATTCACCGCTGACCCTGAGACAACGTCAGAAGCGTCTTACCTGGACTAAGGACAAAAAATCACCATACTGTTGCTCAGTGGTCCAAAGTCCTCTTTTCGGATTAAAGTAGAGGTTTGCATTTCATTTGGTAGTCAAGATCCTGGAGTTTAGAAGAAGAGTGGAGATGCACAGAATCCACTTTGCTTGAAGTTCATTGTGAAGTTTCCATAGTCAGTGATGATTTGGGGTGTCATGTCATCTGCTGGTGTTGGTACACTATGTTTCCTGCTTCCTTCTGCTAAAAAGCTTTGTAGAGATTTTGATTTCATTTTCCAGTAGGCCTGCCAAAAGTACCAGTACCTGATTTAATCATCACTCTGCCTGATTGGCCTAATCTAAAACCTCAGAGTTGCCGCAGGCTGATTACCTGCATGCCACGCCTCATTGATGCTGTAAGTTATGCATCACGGAAAAGGGACCCATACCAAGTATTGAGTGCAAAGACTTGCTGAGGAATTACTTTCCAATAGAAGGATAATTCTGTATTTATAACGTCCTTCTTTATTGGTCTCATGTAATATTCAAATTTTCTGAGACTTTGAATTTTGGGTTATTATCTGTATGCCAGAATCATCCAGTTTATCAATTCAATTCAGTTTTGTTTATATAGCTCCAATTCACAACACATGTTGTCTCAAGGCACTTCACAAAAGTCAGGTTCATACATTCCAATTAATCCTAACCATTGAACAGTGCAGTCAGATTCAGTTATTTATTCAAATTGGATAAAAAGTTTTTCTATCTAAAGAAACCCAGCAGATTGCATCCAGTCATTGACTTGCAGCATTCACTCCTCCTGGATGAGCATGTAGAGACAGTGGCGTTAACTTTGCAGCAATCCCTCATACTGAGCATGCATGTAGCAAAACAAATATACACTTTTAATATATTACTCTGTGTAATGAATCTATGTAACACGAGCATCATGTTTTGAATTGAACGGCTGAGACAAAAACAAACTTTTTGATACCTTAATTAAATTTAATGCACGTAAATTTCTTGAGTCCATATTTTGCTCCACATTGATCTAAGAATAAAAACTGGGTTCTTTTATGTTTCCTCCAACAGGTGCTTATCGGCTGGCCATTCGGGATCGAGCCACGCGAGGCAGGGGAGGCACGGGACTGTCATGGCTTGGTGGAGGTGGAGGCGCCGGCGCCGCAGGAGGGGGAGGAAGGGGATCTCAGGGGAGCAAGTTCAGTGGTGGGGGAGGCAGTGGAGGTGGGAGGGGCAGACATGTGCGCTCTTTCACCAGGTAAACCCACCTGGGCAGTGACTTCAGCCTCTCATGGGCTACAAACGGACCAATCGGGACTCCTGTTTGCCGTATCCACGTCTTGGTATGGCGTCACCCTGACATATTTGAGACATTTTTTTTGTCTGTTTTGTTACAGAATAAAGGTGGCCGTAATGGAGTGAGTGTTTTTAATAAAGGTAAAAACAGATAAACTGATGAAAACAGCGAAGAAAATTAAACAGTTAAGCTGTTTAGAAGCACTTATTTACCTTCCCTTTCAAGCTTGTGAAGTAAAGAACAGTGAGAAGCATTAGTAATCAGTAAGAACTGTGTGAAAAGATTATGTTGAAGTCCATCCTTGGAGAAAAGAAAACTTGTTCATGAATGTTCATCTGTTTCATTCATCTGTTTCATTTTGTACAAAAAGTATAGATCAGACACAATTATTTCAATTGTTTTAGAATTTGTTTAACATAAACAAGAATAAATAACTTTTTATAAAATCCTGATAGTTGGTCGACAAAAGATTTGATGAAAGAAGTTTGTTCCCAAACATTCTGCTTTGGCAAACAAATTGAAAAGGGAAAAGAATGCATTAATTACTAAAGACAAGGAAACAAGGTTATAGTGGGCTAAAAAGAAGCGGACACGGATCTGTGCTTAGATGAAAGTGATATTTGAAGATGAATGGAAAACTGGACAACAGAATGCTGGGACAGTGCGGTAGAGGGTAATGAGTATGAAAAGAGAATACAGGAAGAGAAAAATAATTGTTTTCCCTCTGCCATTTGTTTAATTCATTCTTCCATTAGCCTATTTCATACCAGAGATCTTGACATACACAAACACAGGTTTGTTTATGCAAGGTTGCATTTCATTCAGCTGTATTGGACCGATTTCCTCTTTAAATACATAGAAAAGTATTGAATACAAATTCAAATGCCTGTGTCTGAAGGCTGGATTAACATGGATTACACCGTCTCCCTCCCTGATTAGATGCCTCTTATATTACAGCAGAGGAAAGACAAGTGGCCACCCCTATGTAAATATATTTAAAAAACGAAACAATACAACTGCATCATCTTTTTCAATATTATTCAATAAGTTCATAATGTCCCATTATGGATGTTTTGCTTTAAATCAGTCCCTGCAGGCAATGACGTACAGACACAAAGGAACCATATGATCAACAGAGAAGTAAATAGTTTTTTTTATTGAACAATTCATCAAAACTAGTATGTTGAATATACAAAGATTGTATTTTGATTTCTAAATCATTGCTTGAACTTGCTATATATATGTAATAGATGCAGTAATCTTCAGCTGTATTCAGATGACTGTGACCTCGCGGCTCTTCTTGATGCAGTCCAGGGTCAGACTCCGGGTGCCGCCCTTACGGACTCCCTCCCCAAGCTGAGGTGAAGCAGGTGGGCCTGCAGCACAAGGAGCCTGAGCTGAGTGCAGAGACAGGCAGGAGGTATGCAACGAAGCCTCTCTCTGCTGGTGTCGGGGTGGATCTTTGCTAGCTTCCCAGCTGAATATCTGCTGGTCTCCTGCAGGCTGATCCCTGGCTGCCTGCTCAGCGGGAGGCTGACTCCTGGTTGGCTGTATGTCTCTGAGGAGCTCCAACAGCTCTCTCTTTTCCAGCTCTACTTCTGCCAGCTCCTGTCTCCTGAGACGCTCTGCTCCTAACAGGGCCCGCATGTCGCACATCACACGGGATAACTGACCCTGCGAAAAAAACAATCCTCTGACACATCTGGTGATTTTCTGTTTGACAATCGAGAATAAATCTCTCCACTCCAAAAAGGAGCACCTCAACGGGCATGGGAAATAATGAGATCAGCTTCATTTTTCAGAATAAAACAAGCTCATCTAGTGGAGTTTTAAATGCCTGCCTATGTAGTTTAATTACTGTTTGCTTTAGCACTTGTAAGGCAATGAAAGATCACCTTGAGCTCCTCCACCTCGTTCTTCAGCTGCGACTCTTTCTGCACCATGTGTCTCCTTTGGGAGTCCAGCCGAGACTCCATCTCTCGTCTCACCTCCTCCACCTTGCACAGCATCTCTGCCCTGTGGGAGAACAAATGTGACAAGATCAGAAGGACTGCTAAAGCTGGGGAGATTTGTCAGTGAAAGAACAGCTTCATGAAGACCAAGGAGCACACCAGACAGCTCAGAGAGAAACTTCAGAAGTTTAAAACAGTAAAGAGTTGACAGTCTGCCAAAACGTTGAACTTGTCGTGCACACCAACAGTATTTCCCCACAGCATGTAGGGAACCTAGCAAAAGAGGAAGAAGGTGCTCTGGTCAAAGGAGAAAATAAATTTTACATTTTGGGCTACATGCAAAACCTAAGACCAAGATGGAGATTCACCTAGCAGGACAACGACCCCGAACTTACAAACACTGTTTAGATCCAAGCATAATCATGTTTTAGATCAACCTAGTCAAGGTTCATACCAAAATCTAATTGTGAATCTGTGGCATGATTTAAAATTTGATGCTCAAAGACTCTCCATCCAATCGGATTGAGCTTAAGCTGTTTTGCAACTAAAATAGAAACAAAACTAGATATGCAAACATGGTAGAGGGCTACCCCAAATGACTTATTGACCCAGAGGGCAGAACACAAGTCACCACTTTTTGTGTTTTTCATTGCAAACAGTTTGTGTTGGTCTATCACCTGAACCCCAATAGAATTAAAAACCATTGATGTTTGTGGTTGTAATGTGATCAAATGTGGAAAAGTTCAGGGGCTAGGACACTTTTTCAGGGCCTGTGAACAAACCTCATCATCTCCACCTCCATGCGCAGCTCTGCTACACAATTGTGCTGTGATTGATCTATGGAGTGGACAGTGTGACCACAGCCGTTGGGACACTCTCTGCTGCGAAAGTTGCATTCTGACAGGTGAGCCTCCAGGCCCCGCCTCTCTACCTGCACAGGGCAACCTGAGAGGAGATAGTCACAGAAATCTCACATGAAGCACTTAATCCACAGTGGCATGAAGACATACAGGAGTTGGACAATGAAACTGAAACACCTGGTTTTAGACCACAATAATTTATTAGTATGGTGTAGGGCCTCCTTTTGCGGCCAGTACAGCGTTAATTTGTCTTGGGAATTACATATACAAGTCCTGCACAGTGGTCAGAGGGATTTTAAGCCATTCTTCTTGCAGGATAGTGGTCAGGTCACTACGTGATACTGGTGGAGGAAAACGTTTCCTGACTCGCTCCTCCAAGACACCCCAAAGTGGCTCAATAATATTTAGATCTGGTGACTGTGCAGGCCATGGGAGATGTTCAACTTCACTTTCATGTTCATCAAACCAATCTTTCACCAGTCTTGCTGTGTGTATTGGTGCATTGTCATCCTGATACACGGCACCACCTTCAGGATACAATGTTTGAACCATTGGATGCACATGGTCCTCAAGAATGGTTTGGTAGTACTTGGCAGTGACGTGCCCATCTAGCACAAGTATTGGGCCAAGGGAATGCCATGATATGGCAGCCCAAACCATCACTGATCCACCCCCATACTTCACTCTGGGCATGCAACAGTCTGGGTGGTACGCTTCTTTGGGGCTTCTCCACACCGTAACTCTCCCAGATGTGGGGAAAACAGTAAAGGTGGACTCATCAGAGAACAATACATGTTTCACATTGTCCACAGCCCAAGATTTGCGCTCCTTGCACCATTGAAACCGACGTTTGGCATTGGTATGAGTGACCAAAGGTTTGGCTATAGCAGTCCGGCCGTGTATATTGACCCTGTGGAGCTCCTGACGGACAGTTCTGGTGGAAACAGGAGAGTTGAGGTGCACATTTAATTCTGCTGTGATTTGGGCAGCTGTGGCTTTATGTTTTTTGGATACAATCCGGGTTAGCACCTGAACATCCCTTTCAAACAGCTTCCTCTTGCGTCCACAGTTAATCCTGTTGGATATGGTTCGTCCTTCTTGGTGGTTTGCTGACATTACCCTGGATACCGTGGCTCTTGATACATCACAAAGACTTGCTGTCTTGGTCACAGATGCGCCAGCAAGACGTGCACCAACAATTTGTCCTCTTTTGAACTCTGGTATGTCACCCATAATGTTGTGTGCATTTCAATATTTTGAGCAAAACTGTGCTCTTACCCTGCTAATTGAACCTTCACACTCTGCTCTTACTGGTACAATGTGCAATCAATGAAGACTGGCTACCAGGCTGGTCCAATTTAGCCATGAAACCTCCCACACTAAAATGACAGGTGTTTCATTGTCCAACCCCTGTATCTGCAGCTTTCCTTAGTTTTAAAAGTAAAAGTTAAACTTAGTTTGCTAGTAGTTAACAAAAAGCAGAAATCTGTCACATCTTGATGTATCTCTTTGTCAGTCTCTGCTTTACTTCATTACTTAATGGCAAGTCTAGAATATTCACAGAAAGGTCAAAAATGTGTTTTCTAGGTGAATACCCAGTTGGATAAACATTTGAACCATCTAGTTTTTGATCTGAGTTGAACTAAAGACTCTGGAGGTAGTCTTCCTCCTTAATTATTCCATCAGTTTGTTCAATCCCCTAGTACCACAGGTAGTAAAATGGCCCCTCAGTATCCTGGCTCCACCATGCTTGACAGCTGGAACATGGTTCTTAGGTTTGGAAGCCTCAACTTGATTCCTCCACTACTTCTTGTCATTCTGGCCAAATAGATCAATCTTGTTTATAATCTGACCATAATAAGTTTCTCCAGAAAACATGGTTTGTTCATGCAGGTAGCTTCAAGTTTCAGTCGGACTGTTGGTGTGCAGTTGGTTGTTCCTAAACATCCTAACCAATTTCCCTCTGTCAGGGGATGACAGTTTGGATCAGAAACTTGAACAACATTAGCTGTTCGAACAGGACAATGGTCCCAAACGTCTGACCACAACTGCGAATATTTTCCATCCAACCATTATCTTCTGCTTCCAGCTCTCCTAGGAGGAACCCCAAGGCGTTCCCAGGCCAACCAAGAGACAAAGTCTCTCTAGCGTGTCCTGGGTCTTCCTCAGTGTCTCCTCCCAGTTGGACTTGCGTCGAACACCTCTCTAGGGTTGCATCAAGGGGGCATCCTTGCCAGATGCCCAAACCATCTCAACTGGCTCTTCTCGATGAGCAGGAGCAGCAGCTCTACTCCCGGACAGACGAACTTCTCACCCTCGAAGGGAGAGCCCAGCTGCCCAGCTGAAAAAACTCATTTAGAATGCCTGTATCCGCAATTTCATTCTTTTGCTCACAAACATTGTAAATTGAAATAACAAAACATTATCAAATGTTACAACTAAAACCTCATGGTGACGTTTGAGCCTGCTCATTCCAAATAACCAGGAACAAGTGACTGAAATGTTTTATACAACCGTTTCAAAGCTCAAAACTAGATTGATCCACAAAGTTGAGAAACATTTGAATGAGAGAAAATAGAGCATCCAAAACATGTTTCATTTCTTAGATATGCACTTCAACATCATGTTGAAGAAAGATCTGTCATTTACTGAAACACTGCGAGCATAGAGAAGCGAAACATACAACTGCAACCACAAGATAGAGGAACATCTGAAATCTTTCAACAAACAAGACCAGGAGAAATATTTTGACGTAGGAAAAAACGATTCATGCACATCTTTTTATTTCAACATCTTATTTTTTTTTTTTTTTGTATTTGTAGTTCTAAATTAAACACTGGGTTCAAACATTTTTTCAACTATCTAAGTAGTAGAGAGCTTGTGCTAAATAATTTTAAAATCAACAAACATCCCAGAAATCACAGCAACCAGACAGCAGGAGAAATGCAGATACAGTTTTAATAGCACCACAAAACAAATCACACTGCATGTTCATACTTTTATCACTGTACGTACCACAGCGGTAGCAAATGTACTCCCCACCTAACAATGAAACGTCACAGCAACATGATGGGTTAAAAAGGACAGATCTTATATGCATTAACTCTAACCCTAAATTAAAATGGACCCTGGAAAAACTTTGCATGTGGTCTCTCGGGGGTTCAGTGACACATGTAGCCATGACAACAGATGAGCCACCTGTTGTCCAGCCAATGGTTTCACGTTACCTTTGTTTCATCCGCTTTCATGAAGGTAACGACTTAACCTTACAGTAAACCTCATAAGTCAAAATACAAAACACCTAACATGCCTGGCCTCAGCCAGGATATGGATTTGTTACCTGTGTTAGAGCAGGTAATGAAGGCAAACTCGCAGTCATCCTCGTGTGTGTGGAGGCTCTCCAGGGAGCAGACCACCTCGCATCCCTGCCCTGCGTTCACACAGCGGATCTGCAGGCGGTTCAGGTCATTACGCATGTACCTGCCATTAAACAAACAGAACCTCTCAGACATGTGCCCTACATCTATGATGGATGCATTTAAACAGTCTTAACTCAGTGAGTGATTTGGAATGATGGATGGGGTGCAAGGATCCACCTGTACAGTGGTCTGAGACTGCTCACATCCAGTGACTGCCTGTCTTCAGGACAGGAGTGGTGATGGAGCAGCCAGCTGCTGATGCAGGCACTGCAGTAGGCATGTTCACATGGCGCCTGGAGGGGGCGCTCCAGCACGTCTCGACACACACAGCAGAGCAGACCCTCATTAACATAGCCCACAAACCTCTCCAGATCATAGCCCATCCTGCGACTTCAAAGGTTGCGCAGGTTATGCACAACAAAATCAGCGGGGGATAGAAACCTGAAAAACCTGAAAAAAAAAAAAAACCTGAAAGGTTAATCTTAACTTCGTCCAACTCTTCCTTCTTCTTTCCTTCTTTCACATGCACCTCCACAGATAACCTTCCATCTTCTCTTTTCTCTGCTTTCTTTTGTCCTTCATACCCTCTCTTTGCTCCATCCAGATCCAGGTGAGGGTCTCCTTTCTTCCAAAGCCCTCCCCTGCCTTTTGAGAGAGCGTCTCTGTGGGGAGGTATCCCTGACAACAGCCAGGCAGCTGTTAGATGAGATCAGATGATCTGATGAGACAGAATTACAGCAACAGAAACACTCAGTCAAGAACAGAGAAACTGCTGCAGGACGTCTCTCTTACTGCCTAAGCACTAAAGCTGTGTTGGGACGTAGCCATTAGAGATCATTGCTGGTCCTGTCTCTGTGTAATGACCCGCCACGTCCCGAGGTTTTTCTCCTTCTTTCTGTCTCTGGATGTAGGATTAACATGGATTATACTCTCTCCCTCCCTGATTGGATTAAAGAGCACACAACATCAGATGACACAAAACACACTAGAACAGGGATCAGAGATCACCCATCCCCTTAAGTCTTGTAAGTTAGACTCAGTAGTGAAGCAGTGAAAGTGATGGAGTTATTGTGTAAAAACATAAACGTGTACAATTATCACTGAAATATATCAGAAATTTAAAACAAACTGTATCGAGAAAGCACAAAATGCACCAGCATTGCTTCTATCAATGATAGAAAACAATCAACAACAGCAGAGCGGGCCTAAGGTTGAAGTGGTCCTTAAGCAAAATTGATTTTGGGGCCATTTTCTTTTTAAAGTAAATTACCAGAGGCACATTTCCTTATTAAATATGTTAATTGTTGTTTAAAAATCAGGGTACTTAAAATTATAAACTTCTGCAGGATTTCACCAAAATATGAAGTTTTAAAAAAGCAAGCAAAAACAAACAAACAAAAAATCCATAGAAGTACTTGTTGCCAATAAGCCTTTCAAATTAATGTCTCTGGGGTTTTGAATGTAAATTCTGTTATAAATGGATCTTTGTTCACTCAGGCAACTAGAGTTAAGAAAGAACCAGCAAGTAATAAATAAACCAGCAATAAATAAATAAAAAGGTGGGATTCCTGTTTAGATTACCAGTCCACAGAAATACACACCGTGCACACACACATGCACATTAAGGCAGTTCAGATGACCAAAAAAACCAAACATCCATGTATTTGAACAGTTGGAGAAAGCTGGATAAAATCCACACATGCATAGGGAAAACATGCAAACTGCAGTCTGTATATTTAAATTATATTTAAATAAACTTGCTATGTTAGCTCTTTTCAGTTAACTATAGTAAAATGGCCTATAGTACTTTTCAGTTTCCACTTCACAGACAGAGGAAGAGGCTTGTGGCTCCACCTATAACTTAAGTATATAACTCAGTCAGTTAAATGGGCAAAGGATGACAACGTAAACATCATCAAGAGATAATATGTCATTTTTAGTAGTAGTTTGGAAATAGTTTTGTAATCCCTTTAAACATAAATAGTTCAAATCCCATCACTAGGGTTCCGAACCTCCCTCCCCTCTCTGGTCGCTATTGCAACGGTGCTGACGTTGAAACCAAACATACCCTTCTCATTTTGACCACGCCTCCCGGAAGCGTTAAACCAATCAGATTCTTTGCGCCGTTCAGCGGGAGAAACGGAAACGTTAGTCCAAAGTTTTAACGTGAATCTGGTTGATTTTATGCTCTTAGATGTTTTAATGTGACGTTCACCTTGTCCAGGTATGTATAAGACCTTGACTAACATAATATTTCTTCCGTTGTTAAACACTTTCAGCAACTTGTTCCGTAACGTTTTGGCTAGTTTGCTAACCTGTCGCACCAAATAAGCAGGTTCATGTAGCAGGATGGTAGTTAGCTTCTCATGATAAATGTATACATGCATTAAAAGAGCAGAAGGGCCTTGTTAGTTTAGATGATCAACACAATAAATGTTTGAAAAAAAAATCCCTAATATTAGCTGATATCATCAGGGGAAAATGCTTTACATTCATTAGAAGGATCATGTTTGTTTTTACTTGTTAGCTTTGTTACATGAAATGTACAAATAAGCAGACTGTTTATCATGCAAAAGTTGAGTACTAACAGGATAGTAAATGTGGTGACAATTTGATAAAATCACCTTTATCAGATTATCAGTTACACAGTCTAACAAGGTTTAAGATGGCTTCCAGGTCTGTGTTTATATCCGGCATTGTGGGTATTTGTCATAGGAGAAATTAAATTATCACTTGAAAAATAAATTGAATTGCAATTAGTATTAGAGAAGTTGACTTGTTTTAGTTTATCATATGAGTTAGTACAGAAGGTGACATGATTATTTGATCCCCAAGGCATTTTGTAACTTTGCCCTCATATAGTGAAAGTTATAATATAATAATATAAAGGTTTACTTTAATTAGGGGAGACAAAATATCACCTAAAAGTCTGGAAGGGAAACGATATGCATAAAAGTAAAAAATTAATTTGTGTGTTATTGAGATAAATAAGAATTTGATCCCTTAAAACACAGAGCTCTAGATACCACTGATACTCCTGATTTCACCTTGACATGTGTGCAAATCTACCCACTAAATACATTTCTAATACACTAACTTTTCCAGCATCATGTGCATGTCCAAAAAGCTCTTAAGGGCTTTCAAAGAGAAGGTAGTAGAAATGGACATGGATTGAATGGACTATAGGACCAACAGCATAAAACTTGGTGAGAAGGTAACTGGTCGTTCCATTAGTTGAAAATGGAAAATGTATAAAATTACCATAACTCACTCTCTGTCTGGAGCTCGAAACAGGATCTTGCTTAATGAGTTGAGGATGATCATAGGAAAAGTGAGCAATCAACCCACAACTACACTGGAGGAGTCTATTAATAATTTGAAATCAGTTGGGACCACAGTAACTAAAATTACCAGTATTTACATATTACACTGTAAGTAATTGTAATCCTGCTAAGAAGGTCACATTGTCCCAGGTTTGACAGTGAACATGTCAATTTCCTCAGAGAAAACTATGGGAGAGGTACTCTAGTCGGATGCCACCAAAATTGACCTTTTTGGCATACGGCCGACCCGGCATGTTGGAAGGGAGAGAAATGCTGAAGATGACCTGAATAACACTACCCCCACTATCAAAATCGACAGTGGCAGTATTATGCTTTGGGGCTGTTTTTGTCTCAACAATGCAGGATGACCTATCATTCTTAGAAGATAGCATGTAACATTAAGTCTTGGATGAGAACCTTCTTCCCTCAGCTGCAACACTGAAGGTGGGTTGTGGATGGGTCTTCCAGCATTGTGATGACCCCAAAAATGCCACCAAGGGAGCAAAGAAGTGACTAGAGACGGAGCACGTTACGGTTATGGACATGAAACTACATATCACTGGTCAGGTCATTTTTTGTATTGGAGGTTAAATACAAATGTATCTAATATACATTTGAAAAACATTTTTTGTTTTGATGTAATTAGTTTTATCTCTCTTATGAAAAACTACCATTAGAAACAAGAGACTGTTTATTTTTTTATAAGTGAGCTAAATTACAACTTCAGCAAAGGATCAAATAATTCATTCCCCTTCGGTATGTAATGATTCATGGACAATAAGTTGTATTTTTTGGGCGCGGCGCTGATGGTGTAGGGGTTAAGCGCGTGACCACATACGGAGGCTACAGTCCTCGAAGCGGCTGTCCCGGGCTTGAGTCCTGGACCCGGCGACATTTGTCGAATGTCTCCCCCTCTCTCTACCCCTCTTTCCTGCCTGCCTACTGTCAAGATAAAGGCCACTAGTGCTGAAAAAATATCTTAAAAAAAAAAAGTTGTATTTATTTTTTGTCATTCTGTCAGAGGTTTGTAAAATATCTGGATGAGTTACTAAGCCTGTTGAGTTAAATTGCAGTAATACTGAGTTAAATCTTGTTCTCAGCAAAACCATTAGGCTGACATTTTATTTCCTTTTATCGGCCCATGAAGAATGCGACGCTCAGGAGCTCCCAGTCAACTTTTGGGTAATGCTGTGAAAAAACCTCGGTTTGTGCCACCAGGAGCATCTGGCTTACATCCTGCAGCTGAATCAAAGCCTTTAGCCCCTAACCTTGGTTTGGGGAATGCTCTGGATAAGGTAAGTTTATCTCAACAGGTTGTCTGAGGTAAGGTCTCTGCTCGCCTAATTTAATAAATACATTTTCAAATATTTTCTTTTTCTTTGATTGATGTCTCGCAGGTCCAGAGAAGTCTTTCGGCACCAGTTGTGAATAAAACTGCCTGCAGCGTTCAGGCTCAAACGGGCCAGACTGCTCCAGGTTTGTCCAAGGCGCTGGCCCGTGTTCTCAGTGCAACAGAGAGTAAAGAAAATGAGGAAGAGACAAAATATGAAGACTCTACAGGAGACTGTGCAGAGGACATAAATCTATCTGGTGAGGCAACTCTTACTGATAGCAGTAGTTTGGGTTTTGTTTATTTTTAATCGTTTGCATGTTGAAAACAGATGAAAAGTATTTAGCTTGGAAATTGCCATATGATGGTATTTGTAGGGAATTATTGCCATAAAAGTAAAACGAGATGCTCTGTGGAAGCTTAATTAATTAACACCCAACCAATTAAGCCTTTATTACAGCAAAGCTGTTTAACCATCCGTGAAGTTTTCTGTTAGGTGTTTGACATTGATGCAAACCAAAATCTAAGTTAATATTTACAATCACATAAATTTGCTTTTTATATTTATAGCTGCTGTTACTTAAATGTTTATGTTGTCAGTTTGTAGTCTCTGAAGAATTGACCATATTCCTTATGTTCATGTTTTAAGAATGGATGGTTTTGGATGGATGCATGAGGATAGTTTATGCGTAGAGTAAAAAGATTTGGAATTGAAGTGAATTTCACCGCCAGAAAGACTCATTTAACTAAAACGTTTACAGTTTTATTGTTTTCTGTTTTCCGTCCTTTTTTGAGCTATATTTTTGCTGCTGCTGTTAGTATGTGATGTATCAGGAAGCAAATGAAAAAATGTTAAATAACTGGTTTCTGCAAGCATGTTACCAGCATGTTTAACTATTGTGAAGATAATTCTATTATTCACTTTACTAAAAGTGAAACGACAGACGCTGGACTTCTTGGAAATACACAGTCCTTGTTTAATTGCACAAGGAGTTCAGCGTACAAAGTACAGCACAGATAACACCCAAGCTGCAACTAACGATTATTGTGCTAATCGACTAATCTGTTGACAATGTTTTTGATTAATCGATTTAGAGACAAAGAAGGATTTTAATTTTAAATGGAAAATGTATATATTCTTGTACACATTAATTACTGCTCTGAGTGTGTTGTTCTTTCAACAAATGGCTTGTTTTAGAGTTTGTATACTCCAGATACTGATTATTTAATTACTAAATTAGTTGACAATTATTTCAATAATTGATTAACCATGATTAATTGTTTCAGCCCTAGAGGCGTATTAGACATGTCCCACCAGGTGGAGGCAATGAGGCAACATTAGATTTTCTGGAGAGATTATCTCATATCCAACCTGTGGGGTTTCCCAGAATCCCCCCGGAGGAGCAGGTGGAGGTAATTCGAGAGAGTTGGAGTATGAAATCTTTGCTTTAAGTACAGCCCTGTGATCAGTGTATACGACAGAAAGTTAAGAAAGTCCATTTTATGGTTTCTACTTGGGTATGAGCTCCCTAAAAGAGCAGAACAGCAAACGAATGTACATTTAGGGGAAAAAACATGAAAAGAAGGTTCTTTTACAAAAAAGCTTTAAAAAAAGAAGATAAATTGCAATCCTCATTTATGCTTAGAAATGCTATAGCCTTTAACTTTATATTTACAACCAAATTGATTCTCCTTGGTTAGTTTTTATCTTCTTGTGCATAGAGAATAGAATAGCATAGAAATAACCTTTTATTGTGCGTCTGTGGGGAAATTCAGGTACACCAGCAGTTATTCAAATCTTCAGTACTCAGATTGAAAGAAATGTGCAACTGACTAGGATAAAATGTACAACATGTGCACATATATTTACGTATAAAAACAGACAAACTGTGCAAACAACAGCAGGGATGTGAACACTTATTGAGTCTGTTGGAAGCAGTGATGCTTAAAAGGTCTAACAGCTGCAGGGAAGAAGGACCTGTGATAACGATTCTGTGTGCACCTAGGATGCAGCAGTCTGTCACTGAAGGAGCTCTCCAGTTCTGCAACAGCTTAATGAATGGGGTGAGAGGCATTGTCCAACAGCGATGTTATTTTTTTCAGGAGTTGTTCTGTCTCCCACTACCTGCACTGTGTCCAGGGAGCATAGGACACAGTGCTATCTAACCGCCTCCTCTCAGCTGTAGATAAGCTGCTGCCATAGAAGATGGCTGATGCCACCACAGAGTCAAAAAAGAAGAACATGATAAATCCTGAAGGCTTGTGATGTTGAAGGTTCACTAATTTTACTCGTTAGGTTGTGTGTGGACATTTGTTTGCTAATGTTACCTTTTAGGAAATCCAAATCATAAAATTCCTTTGCAGCCAGCACAAGTATTTTCCAGATCTAGATCAGTATGTGAAAGGAAAATGGCGTGTGGAAAAATATTTGTGTTCTAGGCTGTATTCCTTTTACTATTTTCTAAAACATCCATTCATCCATCTGCCATAGATTCATAGTATATTTATGTATTGATACTTTAAAAAATCTTCTAATTGTAGTGTTTTGAAATAAGCAATGTGTAGGAACCCTAGACCATAAACTCATTTTCACCGTTTCTGAAAGAAATAATTGTAAACTCTATATGAGACTGTTGGTTCTGATCCGACAAACAACAGATGAGGATTTAAGACTCGTATTCCAAATAAAGGCATGTAAGATATTAATGAAAGAGTTTGCAATATTCTGTTGACAGTATCACACTGACTTAGTCTTTTCTGACAACCCTCACAATGCAGTGTGAAGACAGTAATCTATACAATATTTTGACATCAATGAATGCAAAACAAATGCAAGAGACATTAAGAGTACTACCATTCAAATTATACGATACTAATGTTTTAGGTCCAGATAGATGTTCTGATGTACAGTGTTCAACTTTCATCAGAGTGGCGCTTTTCAATCTTAACATTGTCCCAACTGACTGACCTATTTAATATTACATTTATTTGAACCATAAGATAAGAAATATCTGTAAATGTTACCTGTTCACCATTTATATAAATGGTGAACAGGTAACAGTGTTTGGCTGCATATCTACAATTCACATACCAGTCACATAGGCTGTTAAATCTGGTTTCCTCTCATTTAACATTAATGCATCGAAGTGTTTGTCGCGTTAGAGGCATCTGTCTGCACCAACAATGCCAAATTTAGCACAAAGCCCTGCCTTATTTGTATTTCTTATGATACAGTCCTTATCCATTACTGTAAGGGCGGGCGGGATTCGCCTTGTTTGGTTCTGTTCACCGTGGATGCCTTCATCAGCCACAACAATAGCGCTTATCAACGTGGATGGGTGGAGGCTGAGGGGCAGCGGGGTTGGTGCGGTCAGTTTAGGACTACTTTGAGCATCTCCGCTGCTGAACACACGCGGCGCGCACGCGCGGTCCCGCCTGCTCGGCACTTTTTTTGCACGCGCTTTGATTTGTGGAACAGGTGTGTATTTTGGTGGATTTGAGCGCGCCTGCTGTGGGCTGGAGCGCTGCTTGTCCGGGCATGCGCAGTCCGCCCACACCCCTCCCCCCTCCCTGTAGTTAAGCCAGCACTATTCCAAATCTTCCCTCTCTATAGATAAACAGACCCTCTAACCCCGCAGCAGCCTCTAATGTTGCGTTTAAAAACACGTCCCCCTCTCTCTGTGGAAAACACAGCCCCGCATCTGCTGTCATTTTTATTTAAAGCAGATCAGAAAGTGTGACTGTGATGCTGCTGTGCTTGGTTTGGGGTTTACACAGACCGAGCTGTAAGTAGGTCGGGCTGGGCTTAAGCGGCTTAACTACGTCAGCCTAAGCTGAGAGGAATTCATCCAAAGCCCTCCGCTGGTAGGCGGGGGCCTAAACGAGGCTGGCCTAGTTAAGCCTGATTCTTATTGTGTGCAGCACAGCCAGTTTTTATTGTGCAACGTAGCTGTGAGAGAACACAGGACCAGAGTGTGAATCCATGCACTTGTTAGTCAAAGCCAAGGGTTTATCTGGAGGAGAAGAGAAGGGAAATGAGACATGAATGACTGTTAGGCCAGTGTGTGACCGGGGACCAAGAAAAAAGACAGCAAAGCAGAGTGGGGAGCTACAACTCTGAGATTGGTTTCAGAAAGACGAAAACAGTTTTAGGCCTGATTTGGTCCATCTCAGTGTGCTATGCTGTAAGATGGCCTCCAACTCTGTGTTCATGTCCAGCATGGTGGGTAAAGCTCGCTCTTCTAACTTCACCCTCTCCGAGAAGCTGGACCTCTTGAAGCTGGTCCGCCCTCACATCCGCATCTTGGAGGAGCACACCAACAAGCACGCCGTCATCGTGGACAAGAACAAGTGCTGGGACACTGTGGCCGAACAGTACAACGCTCTTGGAGGGGACAGACCCCACCGCACCGCCCAGGGCCTCAGGACCCTCTACAAGAGGCTGAAGGAGTCAGCTAAGCAGGAAGTGATGCAACGGAGACACGCCCAGCCAGAGTACAGAGGGAGCATCTCTGAGCCGACCAGGAGGATTATGGAGATGATACCTCACTTGTTTCACCATGTGCCCATCCACGAAAAGGACCAAGCACTGCGCAGGTACAGTCAAACCTACACCTCAGGGCTTGCAACACTTTCATAGAATCAGACCCATATCCTCCCATCTATCGCAACGGCGTAGAACTTATTAAAAGACAAAGAAACTTTAAAACACTAAGATTAATTTACTTCTGTTTTTATTTTTTTCTCATGAAATGTTTTCATTTGCAAGACATTAAACAATATTTTATGATCTCATTTGACCTGGAAAAATGCTCAACATCCAGAATTTGCAGAAACACCGAATCACTAATAAGATTTAGGAGATAACAGACCTTTTGATTTCTTCCATTTAATCACTTATTTATCAATATCCTCAGCAAAATAAATGTGGGTAAATGACATTACTTGTAAAACATTTTTGTTTTTAGAATATTGAGAAACAACAAACACTGAAACATTTATAGGCAGACGTCATGTTTGAGTTTGTGACAAATAAAATTTGGGACCAGGCGGATTTTTATTACTTAATATATTTATCCCTTTTTTTTGTTACACACATATTTAAAAATAGATTTATCAAGTGACAACATTTCAACAGAAATAAAGAGGACCTTTCCTGGAGTTGTCAGCATGTTCATCAGGTTTAAATGAACCGTGACTCTTTGACAAACTCATACACATAAAGCCTTAAAGTCTCACATTTACATGTAAGAAAGTAAAGATCAAACCTGTATTAAAACATCATAATTAGTGTTTTTAGCTCTCTTTTAATACTCATCTGCATCTCTTTGCTGTTTGTAGGTTAATATACAACAAGCACAATTCCCCCATAGAGCATCCTGGCAGCAGCTCCTCTCTGGCTGGACTCCAGGATTATTCGGCAGCTGTACCAAGTATTATTCACGAGGTGGTCCAGCTAGACCCTGACGAGGATGTAAAACCACCGCCAGACCTCCCTGTCGTCACCTCGCGCGCAGGTCCAGTGCTGGATGGATTTCAGGAGCAAGACGGAGAGCAGGACTTGGCCAGTGCCCATAATTACGAGGGATCCTTGTCTCCCACTTCCTCCTCCGTTAACATCGCCCTCTCTGCCTCGCCGCTGCCTTTAAGCCATGACGTCTACCAAAATGACATCTACCCCCGCCACGAGACGGATAGGTTTCGTCCTCTGCACCTGGCCAAGGAGGAGCATGAGCTGGTGTTGGCCAATCACAGGAAGGTCGCGCTGTACCTGGAGGAGAAGAGAGAGGGTCTGAAGAGGAAGCAGGAACTGGAGGAGGAGCTTTTGAGAGCCAGAATTAAAGTGGAGAAACTAAAGGCTGCCCGACTGAGACATGGGCTACCAGTTCCTCTATAACAAGAAGCATCATGCACATACTGTGGTTTGCAAATATATTCGCACCCCTTTGACTTCTTCTAGTTCCATTATCTTCTATGTATTTTATTGGGACTCTATGCGACAGACCAGCACAAAAAAGGAAAGAAAGTATGACGACCTCTTTACTTTGATAACCTTCAAGAAAATCCAGTCCATTTTTAATTGGCCTATCCCATAAAATCCTAGTAAACTACACTTAAACTTGAAGCTGTAACATGACTAAATAGGAAAAATGTAATTGGGTCTGAATACTTTTGCATGACACTGTATGTGTGTGACAGTGGATGTGACACTATGGAGATTAAAGTGCTTCTGATGAACAGTGACATCAGATGGATGCTTGAGGGCATTTCCAGAAAATGAATTACTTTTGGAAACGTAGTGCCTCATACATACCTACTGTATGTGGTTATCCTTTTGTTCTTGCAGGATATCCTGCCTCAGTTACTGTTTATGCTCGTCGCTGATGAACATTAAGACTTTTCTGTCATGCTGTGATTGCGCAAAGTGAAATACTTTTTTCCTCTGCAACTGGTATGTAGCTGTGGGTTTGTCAGGATAGTCTTTATTAGCCAAGATTATTAGGATTGCTCTTACAATATAAGTGTAAGTGGTAGGACAGTTTGGACAAATCATATTAGTTTAAAATGTATAAAATTGCCCTGTTCGTCTGGTATTTTAAGAATTAGGGAGTAATAAACATAAAAGCAGTTTATTTTTTAAGTTCTTGGAAAACTGAACAGTTTTGTATATCAGCTTTAAAAAAATGGGTCACTAAAAGAACATGTCTAAAAATGTTTTCTAAATCATAATTGTGTCACAATTGAGAAACATGTTCTGATTAGGTGGTTTAAGGTGAAAATAAGTAAAACAAAATGTGAAAGTTGGGGAATCTCTCCGGGTGCTGAGATGGAGATATATATATATATATATATATATATATATATATATAGAGAGATAGATATATATCTATCTATAGATATCTATCTATAGATATCTATCTATTTATAGATAGATATATATCTATAGATATATATATGTGAATTTGATGTTGGTTGTCCTGTAATGTTTGTATAAAAGTTTGTTCTCATCTTCCCTGATTTCTATTAAAGGACATTGATCATGTACTGGTCATTCATTTTATTGTTAAATAAATAATGTTTCCATAGATCTTAATTACAAAGTGATAATCCAAGCTATCTTTTTAATGAATGTCTAACTAATTTTCTAAGAGCAGGGCATCACTGCTGCTGTTTTGGCTTTCGTTCAAGTTCAAGAATTGGTGCAACAGTGCCCTCTATTGGTGTCTTGCTTGTTTGCGTCTTAGTTGGGTTTTTCAGCCACTTTTTTTTTTTTTTTTTGTCTCTGTCTTGTAGGAGTAAATGGAAGCCCCCGGTGGACTCATGGGTCTCCTCAAACCCCTCAACCCTCTGTAGATTCGGACTGTGTTTTTGGAGCTGCAGGCTCTGACTCTGCCTCTGGACAGGACGCTGTACGTTACTTCAGTGTGGTGTGGTGCAAAGCCAGTAAGAAGAAACATAAGCGCTGGGAGGGTGACGCTGTGCTGGTTACTAAAGGGCGAACAGTCATACTCAAAGACATGGAGGGGAAGGATATTGGAAAGGGTGAGCCTTAAGAACACTGGTATCAGTAAAGGGGCTTAATACATTTGCATGCCCCACCTTACATATATTTGAAAGCCATAAATAAGTAATATAAAGGTAAGAAGATTTTTGCAATACACTTTATATGATCTTCACAGCATGTTTGTGTACCAGGTAGTGGCTACAAGGTGTCAGAGCTGGCCTCACTGTCTGAGGGAGAGACCCTGATGATTGGAGGGAAGGAGATAGAGGTGATGGGCATTATTTCTGCAGAGGACTTTGCCAAAGGCCGTTGTTTCCAAGAGGTTCACACAGATCAAGTGGAGTTGCTCACAAAGGCTGCTTCTCCCTCTCGGCGCTTTAACTCCAAACCTTTCTGCCCCCCAACAATGCTTGGCAGAGCAGGACATCCAGAAAATAAAACTCAAGGAGAACAAACCAGCAAACCTCGTTATAACCCATTAGCTCCAGGTATGTAGGTTAAGTTATTAACTTTAAACTGCTGTCACACAGTTCCTCATACAGCCACACATGGTGACATATCCAAATGATTTTGTTGTTGGTCTAATGAAGATAATAATTGGATTTTGCGAAACATCATGTCGCACAGCCTGAGTGCCCCAAAGTGGTCAAATAATTATAGACTGAACAAATCAGATAATAGGGCCAATCTTCTGCATGCAAGCACTTATCATGCTGAGGGGAGCGAATATTTACCAGTTCTACTGGACAGGCTGCTACATGAATGCAGCAATGACCCCATAATAAGGATGTTTTATGGGGTCATTGCTGTATTTATGTAGCGCTTACAGAAATTTCTTTGCAGTGATATTTGTGGTTCATCTGGGATTTATAAGTTAAGACACCCATGCCGTGTACATTTTTGACTTGTAAAAAATGGTGGAGAATACATAAATAATGTATATTATGTATAGACAAATAATACTGGAGCATTATTTAGTTAACCTTTTCTGTGTACACTACTGAAATGCAAGGCAGATGAGTAAAAGTATGATGGGGATATTTAGTCTTTGAAGTTTGGGATTGTCATTTTAAAAACCTGTTTTCATAGGTGCACTAGTGATGCCTCGCCCACCTTCTAACCACCAGTGGCTTCATAACAAGTCAGGTCTTCCTGTGGTCGATGTGGTAATTGATCCATACCTGACCACGCACCTGCGACCCCACCAGAGGGAGGGCATCCTCTTCCTCTATGAGTGCATAATGGGTATGAGGTAGGAATGATGTTCCTTATGTAAATACCTAATAAATCTCCTCCTGAAATCCGTGAAATTAATCATTGCCCTTATCAGGAAATTTAAAGGATCATGTGCTTTAGAGCCGTAGGTCGTCACGGCGCCATCCTGGCTGATGAAATGGGGCTTGGAAAGACCCTGCAGAGTGTGACGCTGTGCTGGACGTTGCTTAAGCAGGGACCTTATGGTGGGAAAGCAGTTGCGAAGCGCGTCCTTGTGGTTACTCCAGGCAGCCTCGTGCAGAACTGGAGAGCAGAGTTTACCAAGTGGCTCGGGCGAGAACGAATCAGTGTCTTCACTGTGGATCAGGTGTGTGGACTTTAGTTTCAGACTTCAGAGACCATGACAGCGAAGTGACACTGATGGTGGTATTTCCACTCGATGAGTATCTGTACGTGGAGATGGTCGAATGGCAAGCCAGTTTTGTGTGCAAATCACATGCTTTATTACATTTGAGGTCATTCTTCCATATTTAGTGGTGTATGAATGGTTTAAGAAACTGCTCAGCGCTACTAAAGAGTCCAACTGCTTACAAAAACAGTCACTGAAAGCAGTGATCATGGATTACAAATTTCTATTCAACCTAGCATTGCTGCTTTAATCAATTTATTCAATAAACATCAATTATTGGCTCGAGTGTACTAACGCTTAATGTTCTTGTAATCTGTTTAGGACCACAGGTTCGAGGAGTTTTTGGCATCTCCTCTTCATAGTGTTCTTGTGATCAGCTATGAAATGCTGCTACGGTGTCTGGAGCAGGTACAGTACATTCATCTCATGCCACACAGCTAAACATGCAGCTTATTAACATATGAATTTACTTACAGGGGGTAGCTTTAGATAATAAACAAAATAATGTAACTGTCTTAATTGTGGAATTGTGCAAAATGGATGCATGGCTTGGATGGGTGGGATCTGCATCCTGCCTGTGGATTTTGGGGAGTTTGGCCTACCCTGGCTGGGTAGCATGGCTATCTTAGTGGAATGGCTGTGTCCTGTAAACTGTTCCCAGTGGTAACCTGGGCGTGGGGGTTGGGCTCAGTGGAGTTGGTGTGGGGGCTGCTCTTGGGCCTCTGGGGGGCCGCCAATCCGCTCAATGCGTTGCACCCAGTGCCAGTGCTGTTGGCAGTTGCTGTCTGTGGGTGGGGCTGTTTATTGCCTGTGGCCGGTGAGGGTTGTTGCATTGTGTTAATGCAATGATTTTGGGGCGGTGAGGACTGCCTCGCTGGGTCTTTGATTCTCTGGTTGTTCACTTTGTAAAGCAAATCTGCCAGGCACTGTAAGGGAACCAGACCCACCATTCTGTTTGTCTAAAGAATAAAATACAACAGAATACCTTGACCTTGGAGCTCAGCTTGAATGGTTTTGGATTGCTTCCTTGGCTCTTTTTTCACCATCTGTACTGTAAGAGCCATGTGATTAAAATAAGTAATTATTGATGTGGCAGGAGCACATGGCTTTGACACTTGGGTGGTGGGTGTGTCGAGGTGGACGTGACTGTCACTAAGGTATGAATGGGAGCCATACTGGCGCGCTGGTTTTGTATGTATGAGGAAGTGGGTGCGCTGGTGGTGGTCGTAATTTCTGTTGACCGTGACATGACCTCGTTGTATTGTTGGCACCGTTGTATGGTTTTGCCTGGTCAGTATGTGTCAGTCCTGTAAAGAGAAGTATGGCAATTAAAGTAGAATAAATTGATGGTTGCAACATACAAGAAGCGGCCTGGAGAGTATTTGAAGCACTCGTCTGACAGTCGAAATTCACCGAGTTAACCCAGTGCGGTCCTCTACAACATCGTTAGTTTGCCGCACAGTTATCGTCAACAGAAACTGACAATTTGAATGAGCGGCTTATTGGAAAGGCAAGTCTGGATTCTTCGCTTCTGCTTGGAACAGTTTGGAAACGGTAATGGCGCATGGAGCGCAGCGCAGCGTCATCAGTTATTTGAATGAGATTCCTTCACTGCAGCTCAATTTGTATGGACAAATACACACGCACTGAGTCGCGTTGTCTGAAGAGTAATTGTTAAAGACAAACAACGGAAAATGGAGTCAGCTGGATCTAAATCAAGTTACGTTGTAAGCGGTAAAGATAGAAAAAGGCGATCAAAATTAACTGTTAAAGCATTACAAAATAAAGTTGAGAAGCTTCAAAAGGATCTCAAATCAAGGGTTCATAAAATCAAAGGAGAAATAAACATTATTAAAGAGCTTATGAAAAATGAAGGAAATCTTGAGAGTGTTCAGTCTCATTGTGATGATTTAAAATTATTGCTTGAGAATGCAAAACAGCTGTATGAGTCTGTTATTCCACTGTGTCCTGTTGAAGAACAAGAAAAACAAAACACTTGGTTTTCAAGCCTGTTTAAATATAATTCTGAATTTATACAAGAAGTTGAAACATGGCTTTCAGGTGCAGGACAACTCAACAATGCAGCTTAAACAGGTGAAGAAGCTGATTTAAATCAGGTTCAATTGACCAGTTTTGAACCCTGTGTGAATAAAGAGATTAATGCACCTTTAGTTTTTCAGCATTTAGAGTGTGATGAAAATGGTGATGTTGAGGATGATGTTAAGCCAAGTGACAGTGTTTCTAATGTTGACAGCAAAAGGTCTAGAGGAAGTCGTTTATCAAGAATTACGTCCTCTGTCTTCTACATCTTCAGCTCGTGTTAAAGCAGAAGCAGATACGGCTGCATTAAAGGCACAACACAAGCTGTTGAAACAAAAACACGCTTTAGAGGAGCAGAAAGAACAGCTAAGGAGAAAGAAAGAAGAACTGGATTTGGAGATTGAAATTGCAGCCTCGATGGCTAAAGTTAAAGTGTTCCAGAGCTCTGTCTGTTCTCAAGTAATTAGTGCTGAACAGATTAGGTCTGATGGCATGAATTCATATTTTGAGCATGGAAATAAAAGATCTCAAATGTTGAATGTTGATGAAGATACATTTGTACCTACAGCAGCTGGAACTGACTGTCATAACAAAGCTCCAACTTTTCAGTCCTATTCTTATTTGGGTGCACGACCTAAAGATACAAAAGTTAAACAAAATCCAGACACATTGACTGACCAGGTGAAGATAAAAACAACACAAGTTGAAGTTCTGACTCAACAAATGTTTCATCAAATACAGCCACAACCATCACATCATAAAAATTCATTGTCAGCTGATGAAAATAAACAACTGTTAAGTGTGTTGGAAAGGCAGAATGAAATTACAAGCTTGCTTGTAAATCAACAATATTTATTTTTTCTGCCAAAATGGGACATACCAATATTTGATGGTGATCCACTCCAATTCAAGACATTCATGACAGCGATTGAACACAGCATTGAAACAAAGGCGCACATTGCCAAAGATTGCTTATACTTCTTGGAGCAGTACACTAGAGGTCAGCCTCATGACCGAGTAAGAAGTTGTGTTCATATGCCTAGTGATTCTGGATATGCTACAGCTAAATCTTTACTTCAAGAACATTTTAGTTGTTCATTGAAGATAATTGCTGCATACATGAATAAAGTCTTGTCATGGCCTGCTTTGCGCAAGCAGAAGACGTAAAGGCTTTACAAGCATTCAGCTTTTTGCTCAGGGAATGCTGTAATGTGATGGAAAACAATGGCTGTATGCATGAGATGGATGTTTCTGCCAATATGCAAACAATCATCAAAAACTGCCTTTTAAACTGCGGGACAGATGGAGAAATGATGTGTGTGATTTACAAGAGAAGTTCAAAAGAAGAGTAACTTTCAGTGACATTGTTCGGTTTGTAGAA
The DNA here is from genome assembly GCF_021462225.1 of Girardinichthys multiradiatus. NCBI lineage: Eukaryota > Metazoa > Chordata > Actinopteri > Cyprinodontiformes > Goodeidae > Girardinichthys > Girardinichthys multiradiatus. The sequence goes on from NC_061796.1 coordinate 1,829,428, forward strand.
AGGCAAGTGATGATCGCCAGTGATCCACTTTTTGGTGATGTTCAAGACTCTTTATCTAGACCAAAGAAGGATGTTGGAATTTATAAATCACAGCAGCGATTAAAGATAAAAGGAAGTAGTTTTGCTACTATTGTTGGAGATACGCAGAAGAAAGCTGACCTTGAAGTAAAAAAAGGACAGAAGACAGCTATTATAAGGAGTTGTTTATTTTGTGGAGCTGGACATTCCTTGGACACATGCCCTCTACTGGAAAAGAGGACACATGAGGAGAAATTGACATTTCTGAAAGAAAATGGGTTATGTTTTGGCTGTTTATGCACTGGGCACATCAGCAAAGATTGTAAAAGGCAACATTACTGTAAAGTGTGTAACTTTAGACATCCCACCATGTTTCATGTCTTCTCCAAAGAAAAGGAAACTGGTCCAGTCCATAAGAAGAAGGGAGTGGAGTCAACAGGTGGAAGTGCCTCCATTTCTGCTCAATCCAGTGGTCTAACTGGGGCCGGTGAGCTGTACTCTCTCTATTTTACCAGTCAGAGTGAAGTCTACAAAGAGCCAGAAGACAATAATAACATATGCTTTTTTAGATCCTGGAAGCTCTGCATCTTTCTGTACTGAAGAACTAATGAATAGATTATATTTCACTGGGAGACATACAAGCATTCTTTTACGGACGATGGGTCAAGAAATGGTGGTTGGAAGCAACATTGTGTCAAATGTGGAGATTGCTGGGCTGAATGAAGACATCTTTTGTGAATTACCTGACTTATTCACACAGAGAAGCATGCCTGTTCATTACAGCAACATCCCCCAACAAGAAGACCTCGAAAGATTGCCACATCTGAAAAATTTGAAGATAACAAATCAATTCAGGAGTTGATTTGTTCATTGGGACCAATGTGCCTAAAGCGCTGGAGCCATGGGATGTCATCCGAAGTCAAAATGGACGCCCCTACGCAGTTGATTCTTGGATGCACAGTGAATGGACCTCTTAGAGGAAACTGTGATGTCGACACAAGAGAGCTACAATCCACTGTTACTGTTAACAAGATTTCTGTATCAAAACTTGAGAACTTGTGACTCGATTTTCCTGAATGTTCTCAAGATGAACAACCTGGATGTTCCAGAGAAGATAATCAGTTCATGGAGCTGGTTACAGAATCAATTAAGTTGAAAGATGGACATTACACTATTGCTTTACCTCTGAGACACAAAGATTTGAAAATGCCCAACAATAGGAAAGTGGCTGAACAGCGTGTTTTGAATCTCAGAAGGAAGTTTACCAAAAATCATCAATTTCTTTCTGACTATACCAACTTCATGAATGATATAATTTCCAAGGGCTATGCTGAGAGAGTCTCAGTTGAAAATGTTGTGATGGGAGGGTTTGGTATATACCACACCATGGAGTATATCATCCTCATAAGAAAAAGATAAGTCGTGTTTGATTGTGGTGCAACATTTGGAGGAAAATCTTTAAACACTGAATGAACTCTTACAAGGTCCAAACCTCACCAGTTCATTGGTTGGTGTCATCACCAGATTTAGAAAGGAACCTGTTGTTATCACAGCGGACATTGAGGCTGTTTCATCAGGTCCGAGTACCACCAATTGACTCTGATCTGTTGAGATTACTCTGGTGGCCAAATGGAGAGTATGAGCAGCATCTGGTGGAGTACCGAATGGTTGCACACCTTTTTGGCGCTACATCGTCTCCAAACTGTGCATGTTTTGCACTGAGTAGGTGTGCAGAGGACAATCAACAGCTATTTACGCCAAATGTCATAGATGATGTGCTTCACAACTTTTATGTGGATGACTGTTTGGTCTCTGTGAGTACAGAAGAGGAAGCTGTGTCATTATATCAAGGACTTTTTGCTTTGTGCAGAAAAGGTGGATTTCAACTTCTCAAATGGATAAGTAACCGACGCAGTGTTCTTACTGCAATACCACAGCATGAAAGATCCATTGAGGTGAAGAACCTGGATATAATGATGATCTACCTGTGGAACGTGTGTTGGGAGTACAGTGGTATGTACAATCAGACCTGCTGAAATTTAAGATCATCCTCAAAGATAGACCTTTGACGAGACGAGGAGTCCTGTCCATCATAAGTTCCATCTACGATCCTCTTGGATTTTTGGCACCAGTTGTCTTGGTCGCAAAGGGGATTCTACAAGATCTAAGCAGAAGACATGTTGGCTGGTATGATCCTTTGCCACATGATATGGTCCAGAAGTGGAAAAACTGTCTGGAAGGACTTCATCAGCTTGAACGGTTTGGAGTTAACAGATGTCTGAAACCACAGGACTTTGGACAAGCCACGAGTTTGCAGCTTCATCATTTCAGTGATGCAAGCAAGAATGGATATGAAACAGTGAGCTACCTGTTGCAGTGTAATGCTGATGGACAAGTGCATTGTGCATTTGTAATGGGTAAAGCCCGTGTAGCTCCACTGAAACCCATGTGGTGGGGGAGCGGGGTGCGGCGGGGGTTCTTAGAGCGGGGCTGTGTGTGGAGCTTGCGCTGTGTGGGTGTGGCTTCATCGGCTTCTTGGCCGCGGAGTTCACCTGTGGGTGTTTGCCCTTGTGGGGGTGGGGATTCGTGGCGTATGGGTTCGGGGGGATGTGTTCAATATAGGTGTCCTTGTTGGGGGTGGCCCTGAGGGGAGGTTCTTGTTGGGGTTCACTTGGGGTGGGAGACTCATGGGGTTGGGATCGGAGCTCGTTGGGGGGTCGGGACTGCTCTGTTCTGGGGCGGCTCCGGTTGGCGGGTTGCTTTGGGCCATGTGGACCCCTCTTTTGTACATAGCCCCCTCTCCGGAGGTGGATGGGGGTTGTTGGGGACTGGGTTTGGGGCGGGGAGGCGGGAGCCGGGCCGGGGTCAACCGGGTCTGGGCGCTGTCTGCCTGCCTCTGCCCCAGGAGGGAAGGGGACCACCTCCTGGGTCTGGGGGCTGGTTGCCCCTAGGGGGTACCGGCACCTGGACCTGGGAGTATAGAGTATGCATGGGGAGTGTGAATGAGTGTATGACGTCCAATGTTGTTTATCCTTACGTTGGGTGTGAGTGATTTTATGTGAATGCGTGAGGGTGGGAGTGGGTGATTGTGACTGTGTGCCTGTGTTTTTTTTTTTGCGACAGGTTGGGTCTTGGACTGCTCCCTCTCCTGGATCAGCTTCCACACCGCCTGCCGATGGTTGGACTCTCTGCCCGCTGGTGTACTCGTGGTTCTCGGTGTCCAGGGCCGGGTGCTTTGGTGTGTGCTGGCTCACTGCCGGTGGCTGCTTGCCGGGGCCTGGCCCCCTGGGCTCTGTCGGGCCTCTGCTTGGGGGGTGGTGTGTCCCGGGGTCTTGGGCCTCTGGGTCCATGGCTGGATCTGCTCGGACGTGGACGGCTGCCGGCGGGGCCTGTGGGCTCGTTGCTGCGGCTCCCTGGGGCCTCTGCACTGTCGCTGCTGGGTGGTTCCCCTGGGACTCTACACTGCTCTTCCCTGGGGAGGTTGTGGTAGTCCCGGCAGTGGTTCTCCTGGGGTTCCTCTGCTTTGGGGGGCCTTTAGATGTCTGTGGCTCGGATCTCCTCAGTGTCCGTCCAGGGACCATGGGGCAGGCCTGTGGGTCCTCACACTCTCTATTGCATATTTTTGTGGAGAAACCTTGTATACAAAAGCGCGTCCACACCCATACTCACAGGTGTTAAGCTTCAGGTGTTGACAGATACACAGATGTTCTATATTGGGCTGCACTTCTCACTAAGTACATTTTACATTCAGAATTACCATGTACTATTTTGTTAAAAAAAAAAAACAGCTGCAGGTGTATAAGCAAGCAGGGTGTAATCTTTTATTCTCTTCATCCTTCTTTCTCTCCTCCACTTTCCTCCTTTTCTCCCCTTTTTCCCCCATCTCTCTCTTTTTTGAGCTTCTTTTTTCATTTTCACTTCAGTCTCCGTGTCCATAACAATTGAAATATTCCCAAAGAAGTTTATAATAAAGTTTATTTTATAAATATCAAGCAGAGCTTTAAAGCATTAGCTGTGATGCTCTGCTTGTGAAAGTAAATCTGTTGGGGAATTTCTTGGCACTCAGACAACAATTCTGAGTGATACTCTGCCGGACAGGACACGGTAAAAAAAAAAAAATACCAAACTAGCCAGTAGCATTGTTTACTTTAAATAGGCTAAATTGCTGAAAAGTTGAAGATGCCTCACAGCAATTAAGATTAAACGCTCAGTTGTAAACTTGACTATAAGGTAAAGGGTTAATAGTTACCTTTCTGGTTCCAACAAATCTGCCCATACTATTCAAGCATCATTAAATCACCTTTTCCCAATTTCATTTCCATTTATTCCCTTTATCTTTTTATTTTTAGATCCAGAAAGTGGAGTTTGGTCTCATAATTTGCGATGAGGGTCACAGACTGAAGAACAGCAGCATCAAGACATCCTCCGCCCTCAGCAGCCTCAGCTGTAATCGCAGAATCATACTTACAGGTGCGCACTTGTTTGAGTCTGAATGAAGACTTTCTGATAAGAACAACTTCTTGCAACGATTTGAGTGAAGTTTCCCTTTTTGATTTTCAAGGGACGCCAGTCCAAAATGACCTGCAGGAGTTCTACGCCATTATAGAGTTTGTTAACCCAGGAATTCTTGGTTCGACAACCGCTTATAGAAAAGTGTATGAAGAACCAATTCTACACTCCAGACAGCCATCCTGCTCTGAGGTAATACTATCCTTTCTAACGTTTATCATTATTCCTCACCACAGGGTTCCTACACAATCTGAAATTTATGGAGAAGATGGAAAAATAAAATCCAGAGTTTGGAAAATTACTTCTTCCAGGCTTTATTCCTTATCCCATTGTCTAGATGATAAACATCTGAATTTCTAAAAGTAGGTTGCTCAAAACGGTAGGCTTTGTATTTTTTATTAAGAGGATCCATCTGGTTTTCATTCATCACATCAGGTCTAAAGGTTTTCCATTTAGGGACTGCTGTCTTGCCATACTGAAAAAGCTACAGAGGCTTTTACTCCAAGGCACCTCTAAAAGGTTCATTTTAACAAGAGGAACCCTGGGACTTCAAGTCCACAAAATACTGAGCAGGGGGCAGCTTGTTAGTGTTTATCATTCCATTTATTGATATGTGCAGCCTGGGATTCATCCATCCATGCATTTAACCACCCGTTTTTTGTCCGTTATATATTCTGTTTATTCCTTCATCTGTCCATTTATTTATTTTCTACTATATCAGAAAATGGACCACAAATGGCAGAGGATATGAAAAATATGCTTCTGTTTCTAGTCTGTTTGTCAGTCCTGCTTCTGGTCTTGTCTATTTACAGAATCAGCTTTATTCTGCGTCTTCTGTTTGCCACTGCAGGAAGAGAGAGTTTTGGGGGAAGAGCGCGCTGCTGAACTCTCTCGTCTTACTGGCATGTTCATTCTGAGGCGGACGCAGGAGATTATCAACCGCTACTTGCCACCTCGTCTGGAATGGACATTGTTCTGTATGCCGTGTCCTCTGCAGCAGAAGCTCTACAAACACCTCCTCTGCCACAATGTCTTCAGAGCATGCCTTCAGGGCTTCACGCAAGGCAGCGCACACCTGGCCTGCATCACTGCGCTTAAGAAGCTCTGCAACCATCCTGGCTTGCTCCACGTCACTGTCAAGGTTATGTTTACCTATAAGTCCGAAGGGGGAGGGAAACTTGCATTTCTATGGAAACTTAATGTATTAAAGTTGTAGCTGCAACCAGTGGCTTCATGGTGTAGCATTTTAATTAGCGTTGTGTCTTGTGCATGTCATGAAATTTGGCTGAACAGTGTTGCTCTTCTTGCAGGAGAGAACAGACCGCGGATGTGTGGAGAGTTCTTTATACGAGGGTCTCGCCGATCTCTTCCCAGAATCCTATTCTTCAGCAGGATTCAACACCTCCGACTCCGGAAAACTTTTAGTTCTCTCCAACCTGCTGAGTGCCATCAGACAGCTCAGCCCTTCAGATAGGTGTGTGTAGGTTTTATCTGTGTCATCTGGACATCTGCACTGTTTACTAACATAACGTGTTCCCACAGGGTGGTCTTGGTGTCAAACTACACTCAGACTTTGGACTTGCTTCAGGACCTGTGCCTACAGGCCTGTTACACGTTCTGTCGGCTCGATGGTCAGACCCCCACGAGCCAGCGGCAGCGACTGGTTGACAGTTTCAACAGTCCCTACTCTCAGAGCTTTGTGTTTCTGCTCAGCTCAAACGCGGGCGGGGTGGGGCTTAATCTGATCGGAGCTTCCCACCTGGTGCTGTACGACATTGACTGGAACCCCGCCAATGACATTCAGGTGAGATTCAAACAGTCACAGATCAGAGTTTCTGGACTTGTTAATAACATGCAGATGATCTTAACCAATAATTCAGTTAACGGTGAAGCATATTTACAGCCACCAGATGGTGCTCTTGTTTTCAGCTGCATTCTTTGTAACTGTGTAGGCCATGGCTCGAGTATGGAGAGATGGACAGAAAAAGACGGTGCACATTTACCGTCTCCTCACTGCAGGCAAGATTGCAAAAAGTCTTCTAATCAGGCAGGATATTTGTCAAAATCCTCAATGATGTGAAGCTTTACGTGCAAATCTGTCTCTTCCTCTCAGGCACTATTGAGGAGCGTATATTTCAGAGACAGGTGTCCAAACAGGGTCTGTCGGGGACCGTGGTTGACTTGGGAAAAGCGGCAGAACACACAAGTTTCTCCACCAACGAGCTCCGAGATCTTTTCAGCCTGACGGACACACCGTGTTTGACTCATGATCTGCTGAGCTGTAGCTGCAGCACGGACGGGTCTGTCAATGGTATGCCCGACTCCCAGACTCAGAACCATACGGTTATAGTCCCTCGCAAAAATATTCACACCTCTTCAACGCTATGATGTTACAGTTGTAAACTACAAAGTATGTTATTCATTTTTTGGGGTTATGCCAACACAAAGTTGCCCATAGTCACGATGTGGAAGGAGGATCTAAGGGTTTTCACGTTTTGTTAGTGAATAACAGAAACTGCAAAGTGTGGCATGCATTTTCTTCTCTACACCTAAATCCAGAGCAACCTATTCCCTTCAAACGTCACTTGAAAACCACCTGTGTTTAATTGAAACTCTTTATAAATCCAGTTCTGTAAAGGATTAGAGGTTTGTTAGAGAACATTGATTATGAACAGCATCATGAAGACCAAGGGGCACAGCAGATAGGTCAGGGAGAAAGATGAGAACGTTAAGCAGGGTTAAACTGACAGGCTTGGCAAAGAGAGCATCAATAAGAGAGGCAGCCAAGAAGCCCTGAGTAACTCTGGAAGAGCTGCAAAGATCCACAGCTCGGGTGGGAGAATCTGATAAACTGTGGACTCCACACAGTCTGGTCAGTATGCTTTAATCCAAATAAAAAGCACTGAAGTTTGTGGTTTTAATAAATCTGGAAATGTTCAAAGAGTGTATATACTTTTCGGGAGCTGTAGGTTCACAGCTTGTTGAATGTGTTCCCTCACTCTTCGCTCTTCTTTCTCAGACATGGAGGTGGAGGAGGTGGAGCATGTTTCTGACAGGCCTTGCCAGCTCGGTCGTCAGGGCGACCGCAGGGGGGCTGCACAGAAGCATCTCAGCATGTCCAAGCTCATGCGGTGGAGACACTTCTCCGGTGACACACACTCCTTCTCAGACCCTTACCTCGATCACGCACGAAGCCACATCACCTTCGCCTTCCAGACCACCATCTCCCACACAGCCCAGTGAACACCTGACCTATCTGTTGACGGATTTCCACACACAGTATACCGGTCTAACAGTTTCCAACAGTGTTTTATTTACTGTATAAACTTCTAAATTGTCCTAAATTACTGTAACATACTGTAATAGTTCACAAAATAAATACATTTCTCAAAGAAAGTGTGTAAAACTTGATTAATCGATCATGAGAGAACATTTCTTGCTAGGGACAAAAAATAATGTTTAAAGGGTGTGTCTGATTACAGCAGGGTGTTTGTTGCATGTTTTATATCGTCTATAGATAAGATCATGCAAGAGACATTTCCTTCAGTCCATCTAGAGGAATATTTACTGCTTCACTGTGAGGATTTATGGTTTACATATCTGCAGGTCGCATAGAGAGCTAGTTTATAGTCCGGACCAATTGGCATTAAACTTGTTTTGTTCTGCGTGACCCCACGCATTAGCTTTGAGTGACTGCGGTCTTTTAAATGTGTGCCATACTGCATTCTGTTCAGTTTGTTATTTTGAATGACTGGTCTGTTCATGCCCTTCATCACAAAGCTGCTGCGTGGGAGTTACAGCATGCAGTGTGCCTGTGCAGCGTGAACGCACCCTGGAGGCATGGATGATTATGTATATCCATGTCTGTCAAATTGGCCAGTCTCTGGGACAATTTGAGTCTCTATACAGAAGTAATTATTTATATGATGGTGGGCACTGTGTGTAATTTGTTAAGCAACTGGGTTTCATAATAAATGGGTCTCTGGGAGGTTATGGATATGACACCTGTAAGTGTGTGACCTGTCGGGGATTTGTTGATGTTTTTCCTGCTTCATTCTCATCACCTTGCTGTAAATGATTTCCTCTAGGATTTAGACGATACATTTTATGTGAATTCATATTATTGTTTCTGTGTAAGATCCGAAATGAGAGCTTGAAATGTCCCGATCTGAATTATTATCGGAGATGCACCAATTAGGTTTTTCCTAGGCATTACTGATTTCCAGTTTCTTTGAGGTCTGACCTGCCGATTCTAATTTGGACCATTTCCATGTTTTTCTAAGGACTATTGAATCAAATCAAAGTGAAAAGTAAGGAATTAAAAAGGTCAGTCAGTCATTTTCTACCGCTTATTCCATAGTGGGTCACGGGGGAGCTGGTGCCTATCTCCAGCAGTCTATGGGCAAGAGGCAGGGTACACCCTGGACAGGTCGCCAGTCCATCACAGAGCAACACACAAACAACCATGCACTCACTCATTCATACACCTAAGGGCAATTTAGAGAGACCAATTAACCTAACAGGCATGTCTTTGGACTGTGGGAGGAAGCCGGAGTACCTGGTGAGAACCCACGCATGCATGGGGAGAACATGCAAACTCCATGCAGAAAGACCCCCAGCCGGGAATCGAACCCAGGACCTTCTAGCTGCAAGGCAACAGTGCTACCAACTGCGCCACTGTGCAGCCCTGGAATTAAAAAGTTGTGCATCAAAGTCCATGTTAGTTGATGCATTTATAGACTAAAAATGGTGAGTTCTTAGTTTTGATTAATTTTATCAACACGGGGACATGAAAACTTTTTTTTCGTATTTGACCTAGTGATAACCATCCAGTCAGCATAGGAAAAACTGTCCGATTTCTTGGTTCATCTCTCATTGTTGTCCCCAATATCCTTCCGAGTCATTTAGGAGCTAATTTACTAATACTGAATCAGAGTCTGAAACTTCTTTAAAGCAATTTCCATGTGTCCTTGAATACTCGCTTTCTTTTGAAGTGAAATAACAACCCACATTTCATGAGTATTACAAAGTATACATTGGTATTGTGCCAGTGTAGCACTTACGTCTCACCAATGCCATTCCTGACTCAGCAGTCTCTCTTCTCAGTATTGTTTTACATGGTCAGATATTTTTAAATGCTGCTCCTTTAACTCAGTTAAAAAACTACTGTAATGTCCTGAGGAGCACATAGCTTTATCATTTGTTTCTAAACATATACAGGTCCTTCTCAAAAAATTAGCATATTGTGATAAAGTTCATTATTTTCCATAATGTCATGATGAAAATTTAACATTCATATATTTTAGATTCATTGCACACTAACTGAAATATTTCAGGTCTTTCATTGTCTTAATATGGATGATTGTGGCATACAGCTCATGAAAACCCAAAATTCCTATCTCACAAAATTAGCATATAATTAAAAGGGTCTCTAAACGAGCTATGAACCTAATCATCTGAATCAACGAGTTAACTCTAAACACCTGCAAAAGATTCCTGAGGCCTTTAAAACTCCCAGCCTGGTTCATCACTCAAAACCCCAATCATGGGTAAGACTGCCGACCTGACTGCTGTCCAGAAGGCCACTATTGACACCCTCAAGCAAGAGGGTAAGACACAGAAAGAAATTTCTGAACGAATAGGCTGTTCCCAGAGTGCTGTATCAAGGCACCTCAGTGGGAAGTCTGTGGGAAGGAAAAAGTGTGGCAGAAAACGCTGCACAACGAGAAGAGGTGACCGGACCCTGAGGAAGACTGTGGAGAAGGGCCGATTCCAGACCTTGGGGGACCTGCGGAACCAGTGGACTGAGTCTGGAGTAGAAACATCCAGAGCCACCGTGCACAGGTGTGTGCAGGAAATGGGCTACAGGTGCCGCATTCCCCAGACCTGGGCTACAGAGAAGCAGCACTGGACTGTTGCTCAGTGGTCCAAAGTACTTTTTTCAGATGAAAGCAAATTCTGCATGTCATTCGGAAATCAAGGTGCCAGAGTCTGGAGGAAGACTGGGGAGAAGGAAATGCCAAAATGCCAGAAGTCCAGTGTCAAGTACCCACAGTCAGTGATGGTCTGGGGTGCCGTGTCAGCTGCTGGTGTTGGTCCACTGTGTTTTATCAAGGGCAAGGTCAATGCAGCTAGCTATCAGGAGATTTTGGAGCACTTCATGCTTCCATCTGCTGAAAAGCTTTATGGAGATGAAGATTTCATTTTTCAGCACGACCTGGCACCTGCTCACAGTGCCAAAACCACTGGTAAATGGTTTACTGACCATGGTATCACTGTGCTCAATTGGCCTGCCAACCCTCCTGACCTGAACCCCATAGAGAATCTGTGGGATATTGTGAAGAGAACGTTGAGAGACTCAAGACCCAACACTCTGGATGAGCTAAAGGCCGCTATCGAAGCATCCTGGGCCTCCATAAGACCTCAGCAGTGCCACAGGCTGATTGCCTCCATGCCACGCCGCATTGAAGCAGTCATTTCTGCAAAAGGATTCCCGACCAGTATTGAGTGCATAACTGTACATGATTATTTGAAGGTTGACGTTTTTTGTATTAAAAACACTTTTCTTTTATTGGTCGGATGAAATATGCTAATTTTGTGAGATAGGAATTTTGGGTTTTCATGAGCTGTATGCCACAATCATCCGTATTAAGACAATAAAAGACCTGAAATATTTCAGTTAGTGTGCAATGAATCTAAAATATATGAATGTTAAATTTTCATCATTACATTATAGAAAATAATGAACTTTATCACAATATGCTAATTTTTTGAGAAGGGCCTGTATAACTTTATACGTACAGCTAGAGTCCTCCATATCCTCTCACCTATGGGATCTGCAGCAGCCAATACACAGTTTTTTATTTTTTACAGTTTCAGTGGATATCATTGTTATAGGTGGGAAACTCTTACAGGGGTTGGACAATGAAACTGAAACACCTGTCATTTTAGTGTGGGAGGTTTCATGGCTAAATTGGACCAGCCTGGTAGCCAGTCTTCATTGATTGCACATTGTACCAGTAAGAGCAGAGTATGAAGGTTCAATTAGCAGGGTAAGAGCACAGTTTTGCTCAAAATATTGAAATGCACACAACATTATGGGTGACATACCAGAGTTCAAAAGAGGACAAATTGTTGGTGCACGTCTTGCTGGCACATCTGTGACCAAGACAGCAAGTCTTTGTGATGTATCAAGAGCCACGGTATCCAGGGTAATGTCAGCAAACCACCAAGAAGGACGAACCACATCCAACAGGATTAACTGTGGACGCAAGAGGAAGCTGTCTGAAAGGGATGTTCAGGTGCTAACCCGGATTGTATCCAAAAAACATAAAACCACGGCTGCCCAAATCACGGCAGAATTAAATGTGCACCTCAACTCTCCTGTTTCCACCAGAACTGTCCGTTGGGAGCTCCACAGGGTCAATATACACGGCCGGGCTGCTATAGACAAACCTTTGGTCACTCATGCCAATGCCAAACACCGTTTTCAATGGTGCAAGGAGCGCAAATCTTGGGCTGTGGACAATGTGAAACATGTATTGTTCTCTGATGAGTCCACCTTTACTGATTTCCCCACATCCAGGAGAGTTACGGTGTGGAGAAGCCCCAAAGAAGCGTACCACCCAGACTCTTGCATGCCCAGAGTGAAGCATGGGGGTGGATCAGTGATGGTTTGGGCTGCCATATCATGGCATTCCCTTGGCCCAATACTTGTGCTAGATGGGTGCGTCACTGCCAAGGACTACTGAACCATTCTTGAGGACCATGTGCATCTAATGGTTCAAACATTGTATCCTGAAGGCGGTGCCGTGTATCAGGATGACAATGCACCAATACACACAGCAAGACTGGTGAAAGATTGGTTTGATGAACATGAAAGTGAAGTTGAACATCTCCCATGGCCTGCACAGTCACCAGATCTAAATATTATTGAGCCACTTTGGGGTGTTTTGGAGGAGCGAGTCAGGAAACGTTTTCCTCCACCAGTATCACGTAGTGACCTGGCCACTATCCTGCAAGAAGAATGGCTTAAAATCGCTCTGACCACTGTGCAGGACTTGTATATGTCATTCCCAAGACAAATTAACGCTGTATTGGCCGCAAAAGGAGCCCCTACACCATACTAATAAATTATTATTGTCTAAAACCAGGTGTTTCAGTTTCATTGTCCAATCCCTGTAGATTGCTGAGGAAAACCTAGACCTTTTTGATTTGACCTTTTAAGTTTTAAAATCCTGGCCGTGCAAAAGGCAGCCACACCTCACTGTTTTTTAGCCTTTCATGCCTTTGATCTATCAGTCCATCATCAAAATAGTTTAGATTACATTGTAGCTCTGATTATAATGATGATGGCCTACGGTGCTCACATAAATGAGGTTAAAATCCAAACAGTCTTGTCAGGATTGTTGTTAAAGATGTAAGCGTAGAGCTGCTAGTTGTGAAGAACATTCTGCTGCCACATGAAAACTCAATAGGATTCAAATTCATTTCAAAGTTTCAATAACAATCTGCATGGAAAGTTTCTTATTGATTCCCTTCAAAGCTCTCATATCAAAAGATTTGTTTGAGACAGAAATTGTTGGTGGCCTAGCAACAATCACCAAGCAACTTACTCCAAACTGCTGGCCTCCAAACTGCTGGCCTGCTTAACCGGCACAAAATGCAGCTCGCTGTTTGAGAACAGTTGGGTTTTAAGGCAGCGTTGTTGTCGGACACGTGCCCTAGAGATGAGTGTCCATCGTTGGAGCAAGATATCGATCTACATCGCCCCTCTGACGGTCACAGAGGCCATGTGCTGCAGAACTCATGAGGTGGAATCTGTATCTGTAAAACCCTGTACTTCTGAGCTGCCAATTGCCCCCAGTAATCCCCATTGGAGCTGCACAGATCAGAGAACGGCGGCTTGGACTGAAGGAATGGATTCCGTAAATCTGGATGTGTAGAGAGGCTCTCAGCTGTGTTGCTGGAGACAGATTGGAAGTTTACTCCATGTGATCGGAGTCTGGCCATGCAGCTTTTCTCAACCATCACTGATGCCATAGTTAGTGTTTCTGGGAGAAAGTAAGGTTAAAGTTTCACCAGATCACCACTGTGATCTCGCTCTGGGAACAGGTTCATATGAATGTGAACTACAGGTCTGGTGGCAATAAATGCATGGATGAATAATCACCCCAGCTCACACCTGCATGGATAGTAATGAAAGAAGGTACAAAAATTGTCCCTGCAGGGAAAAATATAACCTTACTCTTCATGTGTTGCACCAGCCTCTAGACTTAGCCAGACGTTTGCAACTTTTCCAGCAAGAGGCAGGCTACTGGTTGATCATAAATAAACCAGTTCTGAGAAAACCAGCCCTGTGACGGAAGAAGTGAAACCCTTTGGGTCCTTTTGGTCAAAGAACCACTTATTCACCCTGAGTAAGAACAAAATCACATCAGCAGGATTAAAAGAAGAGCAAGTATATTTTTAATATCCTAACATGCATTTCAAACCATTTAAATGCATCTAAACAGTAATCTCTTGATTTAGAAAAAAGTAAGGCTCAGATCAGACTGGAGTCACACTGGTTGACACAGACCTCAGCTCTGCACCTCTATGTCAGTTTGTGGTGTTAACTGTGGCCTTAATAAACAGTCTGTTTCTATGATGCGAAATAATAGAAAAGAAAGAGGTCAGCCCTCAATGAGCGTGAACCAACATCACCCTGCCAATCTGCAACCGGGCTGAGCGTTCCTCCCTCCTCCTCCCGACCCTGCTTCCCCTCCAGCACTTAACAGAGATTTTAATGCGATCTGGTCATCTGTCAGGCAGATCAGATCAGAGCTGTAATACACAGCAGCAGGTCACACATAAGCCCCATTCATAAGTCTTGAAAAACAACAGTAAAAAAAAAGAAAAAAGCTGAATAATCTCACAATTTGTGTGAGAACCTCTCCTTCTGCACACTTGCTGCTTTTCTTGTGGGTTTTGGAAAATGAGAATCACATGTTTACGAGCTGATGGGATGGCACATCTCCCTGAACACATCATTCCCAAAATATTGACTGGTTGATTCCAGTGCAGTGTGTTGTTTTAATAATGTCAGGTAGTAGATCTCAGCTTTAAATGTTTAAGAAGAGCTGCTTATGACTGCAAACTCTGCAATGGTGTTATTGTACAAAGATGAGCTGCAACAATTAGTTCCCTACCTAATAAATCAGCTGCCATGTTTGAACACTGATTCTTTGATATCAAACTGTTATTAGCTTGGAGCCACACCTTGTGTGTTTCACCGCTGGGCCTTACCCTGCAGATCTTTACTCGCCGTAGGACTGGAAGATGTTTTCAACCAGAACATTTTTAATCATCTTGTAGCTTGCACTCTTTCTGAATGATTTGTAATTATTCTTTATTATTAGTATAAAGAAAAATCAGACATCCTGCTGGAAACGTTAAAATGTAAATTTTTCTTCAGAGCCCTTGGTAAAACGTTTCTCTCAAGAAAATTAAAAACAAAATGCAATATACTTTGGCTCTACGCTTCAACACAGAAATCCCTAATGAAAAAAGTAGGATTTGCAAATAATTTAATGTTCCTTTGTTAGTTTGTGTTGTAATGTCTGTTAATTATCTGCCAGGAGTTGGAAGCTGAGATCAGTTACTACCATGTCCTCTGAGGAACTCCTACACTTCATTTTATAGCAGATCTAAACAGAGCAATGTGGACTTTCACATCTTTTAAGAGTTATTTCAATAAAGCGCTGAAGAAATGTTTTTATTTGCTTCAAAAATATTTAATAAAATATTAATATAGTAGCTCATTATTGTCCTGTGGTTTCATTTGTTAAAAAGGCAGAAGATTCATATTTGAATATTTCTGAGCTTTATATTTATACACATTAGGCAGTGTAATCTATCTCAACCAAAACAAATACATCCTTTTTTATTTAAAAACAGCTTAATTACCAAAACTGTTTGTCATGCTTAAGTACATTACATCTAAATTAGAAAATTTAGTTAGGATAATTGTTGAACTGCAACTTGGCATGCTTGCTAAGATAATAAACGCATGTTTCCGCCCCCTGCAAAGATGGATAATATCTTTAAAATACAATTTTTATTGCTGCAGTATAATCTCACACTGAAGAAGTTAGGAAAATCCAACCCTTAATTTGAGTAAATCTATTTAGTGAAGGTATCTGACATTGAGAAATGAATGTCTCATTCATGGACAGCAGGGACTTTATGGCACAGTTAGACCTTCATAAATTGACATTTTCAAACAAACTAGGTTGTTCAGTGTATCCCAGCAGGGATTTTGTGCTGACATTTCCTGACACGTGCTGTCTGCAGAGAGCTGGTCGGCATGTTGAGAACAACGCTTGTGGTTTGTTCCTTTTTCTGCTTCACAGATGCACAGAGAATACACTTCGATCTCTGTCACAGTAGCTGTCAAAATGACTGCAGGGTAAACAAAGTGCAGAAAACAACTGGAAGAGGACAGTCTAACATTTGTTTTTGTGTGTGTTGACATTTTTATTCAATCATGCAGACAAAAAAGACAATTTAGAAAAGCGATGTTTGACAAGATGTCGACAGCACTGTTTTACGTAAACTCATAAATAAGTATAACTAACAATAAGAAAACAAATAAGAACTTCATTTGTGCTGTACTACTTTCTATAGTCAGCCTGTATTTAAGTGAGTATGGTTTATGTCTGTTTTGTGTGCACAAAAAACTGACATAATTTGCAATTTATTCCTGTAATGTACATGGCATGGCATGAAGGTTTTATATATCCATGAAGGTTTTATATATCCATAATAATACATCCAGACGTTTTGTCTCATCATTTTCAGACGTAACAGTGTAGTAAAAGCTGAATTTTAAGCCATAATTCAAACAAGACTGTGACCTATCAGCACATATCAAAGCCTTGTGCAACTGAATTAACTTTAGAGGTTTATTTTATGTCCTTTATAACATTAAACCTTTTTAAAAGGGGTACATTCAGAATGGAAATTGGATTTCAAATATAGATCAGAATAGTTTTTTTACTGGTATTAATAGTGAACAAACCGTGCATCCTTTAAAAATGTAATGTGTGTGAAATTACAGATTATATCCAGCCATCTCAGTCCAGTAATCTGTCCATTTTTTTCTCTATCGCTGTCCATCCATCAGTCTGTGTATCCATCCATCCTTCTATCCCTCCCTTTGTTCATCAATCTAACCATCTGTTTGGCCATCCATCACTTTAAAAATCCATCTTTCCATCCAACCAAACATCCACCCATTTGTGCATCCTTCCATCCATCTCTTTGCTTATCATTCATTTATCCATCCCTCCGGTATTCTCTCATTCTTGTGTCCATCCATCCATCCATCCATTTATCCATATCTATAGCCTGACCAAGTATTAATATCTGCCATGAGTTCATGGTGAATTTGTGCATGCAGAGATAGTGAACTGACACATTAGTTTGTAATACGTTTCAATTATTAATAGTGAACAGCCTATAATACCAAATTTTTCATCTTAATGTGGAAAAGTGAGGTGTCAGTAATTAAAAGGTTTAGCTCACCAATCTACTTTTAAATTTAAATGGTCTCACTGGGGTGATTTAAACCTGATATAGTCATAAGCTGTGAAGAATTTGTATAACTTTATAGTCAAAGGCTTAGATTTGAAATCTCTTTTTGGGGAGGACATCTAACACCCATGAAGCTCCTTGCTGTGTCATGTGGACATGAATCCAAACACTGAATGCCCCTCTCCGCCCCCTACACAAAGCCTGCAGGGAAACCCTATCAGAGCGCAGAGCTGCAAGTTGCTATGACAGGAGGCAGAGGACGCCAGCTGGACCAGGCTCTCCGGGATTTACCGATCTTTGGCGATGCACAAGATCAGCTGCGTTTTTTATTTTACTTCTGCCGTAGAGCCTGTCTGATCTGATTTGTTTTTATACCTGCTCTGCTGATGTTTCTGCACGAAGGATGAAGAAAAAAAGTTGTTTGTTTTGTAATTTAACGTCATATTTAGTAAATCAGATTCTTTAAATAGAAAAGGTTTACTTTTGGGTGTGTTTTCCTGAAAGAAAGAGGTTGAAACACCACTTAGACTTTTTACCACTATATCCTAAATTACCGCCATGCTGTCCAGCGTGCGGCGGCACAGCCTCCGCCTCCAGTCGGAGCTCCACCGCTGGAGCATCTGCGACCCGGGCAGCCACCTCCTCCCGGACGGCCTCCTGGCCCGGGTCCCAATGTGCATCTCCCGCTCCAAATCCTGCGCCAGCTCCGCCGGGGAATCGGACGGGAGCCGCGGGAGCTGGTCGTCATCGGACTCGGTTATCTCCGTCGACTCCGCCGGGGGCGCGGTGGAGCCCGGGAGCCCGTACAGGGTGGTGCTGCTGGGGGCCAGCGGGGTCGGTAAGACTGCGTTCGCAAACATCTT
The DNA here is from genome assembly GCF_021462225.1 of Girardinichthys multiradiatus. Classification (NCBI taxonomy): domain Eukaryota; kingdom Metazoa; phylum Chordata; class Actinopteri; order Cyprinodontiformes; family Goodeidae; genus Girardinichthys; species Girardinichthys multiradiatus. The sequence goes on from NC_061796.1 coordinate 1,847,394, forward strand.
CGCAGGCGGAGCGGACAGCATGGACAGCGATGACTGCGAGCTGTGTGGAGGTAGGACACATGTTTAAAATTACTACAACAATGCAAACCTTTAAAATTGCCTTGAAACAGCATCTGGTGTTTTCTGGTGAAATAGTTTAATAACTATTAGATAATATTAGACAAATAACAAATTTGCATTAAGATAATACATAGAATAGAATACAACATCAAATTCGCACAAATTAATATTTTGTTTCATGTTTATTTTCAGATGAAGTGTCTGATAGGGAAATTGAAGTTGACGGAGAGACTGCAACTATAATCCTGTTGGATACCTGGGATGCAGAGGTGAGAAACTACACTCTACCCTGATTGCTGCACTGTATTTTCCACCGTTAATTTAATCTAACTCCTTGGTCATCGTTGCAGAAAGGTGATGAGTGGACCCAGGAGCGCTTCATGCAGATAGGTGATGCCTACCTGCTGTTGTACTCTATTACTGATCGGGCATCGTTCCTGCGAGCATCAGAGCTCCGGATAACCCTACGTCGCTTCCGTCCTGCACGACACACCCCCATAATCCTGGTGGGGAACAAGTGCGACCTGGTGAGGCGCAGAGAGGTGTCAACAAGTGGTAAGAAGACACGATACCTGTGGGCCCTTTGCAAAAGTGCTTATAACTCCTGAACTTTTTCACGTTTTGCCAAGTTACAGCCACACATTTACGTGTCTTTAAGCCAGGTGTTTATGTGTTGGGCCAACAAAATGTAGCACATAGTTATGGAGTGGAAGAAAAACTGTTGGCCCCATATGTTGCCGGACAACTATTAGTCCTTCAATCCACAAATCTGTCCCTTAATGAAAGACAGGGTGGCATAAAGCCATAAGAAGACCTGTGTTCAGTTTGCCTTTAAGCCAACTGCAAAAACCTTGAAGAAGGGGCTATGGTCAGATGAGAACAAAATGATTGTTCTACATGCCAAATGTAATGTCTGATGGGAAACTAATATAAACACATGATGGAGGCAGGGTCATGCTGTGGGGGTGCTTTTATTATCAGGGACAGGGAAGAGTTGATGGGGAAATTGAAGGAGCTAAGTACAGCTAAGGCCAAAAAGAAAATGCAAATACAATTACACTTGAAAAGTTATGCTGGTCTATTACATAAATAATAATAATAATTACATCAAAGTTTTCTGATTGTGGCATAACAAAATGTGAAAAAGGCCAAGGGGTATGAGTTCTTCTGCAAAAGATTGTAGATGTTTTTACAAGTTCAAAGACATCTGAAAGTCTTTGAGTAAATAAGTAATTTTTTATTATTTTTTGCAGAGGCCCGTGCTTGTGCTGCTGTATTTGACTGTAAATTCATAGAGACCTCGGCAGCCATGCAGCACAACGTCTGGGAGGCTTTTTACGGCATCGTGAGACAGCTGCGCCTGCGACGAGACTCCAAAGAGGACAACAGACGTCGCAGGCACATACACTGTGAGAATCGCAGAGAGAGCCTTCCTGTTAGGGCCAAGCGTTTTCTCAACAAGGTGGTGGCAAAGAACAATCCCAGCATGGCGTTCTGGATCAAATCCAAATCTTGTCATAATCTGTCAGTACTGTAGACCACCCTGAATGCAGGGGGAAATCACCTGAGCAGAGGAAACAACTTAAAGGCTGGAGAAAAGAAGCTGTGGATCTTCCTCTGCCTCTGAGGAGCTTCGAGTTGGATGACTCTGTCCTCGTGGTGTTTACCATCCACCCTCCATTCAGCAAAGGTGGTGGTGTAGGTTTGCAGCATACCTATATAGGCTGTCATCTTGCTGTTGTAAACAGTCTGAGTGGACAGCAAGCTTCACAAGTAATGTGTTGGACATGTCATAAGTCATGGGACAGAAGTATGCTATTTGAGACATTTAATGGAAACAGAAAATGTAGTGATTTTTATTCTGTTTTCTTTGTTTGTTCTTTTTTTCCTCTTCATAATTTTTTCCATGTTTTGCCAAATGCTGTAATAATAACTGTACACTTTTCTACATATAATTTGTAGAACCTCTGTGATAATTACACATTTTCTTTTTATTTATGATGCAGTGTTTTATGCATTAATTGTAAGAACAGATTGATGATGTGTTGCATTTTGCTACTTTGAAACATTGCATGAAGAAATAAAGTGACATTTTTGTTTGGAAGAAAAGCGCAGCAGGGCCCTTTTGTGTCTTTTCAACGGTACTGATGAGAAGTCAAACTAGATGACTCATCTTTGGCACACAAAGGAGGCATACTACTAGGATTTATCAGCAACACAACTGATAAAGGATGAGTCAGGTGGTGGGAGAAACAGAGTCAGTCCCCTCTGCACGTCATTTCAAGGAGTGGACCGGTTGGGATTTGGGTTATAGAGCGACCCTAAACTTCAAGCTCAGAGCCTCAGTTTGAACTTGTTGAAAGAATCTGTTGCTAATGTAGCACTCACTGTGCTCTTCAAATCCCTCTAGGATTTCAGGGAAAGCAAGCAGATGGTTTTGGGCATGCTGGCGTTTATACAGTCCCATCCTTTACAGAACAGTGTCCCCTCAATCTGAATTCAAGGTTTCAGCTGCTGAATCTTTAACTCTGCAGTGAGAAAGCGAGCAGAACAAAAAGTGACTCACTCACAGCCTGATTCGTTGTAGATTTGCAATGTTTTCTCAGTCTAACCTGCAAAGCTCTACTTGGATGCCATCTTCCACTGGGCCACATGCAGCATAATTAAGCTTCTAGCAAAATTATAAATGGACATTTATGCACTCTTCTATATCTTAATGGTATAGTTCATTTAAATTAGATGGTTATTGATACAACCATTTTTTAACCAGAGTCTACAAACCCCCATTAGGGTTAAAGTTGGAACTTTGGTAAATTGATTCAAGAAGCTTAATGTTAGCCTGCTTTGTCTCAGATATCATTTTTTTTAAATAAATAAAAAATATAAAACAACTGAAATTCTGTGTTTAAGTTAGTTTCTTATTACATTTTATGTCCAAAAACAATCATTTCACCTAAAACATTTTAACTTCTCAATATCAACAGTTATTATTTAAATAACCTTCACTTCTGTTAGTCCCTCATTATTTTTATTATATCTTAATGGAAAATCCCACGAATTGTCAAGAATAGTGACAAACTCAAATTGAATTGTACCTGATTCTTAGATGCATTTGGTATCATTTTAACTAATTCTTTACTGATTTCTAACGTTTGAGCAGTATTCCTAATAGATTATTGTAAATTGTATTTCTTGAAAATATTTGTATGAATCAAGCCGAATCTCACGATTTATCTTTAACTATTGTACCTGTGTCATAACGGAATCTTAGGGTGTCAGAAATTGGACCCAAATATTAGGTAATTTTCAAGAATCCATACGACTCCTACAATTTAGCAGTTCTTGGCGATTCGTGCTATTCAGGCCTCTGTACAATAGTAGCGTAAGCAGGAAACCTTAGAGCAGCCAACGTCTTGCACTTGAGGTCAAACTTTCTGTCTAATAGTTTCATGTGTGCTGTGACCTTCTGCACCGTACAGATGACCTCTTAGATTTGAATTATGAAGCAACTGACTGCCAGATTAAGCTGTTAGTCTCTTTGTCTCCTCACACGGCTCCTTATCAGCTGTGCTACCAATGGAAATCTCCCAGGAGAGAGCCTAGGTGCAGAGTGCAAAGTCTGAGGGGAAATTAGAAAGTTAAACACAGACCTGTGAGTTACTTAAGAAATTCCTTTATTTCACAAATTATTTTTTCCTATTTGTACTTTTTCTTCACAATCAAACTAAATGATGTTTAAAAATGTTTAATCTTTGGATGGATTATCCTATATGGTTATTTTAGTTTCCCACTTATCAAAAAGAAAAACAATTTTCCTGTGTTTGAGTTTAAATGTAAGATTTGTGACTAATATCAGGTGGTGATGGATTTGTCTTCTATAGCACACTGTATGTGTCATTGTCCTGCTCTACCTGTCTCCGTCTATCAGGCCAGCTGTCTCCTCATTGGCCGGCTCAGTATAAAGGCAGGCTGATTAGACAATCATTAGATCCAATAAAACATTGATGGTTAACACTCTGGTTAACGTTTGACCAGACAGGATGAAGCTACTCGGATCGCTCTGAGGTGCGACTCACTTGGTCTCTCCTGTAAGGTAAGCCACATCTGTCTTCTCTGTTCTTATTCTCTGTTTCAGGGTTTGGTCTGGTCAAGGAGAACCTCTGTGAACTTGTGAATGGAAGCAAACAGAACTGCTTGTTTTGATTTTGGTTGATTATTTGATCCATTTGTCAGATGTTTTCAGATTGTTTCTGTGTTGTTTACTGTGATCTTGACTTGACTTTGGCGAGGCCTAGAGCAAGGCGTTGGCAAATAGGGACCTCTGCTTATTTGCTTTCGAGGTTGCTTGCGACATCTCTAATTACACCTATCAAAGGACTGGATTCATTATTGTAAATGTTTAATTTCACTCTGACAGCGACTGTTTAGTCTTTCTTTTAAAGGTTTAAGATGAGAAATGTTTGTACTATGGTGCTATTGTTGATTTCAGTTTCTGTTTCCTCACAATAAATAATACATTTGTTTAATTTTCATTAAATTGACCCAGATGGATGATAGGAGGGTGGTAACCAGTTAATTGAATGTATACCAATCAACATACAGTAATTACTCAATTTAACTGGATGTTCATTTGCAGAAATATATTCAAGAAACAAAGAATTTTTATTCAGGAGTTTTTCCTGATTGTGCCGATACTGAAAGTGTTCTTTAAAATGAAAAGGTCATTAGCCAAAACTCAATGTCACCTTCACTAAATGGGTTGACTTCACTCGACTCTTTCAGCTGCACTTCCCAAGACCTCAGTGATCTTGAGGCCTATACTAAGCAGTAAATGTGCCAAAGTGCATGTCAAAGTTTCTGGACTCATTGAATCATAAATGGATCCTTCTTTACCATACTTGTCCAATCATGTGCAAATTTTAACTTTATTTTGGCCCTCTAAAGTGTGATATAGTCACCAGGATTACGGACTCTATAGGGATCTTTTTAATATCAGTTAAATCCTGCATCTGATTTACAGTATGTAAAAACTAGCTGGAAAGAAACTGATAGCTTTCAGTTTCTTCTGTACAGTCAGGTCGCTGATTCACCAGGTCATGAAGGTGGAGTGTGTTGACTTAAAGTTCCCATTCAGCTCCGAGTGTGCACATGTACTGACTCAAGGACACATTTCTGTTAGTGTAGCCAATGTCTTTGTGAATCAGTGACTCGTTGTGCTAAGGGGAGAAAATAAAATGGGTTTCTGCAAGGACTTAAGTAGTCTTAAATTTAATCATTTCAACTTTAGGCCCCCAAAATCCTTAAATACAGCCAGATGTATCCATGATATGAAAAATTTGGATGTTTGTTCATTCACTGCTTCTTCTACCAACTTTTTTATTTGATAAATGCATAGAGTGGTACTCATTCACTCCATAACTTGTAGTTGTGGCTGAGGAATCCAGGTGTTAAACAAAACTACAAGATCCATGATGCAGCACAGCAAACGTCACATTTACACCCAAGGATTTCTGCACCTAAAAGGAATCTTGTTGAAGTTTCTTTAGCAAATTTAAATCAAAATGTCCTTGTTATATACCCAGACATGCTGTTTTTCCAAGTTTGTCTTTTAAACAGGAATTTCAGCCATTAATAGTGCCTTAAATAGAGCATCAGTAACCATTATGAAGCTTGCTGTTTACTGGTAGAGGGCGCTGAACTTAGGTAACCTCAATGTAAAAGCACTGTAGTTACATCCCAGAGCTGAATATGCCACCTTCAGTTATATTAAATCTATTTTTAACTTTCTTAAGGCAGTGGTTAGGTAAGTAACCAATTTAGTTAGCTTAGGTAAGTAATTTTTAAACAGATGCTTAATTTAAATCATAGTTGTTTTTATAACTTTTAACTCTTTTATAACTCTTAAGTTTAACTGGCTGAATCTGAAAGAAGTGAGGTACAACAGGTTTAAATGGTTTCAACTGTTTAAAATCCATTATCATTTCTGCCTCCTTAAACATTTGTTTTCTCCCGTCGCCTCCTCTTCTTCCTCCTTCACAGGCTGTGGTAATGACACCCATGGTGCATCTGTTGTTGCTTCCATCGCTGCTCTGCATTGTGAGTACATAACAACACCAACTGTCGCTGCTGCCATCCTTAGATACATATTCATCTCAAACCCATGAAGCTGTTAAAGTACCTGCAAACATCTCGATGTGCATTAATGCTTACATCTGGAGCGTCCCACAAGCGAATCTTTTTAATATACTGTGGTGATTCTCTGTAAGCTGCGGTTTGTCTTCAGACTTTGCTCTCCCACTCTTGGCAGCAGCATAGAAACACAGCCACTGCCATGCAATATTGACTCAATAAATAACGGCCCTCAATGGTTGACTAAATTCATGTCACAGCACAGAGGTCAACTTTGTGTGACTTTTAGTTGTACCTTTGGATCTGCTGTACTTGAGGATAACTGACCCATATTTCCGTATTTTGACAGGCTGCAGGGATGGACCTGGAGGAGATGAAGGGCCCATTTGAGGATACTGCATTAAATGTGGAAGAGGCAACAAGAGTGCCCTATCCAGTGCATAAGGTACTTTACACATGGAAAAAAAGAGTGTGTAAGTTTGAGGAAAAATTACCATACTGTAAAATGTCCAGAAAGGCAACCTTTATAAAATCCTTGAAACCATAGCTATCTGAACTTGGAATAGTGACAAAATACCAGGCACTGAAACTGAAAGGATGTTTTGTTTTTTAGACATATTTATCCACAAACAACTAAAATAGCTATTTTTTTCAAGCTCTTAGGAGATATCAATGTTAATTATTCTGTAAGTGACCAAAACTGTTTTATGTCTCTTGCAAACACATTCATACCCATTTTTTCATATTTTTTCACTAACTTTAATGTTTTTTATTAGAACCTTATGTCGTAAATAGACAAAGTGATAAATGATTTTTAAGTGGAAGGAAAAAATACAGGGTTTTTAAAGAATTTTACAAACATAAATCTGATAAGTGTGGTCAGCATTTGTATTCAGCCTCTTTCACTCTGAAAGGCCCAACTAAATAATATGTAACATAATCTCAGTATAAATCCAGCTGTCCTGTTAAGGCCTCGGAGAAAATTAGTGAACAAACAGCAATATGAAGACCAAGTTATACAGCAGACAGGTCAGGGATAAAGTTGTGTAAAATTTTAAAGCAAGGTACAGTTTTAAAACAATATCCCACGCTGTCAACAACTCGCAGAGCACTGTTTAGTCCAACATCTTCAAATGTTAAGAATATGGCACAGCTGCAAACCTACAAATACATAGATGTCGACCTAAGCTGACAAGGAGAGCATTTAACAGAGAAGCAGCCAAGAGGACCATTGTAACTCTGGAGGAGCTGCAGATATCCACATCTCAGTTGTGAGAATCTGTCAACAAGACAACTACTAGTTGTGACTGGAAGAGTACCAAGAAGAAAACCATAGATGGGGAAAAAAGCCACGAGAGGTTCTGTTTTACAGTTTGCCACAAGCCACACAGAGGACACAGCAAACATGTGAAAGAAGGTGCTCTGGTCAGATGAGATCGGAATCGCCTTCCATGCATAACACTATGTGTTTAGAAAAAGACAGCAATCCACATCAACATGGGCTTGCCATCCTCATGGTAAAATGTGGCAGTGGCAGCATCATCCTGTGGGGATGCTTGATTTTAACTGGACAGGGATGCTGGTCAGAGGTGGTGGAAAAATGGATGGAGCTAAATACAGGGTAATTCCTGAAGAAAACATTTTAGAGACTACAAAAGACTGGGGCTTCAAGTTTTATTTTAAACTGGAAGCCATGTATCGTTTTCCTTCCACCTCACAAATAGGACTACTTTATGTTGGTTTATCACATGAAATCCAAATAAAATACATTAAACTTTGTGGTTGTGATGTGACAAAATGTGAAAAAGTGCAAGTGGTATGAGTACTTTTGCAGCGGACTGTGCAGTGACAAACGTAAAGTTCACACCAACTCAGAAAATCTCCTAAAGTCTTCAGGCTGTGTGATTCCAAAATAAATAAGATTTTGGAAATTACTGCATGAACCTGAGACTCTTTAATCGCCATTTGCCATTAATCTCAGTGAAGATATAAAAAACATTTACAAACACAAAGCTAATGTAAAATAACATAAAAATTGTGACCTGTTCAGTCAAAATTTAAAACATCCTAAGGTTATTTCTTTAATGCTTTGACAGCCACCAAAGAGAAGCATATTTTGCTGCTGATTTTTATTGTGGCCTACTAAGATGTTTCCATCCCTGGTAAAAATGTTGAAGAAGACTTGAAACTTGGAGCAAAATCACACCCTGGCAAGATAGAAAAACCTTAAATTTCAGTACATTTATTCAGTGTGGAAAAAAATCCACTTTAATAAATAATAGATTTTTTGTATTAATTATCGGTGCCTCAGTATTGACACCTCTGCTGTTGATACTTTATACAACCTACTTATCACTGAGTCTTCTCCCCTTATATTTCATAAGTATAAGTAAGTATAGAGAAAAGGACCTTTGTTCAGTCTTCTCTGTAAAATCGCTCTAGGTCATCCAGAGTCCTGGGTCCTCTTTTATGCTTTCTTCTCTTCAGCTCAGCCCTCATATTTTCTATAGGATTTCGGTCTCAGGACCAGCATTTATGTGTTGAATTGGACATATTTGTCGGATCATTATCCTGCTGAAAGTTCCAATGAAAAACTCCCATCAGTTTTCTGAAAAAGAACATTAGCCCATGCATCAAAGCATCATAGAACCTCCATTATGCTTAAAAGTGGACTACAATTCAATTCAAAAATACTTTATTAATCCCAAGGGGAATTGAAATGTTGTAGCTCATATGCAGGTTTCTTCAAAGAGCCGCTGTAGATGCTGATGGCTGTGGGCAGGAAGGATCTCCTGTAGAGGTCTGTCCTACAGCACATCTGAAGAAGCCTCTGACTGAAGACACTCTGTTGTTGTATGACAGTCTCATGAAGAGGATGCTCAGGGTTCTCCATTATGTTCTTCATTTGATGAAGCATCCTTCTTTGCACAATGATCTCCAGTGGTTCCAGAGGAGTCTCCAGAACAGAGCCAGCCTTCTTTATCAGCTTGTTGAGCTTTTTTAAGTCCCTGGCTCTGATGCTGCTACCCCAGCAGATTAGATAAAACAGAGGACAATTTTTTCTTACAAAATCTTCAAAAATGAACATGAGACAAAACATGCCAGTCAAGTAAGGCAGATGTGTGCTGAAATTTGATTTGAATTTGAATTGAATATTTATACTCCACGGGAACAGAAAATTGTGGACTACTAACGGTTCCATATAATCTCTGATTAACCTGGTGATTTAGCTTGTCATAATTGAAGTTTGCTGTGTTTCTTGAAGATATCTGAATGAACTCAAAGAAGAAAAACCCAGTGGAGTTATATTTCCTAGCATCATTCGATCGAAGCTGTAAAAACAGGAGTGAAAGCCATTCTATTATGTCTCTGTAGTATATTAGATCATATTGCCAAAAAAGAGAGAATTATGCCTTTTTTTAAATCATAATCATAAAATAAAAGTCTTTAGTCTTTGATTCATGCTGTGTTCAAGTCTAATCTTTTTCCTCCTTTCTTTCCCATCTTTCACTGTATAGTTTCAGGTACCTGCAGATGTTAACGATTTCAGGCTGAGAGGAGAAGGCTTGGACAACTTTAAAATATCAAAGGATGGCTGGCTTTACCTGGAGAAACCTCTAGACTGGTCTCAGGAAACTCACTACGTATTCAACGTAACCCAGACTCTGTCTTTTATACACATGTGGAAAACTCATGATTTTTGGTAGAAATGCAGCACATGTTCATGTACAACATGCTTGTGTTTGTATGTGGGTAATAAATCCAGGTGGAGGCATTGGCAGATGAGGAAGTAGTGGAGGGTTCAATAACTGTGACCATAAATGTCTTGGACGTAAACAACAACGCTCCACGGTTCAACCAGACTAGCTACACCGCTACGATTCGGGAAAGGAGAACACCAGGTGAGTTTTATATGTATTTTTATAAAAGCTTACATTCTAAAACATAATCTAAAATAAATATTAGTCTAAAATATATAAAGTGTCTATGTACCCTTTGAACTTTTATACATTTTATCACATTACAACCACAAACTTTATTGTGTTTAATTGGGATTTTATGTGATAGACCAACAGATAGTTGTTTATATATATATAAAAATCTGAAAAATGTGGGATGCATTTGTAAGCCAAGTGCACTAATTGTCAGATACGGTTTCCCCAGCGTCTCCTTGCCGCTCACGCGGCAAAAAAGGCGCGTGCTTGTTGCAGGCTCGGAACCGTTGCGCTGTGCTCGCACCACAGGGGAACTACGGTAACCCTGAAAGCTCAAATGTCGTGTTTCGGAGAAGTCGAACTACATTTGTTTAGCTAGTGTGTTGTTATTAGATAAACTAATATATCATCATTTTACAAATAGATAGATAGATAGATAGATAGATAGATAGATAGATAGATAGATAGATAGATAGATAGATAGATAGATAGATAGATAGATAGATAGATAGATAGATAGATAGATAGATAGATAGATAGATAGATAGATAGATAGATAGATAGATAGATAGATAGATAGATAGATAGATAGATAGATAGATAGATAGATAGATAGATAGATAGATAGATAGATAGATAGATAGATAGATAGATAGATAGATGTAAATATAACGACACATATTTATATACACACACACAGACGTGTATATATACAGGTCCTTCTCAAAAAATTAGCATATTGTGATAAAGTTCATTATTTTCCATAATGTCATGATGAAAATTTAACATTCATATATTTTAGATTCATTGCACACTAACTGAAATATTTCAGGTCTTTTATTGTCTTAATACGGATGATTTTGGCATACAGCTCATGAAAACCCAAAATTCCTATCTCACAAAATTAACATATTTCATCCGACCGATAAAAGAAAAGTGTTTTTAATACAAAAAACGTCAACCTTCAAATAATCATGTACAGAAATGACTGCTTCAATGCGGCGTGGCATGGAGGCAATCAGCCTGTGGCACTGCTGAGGTCTTATGGAGGCCCAGGATGCTTCAATAGCGGCCTTTAGCTCATCCAGAGTGTTGGGTCTTGAGTCTCTCAACATTCTCTTCACAATATCCCACAGATTCTCTATGGGGTTCAGGTCAGGACGGTTGGCAGGCCAATTGAGCACAGTGATACCATGGTCAGTAAACCATTTACCAGTGGTTTTGGCACTGTGAGCAGGTGAAATCTTCATCTCCATAAAGCTTTTCAGCAGATGGAAGCATGAAGTGCTCCAAAATCTCCTGATAGCTAGCTGCATTGACCCTGCCCTTGATAAAACACAGTGGACCAACACCAGCAGCTGACACGGCACCCCAGACCATCACTGACTGTGGGTACTTGACACTGGACTTCTGGCATTTTGGCATTTCCTTCTCCCCAGTCTTCCTCCAGACTCTGGCACCTTGATTTCCGAATGACATGCAGAATTTGCTTTTATCCGAAAAAAGTACTTTGGACCACTGAGCAACAGTCCATTGCTGCTTCTCTGTAGCCCAGGTCAGGCGCTTCTGCCGCTGTTTCTGGTTCAAAAGTGGCTTGACCTGGGGAATGCGGCACCTGTAGCCCATTTCCTGCACACGCCTGTGCACGGTGGCTCTGGATGTTTCTACTCCAGACTCAGTCCACTGCTTCCGCAGGTCCCCCAAGGTCTGGAATCGGCCCTTCTCCACAATCTTCCTCAGGGTCCGGTCACCTCTTCTCGTTGTGCAGCGTTTTCTGCCACACTTTTTCCTTCCCACAGACTTCCCACTGAGGTGCCTTGATACAGCACTCTGGGAACAGCCTATTCGTTCAGAAATTTCTTTCTGTGTCTTACCCTCTTGCTTGAGGGTGTCAATAGTGGCCTTCTGGACAGCAGTCAGGTCGGCAGTCTTACCCATGATTGGGGTTTTGAGTGATGAGCCAGGCTGGGAGTTTTAAAGGCCTCAGGAATATTTTGCAGGTGTTTAGAGTTAACTCGTTGATTCAGATGATTAGGTTCATAGCTCGTTTAGAGACCCTTTTAATGATATGCTAATTTTGTGAGATAGGAATTTTGGGTTTTCATGAGCTGTATGCCAAAATCATCTGTATTAAGACAATAAAAGACCTGAAATATGTCAGTTAGTGTGCAATGAATCTAAAATATATGAATGTTAAATTTTCATCATGACATTATGGAAAATAATGAACTTTATCACAATATGCTAATTTTTTTAGAAGGACCTGTATATATATATATATATATATATAAAGAGAGAGAGAGAGAGACTACAGATATCTATACTGTTGTGATCCTATATGGTCCTATAAATGTACTATAAACCCCGTCAGATTTCCCCTGTTTTATGCAGGGGGAACGCTATCTGATGGCCCTCTAATGTCCATCAGATACCGTTCCCCCTGTAATAAACAGGGGGAACGGTATCTGACAGGGTGTGGAGATCCATCAGGATGCGTTCCCCGTTTATTACAGGGGGAACGGTATCTGATGGACATTACAGGGCCATCAGATAGCGTTCCCCCTGTTTTATGCAGGGGGAATCTGACGAGGTTTATAGTACATTTATAGAACCATATAGGATCACAACAGTATAGATATCTGTAGTCTTTCTCTCTCTCTCTCTCTCTCTCTCTATATATATATATATATATATATATACGTCTGTGTGTATATAAATATGTGTCGTTATATTTACATCTATCTATCTATCTATCTATCTATCTATCTATCTATCTATCTATCTATCTATCTATCTATCTATCTATCTATCTATCTATCTATCTATCTATCTATCTATCTATCTATCTATCTATCTATCTATCTATCTATCTATCTATCTATCTATCTGTAAAATGATGATATATTAGTTTATCTAATAACAACACACTAGCTAAACAAATGTAGATCGACTTCTCCGAAACAAGACATTTGAGCTTTCAGGGTTACCGTAGTTCCCCTGTGGTGCGAGCACAGCGCGACGGTTCCGAGCCTGCAACAAGCACGCGCCTTTTTTGCCGCGTGAGCGGCGAGGAGACGCTGGGGAAACCGTATCTGATGGGGAAACGCGAATCGACCTAACACCGGGAAGAGGGAAGAATGGCTGTCTGCTATGAAGCTGTCATCCAGAACCAGTTACGGCTGCAAAAACTCACAAGCACACAAAGATCAGATCCACTATCAACAGGCAGTCTAAAACACGACTTAATTTGTTTATAAATATAGGTTTTTTTTCCCCTCATTCCAAATAGTTTCTGAACTGTTCTGCTATGATGGAGCCTCAAAGCTCTTGCTTTGCTTCTCTCCCCTCGGAGCTCGAGGCTGTTGTGAACGGTCAGCCTTTAAAACGAGCCCCGCTACGTTTAATGTCTGTTTGCTCGCTGCTAAATACCTCAGTTAAAAGCAAAGGGAGGGTAACTAGTTGTGTTTCATTTTATTTTGCTGAATTACAACAACACAGTTCAGCTCGAAAACACCGTATGACCAGAGATTTCACATTCGCATGCGCGCTTACCTCCGAAACAGAACGGTTGCCAAGGAGATCGGTGCATTCGATTTAATGGACTGGGAGATTTTACACAGGTGGTGCACAGACATAAAAAACCGCAGCTTGCATTAGGACAGGACGAACTACAAATCACTTAGCATCTACAGACTTAAAAAAAAAACCTCGAAAACAACCGAACTGTCAAATGTTTTAATTTAAATGAAATCAAAACTTGACCACAATGCAGAGAACGATAACTTATTTGTTCAAAAGAAAACTGAAACTGAAGAAAAGTTATGCATCAGAAAATAGTTTATCATTGTTTCATACATGGAAGTTCTTTAACAATTGAAAAAAAAATATATATATATACATATATATATATATATATGTATATATATATATATATATATATACACACAGGGGTTGGACAATGAAACTGAAACACCTGTCATTTTAGTGTGGGAGGTTTCATGGCTAAATTGGACCAGCCTGGTAGCCAGTCTTCATTGATTGCACATTGCACCAGTAAGAGCAGAGTGTGAAGGTTCAATTAGCAGGGTAAGAGCACAGTTTTGCTCAAAATATTGAAATGCACACAACATTATGGGTGACATACCAGAGTTCAAAAGAGGACAAATTGTTGGTGCACGTCTTGCTGGCGCATCTGTGACCAAGACAGCAAGTCTTTGTGATGTATCAAGAGCCCCGGTATCCAGGGTAATGTCAGCATACCACCAAGAAGGATGAACCACTTCCAACAGGATTAACTGTGGACACAAGAGGAAGCTGTCTGAAAGGGATGTTCGGGTGCTAACCCAGATTGTATCCAAAAAACATAAAACCAAGGCTGCCCAAATCACAGCAGAATTAAATGTGCACCTCAACTCTCCTGTTTTCACCAGAACTGTCCGTCGGGAGCTCCACAGGGTCAATATACAGGTCCTTCTCAAAATATTAGCATATTGTGATAAAGTTCATTATTTTCCATAATGTCATGATGAAAATTTAACATTCATATATTTTAGATTCATTGCACACTAACTGAAATATTTCAGGTATTTTATTGTCTTAATATGGATGATTTTGGCATACAGCTCATGAAAACCCAAAATTCCTATCTCACAAAATTAGCATATCATTAAAAGAGTCTCTAAACGAGCTATGAACCTAATCATCTGAATCAACGAGTTAACTCTAAACACCTGCAAAAGATTCCTGAGGCCTTTAAAACTCCCAGCCTGGTTCATCACTCAAAACCCCAATCATGGGTAAGACTGCCGACCTGACTGCTGTCCAGAAGGCCACTATTGACACCCTCAAGGAAGAGGGTAAGACACAGAAAGAAATTTCTGAATGAATAGGCTGTTCCCAGAGTGCTGTATCAAGGCACCTCAGTGGGAAGTCTGTGGGAAGGAAAAAGTGTGGCAGAAAACGCTGCACAACGAGAAGAGGTGACCGGACCCTGAAGAAGATTGTGGAGAAGGGCCGATTCCAGACCTTGGGGGACCTGAGGAAGCAGTGGACTGAGTCTGGAGTAGAAACATCCAGAGCCACCGTGCACAGGCGTGTGCAGGAAATGGGCTACAGGTGCCGCATTCCCCAGGTCAAGCCACTTTTGAACCAGAAACAGCGGCAGAAGCGCCTGACCTGGGCTACAGAGAAGCAGCACTGGACTGTTGCTCGTTGGTCCAAAGTACTTTTTTTCGGATGAAAGCAAATTCTGCATGTCATTCGGAAATCAAGGTGCCAGAGTTTGGAGGAAGACTGGGGAGAAGGAAATGCCAAAATGCCAGATGTCCAGTGTCAAGTACCCACAGTCAGTGATGGCCTGGGGTGCCGTGTCAGCTGCTGGTGTTGGTCCACTGTGTTTTATCAAGGGCAGGGTCAATGCAGCCAGCTATCAGGAGATTTTGGAGCACTTCATGCTTCCATCTGCTGAAAAGCTTTATGGAGATGAAGATTTCATTTTTCAGCACGACCTGGCACCTGCTCACAGTGCCAAAACCACTGGTAAATGGTTTACTGACCATGGTATCACTGTGTTCAATTGGCCTGCCAACTCTCCTGACCTGAACCCCATAGAGAATCTGTGGGATATTGTGAAGAGAACGTTGAGAGACTCAAGACCCAACACTCTGGATGAGCTAAAGGCTGCTATCGAAGCATCCTGGGCCTCCATAAGACCTCAGCAGTGCCACAGGCTGATTGCCTCCATGCCACGCCGCATTGAAGCAGTCATTTCTGCAAAAGGATTCCCGACCAAGTATTGAGTGCATAACTGTACATGATTATTTTAAGGTTGACATTTTTTATATTAAAAACACTTTTCTTTTATTGGTCAGATGAAATATGCTAATTTTGTGAGATAGGAATTTTGGGTTTTCATGAGCTGTATGCCAAAATCCTCCGTATTAAGACAATAAAAGACCTGAAATATTTCAGTTAGTGTGCAACGCATCTAAAATATATGAATGTTAAATTTTCATCATGACATTATGGAAAATAATGAACTTTATCACAATATGCTAATATTTTGAGAAGGACCTGTACACGGCCGGGCTGCAATAGCCAAACCTTTGGTCACTCATGCCAATGCCAAACGTCGGTTTCAATGGTGCAAGGAGCGCAAATCTTGGGCTGTGGACAATGTGAAACTTGTATTGTTCTCTGATGAGTCCACCTTTACTGTTTTCCCCACATCTGGGAGAGTTACGGTGTGGAGAAGCCCCAAAGAAGCGCACCACCCAGATTGTTGCATGCCCAGAGTGAAGCATGGGGGTGGATCAGTGATGGTTTGGGATGCCATATCATGGCATTCCCTTGGCCCAATATTTGTGCTAGATGGGCACGTCACTGCCAAGTACTACCGAACCATTCTTGAGGACCATGTGCTTCCAATGGTTCAAACATTGAATCCTGAAGGCGGTGCCGTGTATCAGGATGACAATGCGCCAATACACACAGCAAGACTGGTGAAAGATTGGTTTGATGAACATGAACGTGAAGTTGAACATCTCCCATGGCCAGCACAGTCACCAGATCTAAATATTATTGAGCCACTTTGGGGTGTCTTGGAGGAGCGAGTCAGGAAACTATCCTGCAAGAAGAATGGCTTAAAATCCCTCTGACCACTGTGCAGGACTTGTATATGTCATTCCCAAGACGAATTGACGCTGTATTGGCCGCAAAAGGAGGCCCTACACCGTACTAATAAATTATTGTGGTCTAAAACCAGGTGTTTCAGTTTCATTGTGGGGGGCACCGATGAGAGTAACAATTAACACACACAAATTATATATATAAATATATATATATATATATATGTATGTAGCGCTTGATGGTTATATATATATATATATATATATATGGTCTTTGAAGGAGGGGAAGCTCAATCTCAAGATCGCTGATTCGCTCATTTCGCTGTCCATCAAAAAGGGATTCAGCCTCAGACAGATCATCCAATCATCATGCAGAAGCTGAGCGTCCGGGCCAGTCGAGGCCAGCCCACTGGCCCATAGACCCCTAGAGACGCTGAGCGTACGATGGGCGTGACAAAGCCCAGCATTTCTGCTTCGCTATTGAACTCACTGTTTAAAGCACTGTGAAGCTGCGGGAATGAGTGAGAGGAAAGCCACGTTGTTACCAGTGATACGAAGATGATTCTGAACAAAAGTTGAGCGCGTTGTTGCGCATATTTAGTCAATGACATGTACACACAACAGTATATATTTGATCACTTATTTTTTGACATTTTAGGGGAAGCTGAGTTTCTCCTGCAGTCTTAGAGCAATCGCCACTGCATGCAAATATGTCCCCATTGCCACCCCCGCCCCCCCCCCCCCCCCTTTAGCTCCGCCCCTAAGTACCGGCAAGAATTTAAAACTACTTTCAGCCCTGCCTATCCATAAGCTCTAACCAGCTTCCCTGTGCTTGTTGAAGAAAGCAACACCACAGTATGATGCTGCCACCATATGAGGTGCAAGTTACACATTCAAAAAGTGACAGCAATATTTTGGGTTATTTAGCCTGTCATAGCATAAAGAAATTCATTTTTAAAAGTCACATTTTCACCATGTCATTCATATATTTCTAAATATCACAGTTCCAAACTAAATATTTAATTAGCAAGTTAAATATTTAGTTTACAACTACATATCCAGCTTGCAAATCAAATATTTAGTTAGCAAGCTAAATATTTAGCTACAAACTTAATATTTACTTTGCAAGCTAAATATTTCGCTTCAAACTGAATACTTTGTTAGCAAGTTAGCTATGTAATTCACAAATTACAGATTTAGCTTGCAAACAAAATATTTAGTTAGCATCTAAATATTTAGCACTAAACTAAACATTTATATAGCAAGCTAAAAGTTTGCAACCTCAATATTTAGCAGGCAATTGCTGCTTTGATTATTGCTGTCAATTTTTGACTGTGTAACTTTACAAACAGCACCCTGTAGCCACCACCACGTTTTACTGTAGGTGTGGTGTGTTATTAGTGATGTGGAGTTTTAGTTTCCTGCAACTTGTAAACTTTGTCATGTAGGCCATAAAGACAAAGTTGGACAAATGTGCCTTATTCTGTTGGTCCCATTAAATGCATTGTTTGTGGTTGTAACTGAAAAGTTCAGAGGAATACTTTTGCAGGGTATTGTATGATTTTATAACTTTATTTGAACAGTTTCCTCGTATAAAAATATCTGTTTGAGATTAAAAACATTATAAATACCAGATATACCATTTATATTTATAAATCTCAGGTAAATAGGTTAAAGCTGTTTGATAACATTAAAAATAAAATGTAAACTAAAATGAACAAATTGAGTAAAACATACTGATTGGCTATTGTCTAATTTATCTGGGTATAAATACTACTTAGCTCACAGACTTCTACATATAGACAAATTAAAAAACCCATTTGCTGAGATTATGAAGCTTGTTAAAACTAAAACATACCAATACATTATTTGTTTATATCTCCGACCATTTCTGTAGGTACGCCTTGTAAAACCTCTGATCCAGGGCCTGTTCTAAACTGTAATATGAACATAACTCCAACTCTGTTTGTGAACTCAGGTCTCCCATTCCTCCAAGTGTTTGCTACCGACCAGGATGACCCAGAGACTGAGAACGCTCATCTGCGCTACAGCCTGATCAGCCAAATCCCCAACAATCGCAACATCTTTATGTTCCAGATCGACCCAGAGACCGGAGAGATCTCCACCACAGGAGAGGGTAAGGTAAAATTCATCCTCACACAGAGGAATGCACCGGCACGAGGCCGGGTAAAGCTGAACGAGGGGGACCGTCTGCGGGAAAGTCTGTAATCTGTCTCTCTCTGCCTGTAATCCGTCAGTGTAAACCCAGATTACACAGATCATCCTGTCCACTCAAAAGTAATGCTGACTGGAGGCAGATTGCCTAAATGTGTCGTGTGATGCTAACTCTTACTAATTTAAATGAGTCAGAAAGTGAACACGTTTAATGTCATACATGTCCATTAAAAAATAGAAGATTGATGTTTAATCTGTGTCTTTTTTAACAGGACAAGAAATGCTGAAGGCCAGAGCAGGAATCCAGTATGCCAAGGGAGAAGATTGGAGCAGTGACTCACTTAAAGCAAAGTTTACACAGTACTGTTTGGCGCAGGACATCCCGTATGAAGAAAACCCTTTCTTCACCTGTGTGGAGAGACAAGGTTTGTTCCTTGAAATCAGAGATGCACAAGTCCGTTGGCCACAGATCGGGATCAGTCAGTTTTACCTTGGCTGTTTCCGATTGGTGATGGGCAAGTAATTAAAAACAATCTGTGTTTGTTATTCATTAAATGCATCACAATTAATAGTTTTCACCAATTTGGGTCTGTAAATGCATCAACTAACACCATGTACTTTGATGCATTTTGTTTCGAGTTTAATCAAATTTACATAAAGGTTAGGATTGCATTCATACATAAATGGAGACAATCATAAAACTCCTTCAATTTTAGTTAGACTCAGAACAAAAACCTCTAACAAATAACCTGCAGCACATTTATTTCTCTTTTGTGTCATAGTCGACAGGAACAGGGAATATGGAAGTCTGATCATTAAATCTTTAAAATGTGTACAGTTAAGTCCATACCCCTACATACGCCTGGCTGATTTAGGTTTAAATAAATGTTTTGATTATACCAACATATTTCTTCTGAGGGAATGTAATATTACCATTATAGAGTGGCCCAGTCAAAGTCCCATCTTTAAGAATCTAGGAAGGAAGCTAAAGATTAGGGGCATGACAAGGAACTCTTTAAACTTCAAAGATTGGGATCTAATCACTGAAGATAAACAGACTAAATACCTGTAGAAACATGCATGGCAAGACACATTTACAAGGCAATCCAAAGTACTTTACTGGAAATCAAAGAATAGGCAGAAAGAAAGTAATAAAGGATAAGCAGAAGAGCATCGCATAAAAGAAGTTAAAATACAGATATTAAAGGTTCAGTTAAACTGTTTCTTCAAAAGTTTCATCAAAGGCTGCTGTAAACAGAAATGTTCACAGCAGCATCTTGGATCTAATCTAAAATCTTAAAAATAAAGGTGTGAAACCCTTTATTCTACAATGTTTTAAGACGATAGTAGGCTGATTTTGCAGCTGACTTTATGTTATTGTTAAAATTGAGATCAGAGTCCAAAAGTACACCCAGGTTCCTCACACGCTCTGTGGTCTTTAGCCTCATTGAGTCTAGTTGAGCATTTTTATGACCAAAAACAGTTTCTGTTTATCCACATTAAGGAACAATAGGAGGAAATTTTGACCCATTCTGACACACTGACTCAGTGAGCATAGGCTAAGGTCATGCAGTGGCATGGAGATTTAAAGTTGTGTGTTGTCAGCATACATATTAAAGGAATATGTTTTCACAGAACAACACTGAGGATTTGACACTTTGATACAACGTAAAGTAACCCGCGTATAGCTTGTGTAACAGTATAAATTTGAGAAGGCTTATTCTTCTTCTAACAAAACTACAAATAATATTTTTTAAAGAAAGTGACTATTCTGTTATGAATTAACACATGTGTAATTATATACTGAACAAAAAAGTGTGAAACAACTGAAAATATGTCTTATATTCTAGGTTCTTCAAAGTAGCCACCTTTTGCTTTGATTACTGCTCCACACACTCTTGGCATTCTGTTGATGAGCTTCAAGAGGTAGTCACCTGAAATGGTTTTCCAACAGTCTTGAAGGAGTTCTCAGAGATGCTTAGCACTTGTTGGCCCTTTTACCTTCACTCTGCGGTCCAGCTCACCCCAAACCATCTCGATTGGGTTCAGGTCCGGTGACTGTGGAGGCCAGGTCAAATAGCCCTTACACAGCCTGGAGGTGTGTTTGGGGTCATTGTCCTGTTGAAAAATAAATGATGGTCCAACTAAACGCAAACCGGATGGAATAGCATGGCGCTGCAAGATGCTGTGGTAGCCATGCTGGTTCAGTATGCCTTCAATTTTGAATAAATCCCCAACAGTGTCACCAGCAAAGCACCCCCACACCATCACACCTCCTCCTCCATGCTTCACGGTGGGAACCAGGTATGTAGAGTCCATCCGTTCACCTCTTCTGCGCCGCACAAAGACACGGTGGTTGGAACCAAAGATCTCAAACTTAGACTCATCAGACCAAAGCACAGATTTCCACTGGTCTAATGTCCATTCCTTGTGTTCTTTAGCCCAAACAAGTCTCTTTTGCTTGTTGCCTGTCCTCAGCAGTGGTTTCCTAGCAGCTATTTTACCATGAAGGCCTGATTCACACAGTCTCCTCTTAGCAGTTGTTCTAGAGATGTGTCTGCTGCTAGAACTCTGTGTGGCATTGACCTGTTCTCTAATCTGAGCTGCTGTTAACCTGCGATTTCTGAGGCTGGTGACTCGGATGAACTTATCGTCCACAGCAGAGGTGACTCTTGGTCTTCCTTTCCTGGGGCGGTCCTCATGTGAGCCAGTTTCTTTGTAGCACTTGATGGTTTTTGCGACTTCACTTGGGGACACTTTCAAAGTTTTCCCAATTGTTCAGACTGACTGACCTTCATTTCTTAAAGTAATGATGGTCACTCGTTTTTCATTACTTAGCTGCTTTTTTCTTGCCATAATACAAATTCTAACAGTCTATTCAGTAGGACTATCAGCTGTGTACTGTATCCATCTCCTGCACAAAACAACTGATGGTCCCAACCCCATTTATAAGGCTTGAAATCCCACTTATTAAACCTGACAGGGCACACCTGTGAAGTGAAAACCATTTCAGGTGACTACCTCTTGAAGCTCATCAACAGAATGCCAAGAGTGTGTGGAGCAGTAATCAAAGCAAAAGGTGGCTACTTTGAAGAACCTAGAATATAAGACATATTTTCAGTTGTTTCACACTTTTTTGTTCAGTATATAATTACACATGTGTTTATTCATAGTTTTGATGCTTTCAGTGTGAAGCTACAATATTCATAGTCATGAAAATAAAGACAACTCTTTGAATGAGAAGGTGTGTCCAAACTTTTGGTCTGTACTGTATGTAGACACCTGCTTGATGAATACTGGTAATCAGAGACTGTAGATACTGGTTGTTAATCTGATGGGTTCAGTCAAGAAGAATAGTTTAATCTTAAATGTTTTCTTGATTTTTGCCCCCTGGATAATTTTCAGTGAGATATACAGTGGTTCTAAATGGGATCTTCATTTTCTTCTTCATGCGTTAGAAATGAGGAGCCGTAATTTGGACCCCCTGGAGGACCCCGACTACACCCTATTTATCCGTGTGCAGGACACGAATGGAGCCACAGAGACAGCACTGAGTGGAAATGCCAGAGTTCATATTGTAGTGCAGCCCAACCTGTGGGCCAACCCTGGGACAATAACTATTAAGGAGAACTTAAAAGAAGATTATCCCCATATTATTGCAAAGGTCAGCTGGCCAGACCACATAAATATCACAAAACTATATAATGCTCATTGCACCTATTCTAAACGCAGCTTCTGAGAGCACATCTGCTGTGTTTCTGTATCCAGGTCCAGTCTAATGAGCCCGATGCCATCTACATGTTAGTGCAAAAAGAGCGAGAGCTCATCTTCCCTTTCCAGATTACAGAAGATGGAGAAATACTGTTGACAAAGGAGCTGGACAGAGAACAGAAAGAGATGGTATAAAACAGAGCTGTATTTTATTTTTTGATAAAAAAAGAACAAGCATACATGCATCACTCTGTTCTTATTTCAGTACACTTTAGTTGTGTTTGCCAAAGACAACCATGACAGAGAGGTGGATCCACCCATGGAGATCCATGTTGTGGTGGAGGATGTGAATGACAACGAGCCCGTGTGTGAACATGAGGAGACTCTGCTGGAGGTCCAGGAAAATGAGCCAATAGGTAGGTTGCGAATCTGTGTGTGATTATTACATAATGCTATCACAAAGCTCCAACAAGGTGGCACATGCAACAGTTTTCCTTCATGTTATTATTGCTCCAACCAGGTTTTTGTGATGTAAAAATAAAACTATAATAAATTATTTATAAACTAGTTCCACATATAATGAAACATTTATTCTGTAAAATACAACTGTAAAGCAAATAAATCTGTTAGAAGGAAAGAACTCATTTTATAAAGCTGGCTGCAAGTGTTCACATCGATAAACTGTCGCCAGCTGTCTGCAGAGTCAGTAGCTACAGACCTCCATACTTCATGTGGCCCTCAGATTAGCTGCTTGTTGAGAGCTTCATGAAATGAGTTACCATGACTGAGCAGCCAGGTCCAATGCAGTGTCAAATGCAGTGGTGTAAAGCATGCCTCTACTGGACTCCTGAACAACAGAGTCCTGTTTTCTGAAGAGACAAATCATGCTTTCCTGTCTGATAGTGCAATGGATGAGTCTGTGTTTGGTGGCTGCCAGGCTGCCATTTTATCAAGTGAAAAGTTTGGTGGAGGGAGGATCTTGATATTTGGTTGTTTTTTCTGGGGTTGGAGTTTGCCCCATAACACAGCATACAGTATGTTGGTTTTTTATACAATTTTATACTCTTGGCCCTGTGAGAACAGACTGGATGTGGCCACTTTAGTTCCAACAACAGTGCACAAAGCAAGGTCTATAAAGACGCTATGGAGGAACTTGACTGGTCTCCCAGAGCCAGACTTCAGTCCACAGAACACCTGTGGGCTGAATTATAGTGGAGACTGTGAGCCAGGGTTGATTTTGTGTCTGCTGAACCATTTCCATCTGGATTTGGCCATATTATGTGGCCATATGTAAATACAAATGTCATCTGCCTAACTGGGTCCGTATATCTCTATCAGAACACCTTAAGCCCTTTTTAAGATCAGAAGCATGTCTATCTTGTAGGAGCTGTGATTAACAGGCTTTCTTGCAGGGTTTCTGAGCTGCTGTGATTGCTTTCTATTGTTTCAGGCAGCATCGTGGGAGAGCTGAAGGTCTATGATGCCGATAAAGAAGGAACTTTGAATTCTCAGTTGACTTACACCATCATCTCACAAGATCCATCAAATGTACAAGACAGCTTCTCTATTGATGAAACCTCTGGAATAATACAGATGCTGCGCTTGCTTCAGCGAAGAGAGCAGAAGGTTTACAACCTGGGTGTCAGAGTCAGTGACTCAGGTAACACACAGAATGTTTACAAACACATCTTCAGGTGGAGTTTTGTAGATTTTCATCCATGAATGAATTCTTATTACAGATTTCAGCACAAACTGCAAGGTGACCATCAAGGTCATTGACGTGAACAATGAGCTGCCTCTGTTTGAGAAAAACCACGTGAGTGCAGGAATTATTGTTTGGGTTTTGTGGAGTTGTTAGAATGATGTTCTTACCGTGTGTGTCTGTGTGAAGTATGATACACACTCTCTGCCGGAGGACGCTGAGGTGGGTAAAACGGTGCTGACCATCAAAGCGACAGACGCAGACGAGCCCAAAACTGGCAGCTCCAAAATCAAATTCAGCATCTCTGAAGGAAACAAAGGAGATGTCTTCACCGTGGAAACAGACGGCCAAGGAATCGGTTATGTGGTCATTGCAAAGGTGAAATATCTACACACACGTCTGTGCATTCACAGTATATTTTTATACTGGTTTCCACCTGCTATTTATACTATTTCTTTGTTTAACAATAATTAGGTATTTCAAGAGGTAAGTGATTGTTTTCTAAATCAGTTACTGATAAGATACGATAATTGCTGATTGGATTTAGATCAGGGCACTAATTTGACCATGGAGGATAGTTGGAGGATGTGTCTGGTGAACCATTTCGGTTTTATTTTAACTGTGTTTTGCTTAATTATGAATTCATGATGCCATGCAGTCTAACAAGGTTAGCAGAGCTTTAGGAGAAGAAGGAGACCCACAGCCTAATGGATCCTCCATCGTACATAATAGTGGGCATGAGGTGCTTTTCCGTGTTTTCACTCATTGTTTCATGGCAAACCCACCTGGAGTGTTACTACATTTTTGTTTGTGATGGTAGGACAGAAAAGTTTTTTTTTTTCTGGCATCGCTCCCAAACCACCTGTTGAGATGTTAAGAGATGTTTTTTTAAACCTCCATCTCACTTTGAGTGATAAATTAAAGTTACTTTCTCATCCTGCCTGTTTGTCACAGTTTCAGATGTTTGAAACTGTTTAATTATTGCTCTCACTATAGATTTGGACAAGTTTAGGTGAGAAGCTTTTCTCTTGTATTGATTTGCTAATTAATGAAGATCAGCACACATCTGACATACTTGTACTCTTGTAATAGTACACAAAGATCAAAGTTTGGTTTGTACCTCAGTTTTAAATTAATTGCTTGTTACATTTGTCAGTACGTTTCAATCAAGAGAAACAAACAGTGGACAACCAAAGTAAATAAAGTAACAATAATTTGATCTAATCAATGTCATCAGTTTAGAACTGATTGGAGATTTGGTTTGACTTTGAGCGGCGGAAAGTAAAATTATGTCCTTTAGATCTGCATATAAAGGTTCTGCATGTGTTTAAAACAGCTGTATTTGTTCTGTTTACGTGTGTGTGTGTTTAAACCAAACATTTTTGTACCAATATATGTACCATTATACTCCTGCTTACTTCAACTGGATGTTTTCTTGTCTTACCTATATTGAAGCGTAGCTAAGAGAAGTGAGCCTCTGTCTCACATTATATTTGTACCCCAGGAAGCAGGAAGTCTTGTATTGGTAATTGAAATTTCTTAGACACTCAACTGAAAAAGGAATGTTTATATTTACAATAAAAATGCTTTAATAATGTTTATTTAAAAGAAATATAAATTTTTTAAGATATTAATGTGTGCCAATAGTGATTTAGTTTAGTATAATTATTTCTTAATGTGGTATTTTTCCCCTCGCTAAACAACCATACATTGATTGAAGTATGTCTGTTTAGTGAGGATTAGATTAATTTATTTAAAGAAAATTTTAAACATTTATTTTACCAGGTGTCAACTAACACAAAAAGCCTCCTTTAATATTCGGATTAACTTTTTAAAGATACATACACACACATTTATTATTTTTGTTGGTAAATTCTTTGTTGGCAAAACATTTTGTATGACTGATGTTTTTTAAACAGATGGAAACCTGAAAATGTTTACCAAAAAAGCATAAACATGACGATTTGTTGTATATCCAAAAAGAATAGATGTATATATTTGCTGCACTATTTGTTTATGTCATAGAGAGAGTCTGCCTTTAAAAGACATGCAATGACAAATTTAAATAGCAATAACTGATTCTAAATATAAAAACATGATGTCTGCATTTTTTGTCCATTCAGTCTAAACAGGTTGTTTTCTCCCTCTACAGCCTCTGGACTTTGAATCCCATTCTACCTACAACCTCACGATTGATGCTCGCAACCCAGAGCCCCTGATGATGGGTCTGGATTACGGCAGTGAGTCCACGGCGACCCTGTCCGTGTCCGTCACGGATGTGGACGAGGCCCCAGAGTTCAGCCTGAACATCCTGGATGTGGTTGTCCCAGAAAACTTCACAAAGGGATCAGTGCTGTTGGCAGTGGAGGCAAAGGACCCAGAAAAGAAGGAAATCGGGTAAAGAGAACTCAGCTGTTTTACTCATATCTGCTTTAGCCTTTATGGCATTTCAGTAATTTCAGTGCAAGAAAGAACAGCTAAATATTTTAGGAGCAACAGATTCTTGTGGTGCTTTCATGGTTTATTTTTGACCCTAAAGAAACGCTCCCACTAATGTGCATCACTTAGTTTAAAACACACCTTTGCTGCTTGGTACAAGGATGATTTTTTGTATTACTCTTATTTTATACATGCATATAAAGTAGTAAAGTGGTTATAAAAATTAACTATTAATGTCCAGTATCAACAGGAAACTGATATCCTGGCTGGATCATATAGGATTCCTATGCAGTCTGGGAAAGTTGGGAATTTTATTTAACTATTTTCAGGCCTGGATAAGTTGGAGAAAATAAAATAAGAAAATAATATATTTGTGTTATTCCCTGTCCCATTGTCTTAAAATTATATCCATCCATCCATTATCAGTCTATCCATCTATCCTTCCACCCATCTACTTCTTTCCACTTTCTGATATTTTAAGGTTACATATTTACAGAATGACAACTGCAGAAATATTGAAAGAACAGGTTTCAAAGCTTTTTTAAAAACAAAATCATACATTTAAAACGGTTCATATTAATTTAAACAATGTTAGTCTGTTTTTGACTGTATTTTTGCCTCTTTACTACAAACTTTTTTTTACGTCCAATAAATCTAATTTTTAGAAACATATTGGAAAGCAAAATCCTACTTTCGATACCTTTGAAATTGAGTTTTCAGAAAACTTCATGTCTCTCTGTCTAATGCACAATTTGTAGGCAAAAACAGATATTAGTGTAACGGACACTGCAGCCTATGTTGAGGTCAAGCTGTTTTTTGACTGATGGATAGGGCGACTGTTTTCTGGCTTCATCACGCTTGCGGGGCAGCAGAGAGAACAGAAACCTACCATGAAAACCCATTTGATAACATGCTTCTAGGACTCTACCTGTGGATCCGTATTGACAAGACATGTTGGCTAAATTGCCCGTTAAAGCCATCGGGTGTCCACAAAGCCTATCTGTGGTATTCTGCAGTTGCTGATGGTTGTGTGTTTGTGTGCAGTTTTAAGCTGGACGGCGACACTCAGGGCTGGCTGGAGATCGATGCTGCCACTGGAGAGATCAGGACCAAACAAAAAATGGACAGAGAGATACTGGAGACCTTTGAGGTCACTGTCACTGCCTTCGAGAAGCGTGAGTGGAGGCAAAGTCGCAGCAAATCACTGTTAAATCTAGACCTGAAGACCGACCGGTAGGACATTTTGATTTTGTCCTAACCTGGATAAACATGTAAGAACCTAAATTTAGTGTGGTAATATATTTAGTTGCCAGGTTACATCCCTTATTTACTTAATACAGAATAAGATTAAAATATCTGAAAATAAAGGCCTTTTTACTTTGATTAATACCTAAAGCACTAATCAAAAACATTAGTTAATTACTGAGAACCCACAGATAAATAAAACTAATTCAAAATTGTAAAAAGGAAGCATTTAATGCATTTTTAAGATCAAGGTTAGATCAAGGTTTTAAACAGCATCTTCTTCTTTAGATGCCAAACAAATATATAATATTGACTCTTCTGTTTGTGCTTT
Organism: Girardinichthys multiradiatus; assembly: GCF_021462225.1. Lineage (NCBI taxonomy): Eukaryota > Metazoa > Chordata > Actinopteri > Cyprinodontiformes > Goodeidae > Girardinichthys > Girardinichthys multiradiatus. The sequence continues at coordinate 1,875,747 of NC_061796.1, forward strand.
TTAAACAAATAAAAATGTAAACCGTTATTTCAAAACAATTGAATTTAATGTAGGTTAAGACCAGTCCAGATTTGACAAGTCTAAGTGTAATAGATGTTGAAATAAGCAGTGAAATTCTTCTTTACCACAGTGCTGAATCAGACAGAACTTGGTAAATCTTTTAGCCTTTTAGGTTTGAAAAACGGCTAAAAAAAATAAAAATAGAAATATGTATTATTAAAATAAATTCTGAATATTTAAATTAACCCTAAATATTAATTCTGTCTTGTTTTTAAGTAATGTTGGATCCAGCACAGTTAAGAGGACACATTAGGTGTTTGTCTTCATGCCCATATTGATCTTTGATTTGCCTCCACAGAGAACCCTGAGAAGTCCTCTGAACGTGTCGTCCACGTGCGGCTGCTGGATGTCAACGACAACATTCCCAAACTGATTACGACCAGTGAGTTCCTCTGCATGCAGAACCTCAAACCCATCACCATCAAGGCCGAAGACGGGGACAGCGACCCCTTTTCCCGTCCTTTCAACTTTTCCTTCTCAAAGAAATTCGCCAACTGGAAGCTGACCCAAAATGACGGTATGGTTGTTAAGATCCAAGACAAGAAAAGGATGACGCAGATCTTAAATATTTGGGCATATTTGTTTCCTTACTTGGATATTTGTGTTGTACAGATTCATCAGCTGAACTGCAGTTGGTCAAAAAACCTGTCAAAGAAGGAACGATCCCTCTTAAGATCACTGTTAAAGACAAAGGAGGCATGGGAGTTCCACAGCTGTTTGAGGGTAAGTTATCTGTTTAAATTAGCTTCAGACTAACCCTCGTTTCTTCACATTTCTCTCTGAGGAGCTCTTTTTCTGTCCAGGTCATGTTTTTAACAATTTAACAGAGACCTGAAATACATCAATGATCTGCTGTATGACAGGTTCACAGCTAACAGCAATTTGGGGAAATGGGTTAAAAAAAGCAGCTGAAATCTAAAACAAAACTTTGAAAGAAAACTTCATTAAAGGCAAACTGTGTGTTTGCTTAGAAGAATTCAGACCCTTTGTATTAGTCTTGATTTCCAAACCCAGCACACTCCCTGACAGGCAGGGGTGCTTTGCAAACAGAGCAACTTCCCTGAACTTCATTGAGGCTTCCTCTTATCTGCTGAGGTTTCACTCTCTCTTGCAGTCTGAATTAACAGTATGCCTTAACACTGAAAATAGTTTTTCTTCCATAAATGGGCTTCCTTTGGTTTAATTTTGAAGGCCTCACTGATACTGAAACTTTAAGCTTTAACCTTGACCATTTTGTTAATCATCATTAACAGCATCCAAACTGAAGTGTTGCTGTTATACCATCCCATTGTGCTTAGGTATGCTGCGTTCACTGGCCAAAAAAACAACTCTGAAAACGGTCCATGTGCGGCCGATCTGTTCGTCAGCATCTCTACCTTGAAACTAAAAATAAATTATAAAAACAAAATCAGATCATTACCCCAACATCTTATGGAAGAAGAAAAATTTAAATGTAGTCTTGATTTGTCTCAAAACCATAAAGACAAACTATCAGTTTGCAAACCCGAGAATATGACAGGACTGGAAGCCTTCGCACATGAGGAGTGGGCTAAGATTCCTCAGGAACACTGCCAGAAGCTGCTGTCTGGCTTCGAATCGTGTTTGCAGTGGAACATAACTGTAATGGCTGCTCTAAATGTTATAGATTTAACCAGAAGTGGTTAAAAGTCTCATTGTGTATTTAATTTCCAGAAAATACTTGTAATATTGGTTGTTTTAAGTCATTTAATATTTTCTTGTTTGATTTGTTAAATGTGAACCAGTGCTAATTTGTATATTTTACCAATAAACCTAATTTTGACTTCTCTCTGCTTCCCAGTGAGAATATGCAACTGCACAGCCCTCGGCTACTGCTACATCCCGCCACACGGAGAGAGCTTTAAACTTTCAGTTGGAGCCACCGTCGGGATCTTGGCAGGCATTCTGGGATTCTGCGGTAAGTCAGACAAACTGACATACAGTTGAAACCTGAAGATAAAATTAACCCCCCCCCCCCCCACACACACACACACACACACTGTCTGAAATTAGGTCAGACTAAACTTTATGGAGAAGATTTTAAATGATTCTCTTCAAATTCAGAAGTTTACAAACATTTCCGTAGTGCTTGGTAGAATTCCTTTTCAACTTTATGACCTGGATCTAACATTTTGGGAATTAATCAGGGTTGTAGGACACCTCGCTCTGCCCACAACTTCTTTATGGGGCTGAGGTCAGGGCTTCATGATGGCCACTAATTTGAGATTATTACCTCATTGTGGTCAAGCTTTAACTTCCCGGCTGGCATCTGGAGATTCTGCATTATTATTTCCACATAATGTCCTCTCTTCATGATATCATTTGTTCATGAAGCACACCCCCACAACATGATACTACCTCACATGGTGTTAGGGATGGTGCTTCCAGGCTTTAAACCTTCCCCACCTTTTCCTCTAACTATAACGAGGGTTATTATGACCAAATACATCAATTTGAATTTCCTCCCCAAAGATTACGCTCTTAGTCCTCAAGTGCATTTGCAAACTGTAATCTGGCTTTTCATGTTTCTTTTGGAGTGATGACTTCTTCCATGCTGAGTGGCCTTTCAGCCCATTATTTCACTCTCTTAACAGATTCAGCCAGCATCTTTTGGAGGTCTTTTGCATTTGTTCTGGAGATGATACAAACATTTCATAATAAAACACGTTCATCACTAGGATGCAGAACCCGTCTTTGGACATCCCCATGGATGTCCACACATGTCTTCCTGATATCTTGACTGATCTATTTTCCCATAATGTCACTCAAGGAAGCGGTGTGTTTGGGGTGTTTCCTTAAAATACATTGATTTTTATAACTCAAACGTGGTGAAATAATCTATCAGAAAGTTAATAAGCCATGACATCCTCTTTTTGGCTTTTCCTAATGGTTTAAAGTCAAAATAATCTTGATTTATGTAAAAAAAACATATATATGTTTTTTGTATAAATTAAGACTTGCTATAACTGACTTTGTATTTACTCTCGTTGCAGCTATCCTCTTCATCGTAGCGATTAAGCGCTCAAAAAAAAAGGACAAGAAGAAACAGCAGCCTGAGGACGGGGAGCACAACCCAATGATGTAGAGACAACCACGCAAAGTTTTATTTATATACGGAAAGAGTCACAAATAACCTTAAAGGAGTTTTGCAAGTTTCACACCCTCACCATGACCCCAAATCATAACTATGCGTCTTTTTTTCTTTCTTGTGAGAATGTCTAGTCTTTATTGTTTGCATGTTTTTCTGGAGCATTAACACTGTGACCTGAGACTTTATGGCCAGCTCATGCATTTATTTACAGTGAGCATACTCACTGCTAAATAAACTAAGGAAATTACATATACTGTTAAAGAAACTAAGAAAATCCCATTATTCACCTTTAAATCCTGAGACGCTGATTTATTTCAGCTTATTTTATTCAAACATTTTATGAATTTGATTATTAGGTGCTGTGCATACTAAATTCACTCGACAGGCCAGCTGAGCTTTCTCACAGCTTGTTGACTTAATGTATTAAAATGACTTTCTCAGACTGGCTGCTTCATTGATTCAATGTTTTTTTTCCCCCAGCTCAGCATCTGCTGATGTTAAGTAACATGCGAGTGAACAATTATTAGATTGCTTTTGTAAAATTGCAGTTACTGGTCTGTTTCCCAATAAACAAAAAACTTGGATTTACTTTCTGTTTCTGTGTCTGCTTGCTGTTACATGTCAGGAAAGACATGTGGTGGAGCAGGTGATGGGTGACATAACGCCCAAACCTCCACTCTTCACCGTGATTGATACATCTGAGGTTTCTTCTCAAAGATTTTACTCTGCGTTTACAGTCTGTGTTGCTGCATCCACCGCTCCTGCTGCTTGTGAGTCTGTCGCTAAGCATTCAAGGCCTCAGCACAGCCTCGCAGATTGATGCTCTGAGTCATCTTTTTGACAGTGGGAGACAGGCTGTAGATTGTCAGCTGTGCTGAAAGGAAGATTGCATGATTATGGGCTTTTATGAGGTACAAAGAGGCCCTCAACACACATGCAAGTGAGGGTTTATACGGGGGCCCACATGTGCTTCCATGAACATGCACCCACTCTGATCCATGTGTCACGTGTGTGAGTCGGTGAACTGCCTGCTGCGGCTTTCAGAACCCAAAGGATGGACCCATGACCCGATGTTTATGTCTGCAGTCCATCTGGATCTGTATCTAAGCAACTCTTTTCCACCACAAAGGTGCGTGAAGAAGTTGAAAGGTTGAGGAAGAGCGCCGTGGAAGTGGACGAAAGACAGAGAGTAAATGACGTGATGGACGAACCATCTCCTCATATCAGATCTCACCTACTCTCACACACATGCGACAATACTGTCTTTGTCTGAGCCATTTAGTCACCACCAGAGAGGTCTTTTGTCCTAATATAGAAACTGTTTTGATCATCTAGAACTGATTTTTCATTTCATAGCTGCTTATAAACCAGAAAAAATATCTTTGAAAGTTCAACTGTTCAACTGAATCTGTTTATTCTTTTAATGAATAGTTTTATTTTTTTTTGTCAGAACCAACTAAAAAGAGCAAGCCTAAGAGAGATAAATAACTAATAAGTAAGTAAAAAACTAATATGTAAGCACATTCTAAGGAACAACATATAGACAAGAATATTTTAAAATAAAATGTTTCTGATTCAGTTTATTTTAAATTTACTAAGTCATCCATACTTAAAATAAGTTTTATAATCTTGCACTGATAATTTTATTTAGAGCAAAAACAATCCCATATTAAGAGATAACTGCCGCAAATTCACTAGTGCCATATTTATTTGCACTCCTGTTGGAATTATGATTATTGATTAATTAATCTTTATCAATAATTATAATTAAAAATCATAATTTGATAAAATTAATTTCTTAACCAAAATCCTCATTTATGAATCGAGACCAGAAATGTCTTCTGGTGTTGTAATTGTGGCTCAACGCCTTTCGACCGTTTCTGACGAAAGTGTGGAACTTTAACCTTATCTTGATTGACGAATCACTCTTACACAAAATAAACCCAGAAACGCCTTCTCTTTATCTTTGTGAACATTTATTAAATCACAGCCTGATACAATCCGCTCTTCCGATTTAATAATCTTCACCTACTCAAACATGCAAAGTTCTACACAGAAGGAGTAAAATATCTAACTAAACAAAATAAAGCAAAACAGCAGTGGGTGCGAATGGGATCAAACCAGCAGTTATGGCAAAAATGATAATATGACAAAAGGGGTGTGGTGGTGAGTGGAGGTTGGGGCGCAACCTCCACTCACCACCAGTCATAAAACATCCCCCAACACTGGGCGAGGTGAGCAGATAAAGGGTTATAAAACTTTTGGTGGCAAGCTAGCAAGCAGTAAGGTTGAAGACAAAGAAAATGGTTAATTTCACCATGAGGTTATTATAACAGTCCAGTTTCACAGCGCACCTGCGCACAGGAGTTTCCATGGTAAAGACACATTTGCGAGACACGGCGGTCTCCAGAAGTACCAGTGAGTTTCAAAACAATGGCATGCACATACAATTCAGAACACATTAGACTCTAAATGGCGACTAATTGCACTAAAAATCTCCTCTACCCTGCCCGGCTATTCCTAATAAAGAAACAAAAAATAATAATAAAAGGATGTGTTTTCCTTTGTTGAAGCCTTCCTTCTGAGCGGAGTTGAGAGAGGGAGGGGTAGAAGTTGGAAGTTACTGTGCGTCCACAGTTAACTTCAGGAAAAGTGGTCAATCTTCGTCCTCTGGCCTCCTTGGCGAAAGGGAAAAATATGATCTGACCATCAAAGTCGACTAGGACAAAAACACAGTGGCGATTTGTATCCTTGAAACTCCGTGTTTTTTTTTAGTTACGTGTTAAGCTCACGTCTTCGATTGGCAAAGTGAAATTTCTGGCCTTCTCATTCCAAAAACCTCAGTTATGAATTTTTCGTTGGCCAACGAAGGAGAATAAATGAAATCCACTCGGGACTCTTCTCCAGGTGATGCTTCAGTTGCGTGGTAAACGCGTCACGGTCTCCAGCTGAAGGCGAGCCCTCAAAATGGGCACCTTCCTATATAGCGTCTTGTGACGTCGGACTTGGGACGCCCCGTCATATCAGTCGTAGTGTCCGATGGGATTTGTAGGAACGGACTGTCCTGGATACAAAATGGCCGATGACGTTGGAGAGGCACAATGGCGTCCAGCACCGTGCAAATGGTCCAATATTCAGCAAACAAGTGGTCCAACACTCCTAACCATTCCTATAATGTTGATGTAACCAAAGCATTTTTAATTTAACTTTTTTAAACTTATCAGGGTGGCTAAGAACTGTTCTTTTAATCAATTGTTGCCTGGTCCCTTGAGGAATAAATATGAGGTGACACAGAGGCGGTTTAAAAATAGAAAAGATTTAAAGAGATTTTAAATAGATAAACTAACCATCGTTTAGTCTTTTACTGGGATAATTATCCAAAACATGTCGCTAAATCACAAATCCTCTAGAATGAGCTAAAGAGAAAAGAGGATAGAGGAGAACCCAGGACTCTGGATGATTTAGAGGACGAGTGATCCCTGCTCCAACACACCTGAACTAAATGGTTGAATTACCTATTGAAAATCAAGTTTGGCAAAGGCCTGGTCTGGTACTGAGCCATCCAGGTGTTTTGGAGCAGGGATGTAGCTAGAAGTTGCAGGACAATAGCTTCTGAGGACTGGAGTTGGAGACCCCTGTACTAGAGTAAACACCCCCCTGAAGTCCCTCTGGCAACATGGTAGTGCCACTAAGTGTGACATCTAGAAGAAACTAATAAACCTACCTAAACAGAAGGTGGTCAGTATGGGAATAAGCTACTTTATTTCAACATCAAAGTCATTTTAAAATTCAAGTAATCACATAGTCAGTAAACAATAGAAGTTGCGGTTCGTCCTGGTAATGATTGGGACAGCTCTGATTGAACTCTCCCCTATAATGTTATTATTCAGTTGAGTCAGCTAATCAAGTAGGACAGTTTATTCTTCTCATTACACAGCCTATATCTTATTTCCACAGAGACGTTAAAGCCCATAAATAATAACATCACTCTGCCCGTTTTTTCACTAACTATTGTCTGAGCTTCTGCAGAACTGGGGCCTGTAACATTACAAAGTGGAGGTGTTTATTTCCAGTAAACTAACCTGACTGTCATCTAAACAACGTAGCTCTGGATCTTTTTGACAGACTGTCAGTGCAATGATGATTAATGATCAGAAGAAAAGAAAACTGGTGTAACTTTTATGAGAGGCAAAGGGTTATATTTAGAGCAGTTGTTGGTAGATTTTATCAGCAAATCTTTGTAGGTCAGTCTTATTTTATTTTAATATAATTTTTTCAACATGAAAGCAATATATGTACTTCAAACATAGGAAACCGAAAGCAAAAACAAAAGGAAAATGTATTACATTCACATTAAACATACATGCTAGAATTATATAATAAGTGTAAAGAAATAAGAGAGGAAAAATGAAAAAAAGATGCTGCCAAACTCTGGAAACAGAAAGTCTTTATTTTTGTTGAGCTGAATATTAAACAGTTACAAGTCATCTATAATTTCACCTCCGTTAGGCAGAACTGTTCACATAAATGGTTTGGGTTTGGTGACTATATAAACAGAGCTCTGGTTCATCAACAGAGCATAAAAAAGAGGCACATAAAGAGAACTGGGCCAAGCACGCAGCCTTGAGAAACTCCTTGAGTAAGTCTAATACACCAGTCTTCACAATCATTGGCACCCCTGATAAAGATGTGTGAAAAGGCTTTTGCTTAATCTTATACAAAAAATATAGAAAAACTCATCCTTTGATTTAAGTACATTTATATGGAGAGTGAGTTAACAAAATCAGTCATCAGACTTACTTATACCTAACAGTTCTAGTAGAATCAATACAACAGATGAGTTTTTGGAAATCATTCTTTTTAAAATGTCACAAAACGTTTAATTAGTAATCCATCTAGTTTTTAGGGTACAAATATGACCTGACACAGAGGACCGTTTCAGCCACTCTTTAAAATGGGAAAGACAAGAAAACATGCTACTCAAGTGCAAATTTGTGTTACTCATAAGTCAGGATATGGCTACAGAAGATACCTTTTCACCTTAATTTGTTTAAAAAGTTTAAAACAACTGGAACTGTGTCAAACAAAGCTGGGCAGGGAAACAACGTTAGTACACACAGCAAACGGGATGGTAAGGTAGGTTTAATAAAAATCTCCAGAGATATCTCTAAAGCACACTACAGTAAATACTACAGCAAAGAGTGGCATCTTGGGGTTACAAAGTCTTTACAGGAATTAATTTTAGGGCTTATGTGGCCAAATTTAACAGGAGATACTTGTGTATGCTGCAGGATATGTCAAAGGCACATCATTAACAATAAAAGCTCAGTGCTGACTGTTTGATCCCAAATGCTTTATCTGATCTCTGCCATGAAATACTATGATCAGCATCCCTGAAAGCAGAGTTAAGATCTAGTAAAACAATTGTGAACACGAGGCCTCGGTGAGGCTCTAAGCAGCGATCTGCCACATAAAGCAGCTACGCTACGAAGCTGGTGTGTTTAGGTCAGGGTCCCATATCTGGCAGCCCTTTGATCCGTTTCTGCTTCAAAACACAGGAATCAAATAATTAACTCATTAGCAGGACTTGACTGCTAAGGAGGTAATCCAGCTATTTGATTCAGGTGCATTAGACCAGAGATGTATCAAATGTTGCAGGACAGCAGCCACTGAACACTGGAGTTTAAAAGATCCCAGCTTCAGGTGAACTTTTAAGAAATTGGGCCTAAAATCCAACCTTTTGGAACAAAATTTCAATTAGATCTGATTGGGGATGATTGTTTCTGGAATAAACAGGTCCTGTTTGTTCCCATATTATTTTAATTCCTTAAGATATAAATTGTTTTAATTTGGCACCCTGTAAAATTAACTTGTATAGTTTTAAAATACATGATGTTCTGCTGTTTAGATCAAAGGGGTTTTAATGACTGCCAAATTACAGCAATTGGTTTCCAATTTCCAGAGTTTTTCTATTTTGGTATTTGGGAGCAAAAAATGACTAAACAATTTGCAGGAGCTATAGATTATACAGGACTGTACAGGATTATACAACACCGTTGATGATTATACTACTATATAAAATCTACCAAAATGCACTTCTGTTTCATTTTGCATTAAACAAACTGTTAAGACAAAATTTCAGCTTGATTTTTCCAGACTGAGGAAGTTCTCTGCTGTTGCTGCAACACCACCTTGTGGTGCGAGCAGGACATCGTCTCTCCAAACACGCCCAGGAAAACCTACTTTGTAGCAGTTATGCGCAATGAGGGAGCAGCAGCAGCAGCGTCACACCTGGACCCTGAACTATGACCTTCAGTGGTTTGTGTCTTGGCTGGACGTCCAGTGGCACGCAGCACACACCAGGAACAGAGAAACGTCACAGGAAGCCATCTGTTTAACGTTTTAATCCACTTCCGAAACTCAACCCCCATAAGTTAAAACTTATACATACAACAGAGATGATGTGTAACATACTGCTGAGGCAGAATAAATATTTAAAGTTGAAACAGCCTCATTTTAAAAACACACCTCCAGCTTACATACTTATTTAGTACACAACGGTAATCTTTGATTCACAAGTAAAAGAAAAACGCTCTGCTTTACCTCCGGGTGATGAATAAAAAAATCCAGGAGCAAAACAATCAGGTAATGACCTGTCAGAAAAGAGACAAATGTAGCTTCTTGACCCCTATATTTAGAAAAGAAGGTGTGGAGTAGAGTTCAGTGACTGTATCTGCTTCCAGTTTCATGAACAGACTCCGTCACTTCAGTCTAAGGGCTCTTACATCACACAGGGAAACAAGTCCCCACATCAGTGCATGTCCAAGCAGAGAAATCAGACAAAATAAAGCTCCAGTTATGAATTTCAGATGTAAATGATACAAATTTAATAATTTGCTACTTTACTCTCTTCAGATTATGTGAATATCAATGTTTGACATAAAATGTAAGTATTTTTGTGCAACGTCTCCTAGCTTCTAATACTCAATCTGTGACCCATCAGTTTGAAGGAAAAGCTCACAGGATCCAAATCCTCCTCCTTCTGAGCCTGGAAATCAGCAACCTGAACATATAATTTCCTTCTAAAGAGCTGCAGCACACACAGCCCCATCAATATACAACAACCTTTACAAGCTTTAAACCAATAAAGCAGGCATGGACCGGTTACCGGCAGCCCTTTGATCCGTCCAAGGTAAACCAAGGATTTAAAAGTTCTGGTTTTAAAACTGCAAAGACATTCCACTATATCCTTCCCGTGGTTTAAAGTCTTCTTAATGAGATGCCAGAGAAGGTGCTGGAGTGACCAAGGTTTAACAGACTGTAAGGAGCTTAAAATAACGGAGCGCTGGCCCTCCCCCACCTTTTGCTGCTAAAGCTGGTCAGCTGGCTGAAAGAAAGCAACTATATTCTGCTAAACATCACTTACAATCAAGACACGACAGTTTTAAAACTACAGCTAGTAAGCTATGAGCAATGTGTCTTACAGCGCACTGAATAACTGGTTAACTTTAGCTTGTTATACTCTGAGTCACTCTGTTGAGAGGGTGAAAAATCTGGCCAGAAGAAACCTAGAAAACTAGTGTTTAAAACCATTAATAAATATTTAAGATAATATATTTACTGTAATAGAGTTATATGATTTTAGCAGCAGTGTAAATAATTGTTGCTGTTGCTAATCTGAAGCTCAGACCTCAAAGGAAACTGAAAATTGGGGTACCCGCCAGGAAAAGTCCGATCAGTGCATCCGTAATTAGGTCATGTGAAGCATTATTGCTTTAAATTTGTGTGTTAATACCATAACGCCATGAAACTGGGATGTTCTCGCTCAAGGTTACCCAGAGAATCTGATACCAGCCCATGCCTGATTCAGAGTCGTACCCGCTAACCAGAACCGCTTCGTTCTTTACACCGGGGCCAGCTTTTGAGCAAACCGGACTCCTTTGGTCTTAAATGTGAGACTAAAACCATGCGATATCATCAACAGTGACTGGTGTGTATGAAAATGGCTGGCATCGCTAAAAAAAAACCTCACCAAGTTAATCTGATGACCTTTTTTAACCGAGATCTTTTAAAAGCATAAAAAACTCAAGGTTTGTGTTGCTGCATTAACATACCATAAATAGAGTTAAAAATAGCTGGACAGATATACCATATGGACAGTTTGTCCATGTCGTGTGCTCGGTTATTCAGTCTGTGGCACACGGTTGAAACAGTCAATAGAAAAACCAGAGAATAACTTCTGAGCAGCTCAGGGCTGCTCCTCCTGTCTCTGCACTCCGATCACGTGAGGGTTGAACTGAGTGACGATGATAGTGATGTCGTCGCGGTACATGCGAGCCAGCTCCTCGGGCAGTGACAGCATTTTTGACAGCCTCTCGTGGTCCACCGTGCCAAACTCGTTGTTTCCCACTGCGTGCCGCATCAGGTGTGTCGCAGAGTTCTGGTCCTCGAAGGCCGAGGACATACGGGCCTTTCGCTCCTCAAGCAGACCCTGCATCTGTCCCAGAGTTACTTTGTAGCCTCCCACTTTGAGCGGCTGACGCTGGTGAACCCCTGTTAAATACTCGCCAACAATGCGGATCACTTCCTGCCGGTGGAGGGTCTCCCAGAGGCCGTCTGAGCCGATCACCTGCCGACAGAGGAGGGCGATGCTCAGACAGATCTGGACAAGGTTTATTTTCACAACTTCCTTTTGAGAGATAATGAGAAACTACTACTTCTTTTTAAAAAAAAAACATTAGTTGAAAAGGTCTTAGCAAACCGGTAAAAGTAAACGAAAATCTGCACATTAACGAACCCAGATGTTACAAAATTTTTTTAAAAGGCTCTTAATAAACTTTTATGTTAAGAAAGAACAAAACCCACTCCTTCATTTTGGGAAAAAAAGGCTTACAAAGGTGTGTTTGGCGGACAGACACTGCAAACTCAGTGAAAATAACAGTCCAAACATTAGGATAAAGAGCTTATTCATCAATCCTCAGAACTAACTAGCTCTGAGACATAGAAGCTGAAACTGAAGGGTGTCATTAGTCACTGCATTAACATCCATCGTCTAAAAGATGAGACAAAAAGACCCTGCTGTGGTTTTCTTCCACTGCAGCCTCTAAGACAGGGAATAAATGTCGAAGTTTTTAGACCTCTGAATCAGCTCCAACATTTCTGATTTCTCCTGTAGTTTGAAAAGAAGCTGACTGTGTGACGCTACAAGGAACAGTCAGATAATTAGATGTTACTTTAAAGGAAAACCAAGCAGAATGTCGCTTCTTATTACACACTGAAAATTTATCCCAGAAGCAGAGTTTCTTTGGAGCAAAGAGAGCATTATCACATGTGGCTGTAAGCAATACATAAAAGTAATGAAATGCACTCAATGTGTTATTCCTCTCTTTGCTTCAAATATTTTTTTTGTGTTTATTTATGCTTCACCAGAATGACTTGTCTAACAATCCGTCTCCAGCTGCTACTGATTTGCGACTAAATGCAGCCTCCTTTGTTTTCACACTGTTATAAATGAATTAAATGATTACTATTTTAAGAAGTGATGGTTACCTTCCTGCACAGCAAGTTGTTATTTAGATGACTTAAAATATGAGTATTAAAACTTTAGTTATGGTGGTCAAAAATGAAACTCCCTCCAACATTTAATGGAGATTTTATCTAAGCACACCATGTTTCTGCAAGGCTCGCCAAGGTCCGTCTCAGATCAAAAATGCAAGAGTGGGCCAGTTCCTCATTGAAAGCAGCTACACAGAGCCTGTTCCACCTTGGAAGGCATTCCAATGCATGGATGGATAAATGCATAATGAATGACTACATGTTTGATAGCACGCACAAATACGCAAATTGCATAAATAAAATGAACAGAATTTGTCAGTGAACGGTCAACTGTGGCGGTGTTCCTCTTACCAAGAAGCGGTCTTGTGGTCGCAGTCTGTGGTACGTGATCTCTGGCTCAGCAGTCAAGTAGGGTGGCGTGTGGTAGTTGGGAGGGATGAACTTTGTGTGCTCGTTCTCGTGGAGCTGATCGGGTCCAGACTCCAGCACACGCTTCTGCAGTTCGATGCTCCACTTGAACTTAACGTCCCCGAACGCGCGGAATGGCATGAGCAGGCTGAGCAATCTGTCCTGATGCAGAGGAAGACAGTGAGAGGCAGAGGTTCAAGCTTTATATTTTTCTTAAACCGTGAAAGTGAGCAGATTAGTTAAAATCACTACCTGACGAATAACAGTCTTCCTCTCAGAATGAGGGTGCTCGCCTCGTATCCGGGCAACCTCCGTCTCGTTCTGGGCGTTGTGGTCATTAGATAGTGTGAGAGCGCTGAATGAACCATCCTCCTCCTGCACCCCCAACACAGCCCGAGCATCTCCTGCATTGGCTATAAAGCTTTAAAAATAACAATGAGAGGAGGAAGGAGGTAGATTTTAGCTTTATAGGAAGAACTCCTGAACCATCCGTCACAATTCACTGTTAAACATTTATTCTCCATACAGATCTGGTCCATCGATGTGAGCCACGCAGGCTGTAGCTCCAGAAAACGCCACCCTCAGAACCCAGTAGTGAAGAAACGCACTTGAGTCTCCAACCTGTAGAGAGAAGAAAATACATGGCAAGCAAAAATAGGACACTGTAGCACAGTTATATCACATGGAGAAGAAATGACATCTGAGCTCATCTCTGGTCTATTAAACTCTGGATGTTCGCGTTCCTAACATTGCTGCCCTGGACTGATGAATATTTCTTAATGATGGAAGCCTTACTGAAATTTGACCCTAGTTAAATGGCATGACCAGCAAATCGACTCTGTTAGGCTCATGGACACCCGTGGTCGGCAAAATAGGTGACCTCTAAAAACAGCGAAACAGGGCTGGGCCAGCTCAGGTTGCTGTCAGGAGGAACATATCCAAGATGCTTCTGTTTTCCCCGGAAGAAGCAACTGCTCTGATTCATATCAAAACTTCATACTGTTCTCACCTGAGCTTCCAGTGAAATGTCGCTGTCAAGCCTCTTGAAGGCGTTCAGGAGGGCCTCACGAGTGTCTGGAACCTCGCCTGGGCTAAAGAGAGACACGCAGGGACAGATTGATCCGCGTGAAAAGCATGCACAGGAAGCGAAGAGGTCAAGTACAACCAACAACACATGAGTCGGTGCTGGTGTGGGTATGGTGCTGCTCAAAGAGCAAAGCAAGAAACCAGAAAGTCCAGTTTGAAATATTTTCCCATGACAATGAAATTACGCATTTTTGATCTCTTTCATGAGGAAGACCAAAAGATAAAAGGTTGATTATTGTGCAGCAACAAATTTTAAATGTAATTTGGAAAATAATACATGGATTTTATTTATCATTTTTATTTTACAAATAAAAACCTGAAAAATGTGGCAGAACTACTTTTGGCTGCAGTTACAGCTGTTGATGCTACAATGGAATAGTTTCGATCACAGCATATTCATGTGTTAGAATGGCCCAGTCAAAGCCCAGACCTAAATCAAATTGAGAATTGGTGAAAAGACGAGGCAATGGACCATTGACCAATATCAAAATATCATCAAATTTATTACTCCATTGCTTAAATTTAAAACGTGAAGCTCATGTTATATGTTCTTTACACACAGGGACAAACACTGAAGTTTTTATTTGTGTTAGTTGTAAACCATAACCATCCAAACTAACGAAGACCCAAGATTCATGGCCTACACAGAACTGGAAGACTGTCGGTTTGACAGCTGTGCAGCAGGCACTCACTGACACCCCCACAGAGAGGGTGAGCCCCAACAGGTCATTGCATAATCAAAACATATTAATGGAAACATTGTATTATTGTAATTGTAATTACTGAACTAAACTAAACTTTTGGGGATTTTGTAATGTAATGACATGTTATTGTACTGTTTACAAGCTTGGGAGATATTCTAAATAAAACCAAATAGATATTCTAATTGGTAGTATTTTACTAAAGGATATCATACTATGGACATCTTACACCGGCCCATGCCATGGCAACATATACAAATCTGATTTTCACAGATGCTCTCTAATTAACCTGAGTGGGCTTCTATAACAGATGTGTGAAAAAAAAAAGTCACTTTCTAGACATGCAAATCTGTAAAGAGACACACCCCAAACTAGAAAAGCGCTCGGAGCGCGCAAACCTCCGCCGAGGCCACTGCCTGTCAGCTGCTGACCGGGTGAAGAACCATGTGGGAAATACACGTTCTCACACCATGGTCAAAACATTCCTGGATCCTAATGGTGCTGCGCATCACCACTAAAACCCAACAATATGTTCCTGGTCCTAATATGCGACTTGTCGGAAAATCTCATCTAAATCTGTTCAGAACATTTTGAGATAGTTTGCAAACTGACGAACGGACAAACCAAAACTGACAAAAACATGACATCCTTGGCAAAGGTAAAAAAAATTGGGGCGTAGGGTTTTACAAAGCACTGACTCAGGGGGGTTAAGTACAAATCCACTCCACACTTTTCAGATTTTCATTGGCCTATCCCATATACTGATAAATTAAATAAACAGAAGGTTGGACTTACATCATACATTTCATATATTTGAATAAAAAAACTGTTTTAAGTAGGATTAAAAAGAGTTTTAGTTGATAAAATATTATTACGCTGTTTGTTTCTCACCTGGTTAGGTCAATGAGCTCCTGCCAGTACGTTCTCAGGCTGTTAAAGTAGAGACGCTGAGCCTCCCGGCTGAAGTAATCATTTGGGTGTTTGCACCACTGCAGGATGGGACTGAGGGCTCTGCCGGCCTCCACTGCAGCCTCCAGCTCACACAGGGTGTCATGGGGGAGCAGTGAAACTGCTATGTAGTAAAACAGCCTCTCACTCAGCGCCTGCAGTGAGAAATTATGAGATTACACATAATCTGCCACTAAAAAAGCAGAAAAAAAAAACCAATACACAAACAAAGAAATTAACTAAACAAACCTCCCACATTAATATGATAAATTTTGTTAAATATAATCCAACAAAGAATTTATTATATAATTGTTCTGTATGTTGGTACGTTCAGTTTATATTTTCACGGCCAATTTTATGCAAGATTTTCTAAAAACTACCAGGCTGAAATCTGTGAAAGGTAGAGAGGTGAATTACGGCTACAGTAATAATCCTGTAAATTTTGTTCAGGGTTTCCAAACATTTTAAGTTACAATTCCAGAAGGTTCCAGACCCAAATTCCCATTTTAAGGTATAATTATAAAAATTTAGTATGAGTTTGCAGCAGGTATTTCTACAGTGATCAGGTTTTGAACAACAACCCTGAAAACAGCACAGATTGGACAAAAAGAGGAAAGAGATGAGGTCTGTCTGGATGTTTTGGTTATACCTAAAAACTTCGTCATTCACTTTGTTATATGTTTCAACAACACGTAAGAGGAAAAAAAAAAATTTAAATTAAAAACTTCACAAGTAAAGGTGACCAGACTGACCTGGGCGCAGGCACAGCCGGCATGTCCATCAAACACGCCCAGGAGCATTCCCCGTGTCTGGAGGCAAGTAGCTGCACTCCGGCGATCCTCGATGGGAGCGTTGGCCGGAAGCTGGTTGCTTTCAAAACCCATTACAGATGACACATTTTTCCCATCAAACTCTGGTACCTGGAACCGGATGACAAAAACAAATGGGAGGATGAGAATGTAAACATACAGATACAAACAGGATTTCTGTGCATGACCCCCACCAACCTTGAAGCTGTACTCGTTGGCTTTCAGAATGGAGTTGACCTGTGGAGGCGTCAGGATGTAGTTGTGGAGCACAGAGGACGTCTGGTAGCACCTTCCTGCCTGGTGTCTCAGCCACAGGTGGGACGACCCTCTCGGGGCAGGAAGGGCAGGGATGGAACCAATATGGGACTGGTGGCGTTGGCATGGTAACAGACTGGTGGCAAAGACCTTGGCACGGGGCAAACCCCTGAGCAGTTGAGATGCAACAGGCATCGCTGACCATGCACCACAGGTAATCAAAACACCACCAATGTGCACACACCTGATGAAGATGCACATTAAGAGGGTTCACTATGGGTGAACACTGTGCAAACAAGCAGATCTTTTCTGAGGAGGTTGAGGGAAGACCACCAGCACTGAAAAAAATATTTTAAATCTGAAATCCTAAAATCTTCAATGCACTGACATCTGAATAATTATATCTAGAGATGCACCAATCACGCTATTCATGGTTGATAGCGATTTCTAGTTTTCTTTTCTGTGTGATCTGCTGATTTTTTGAGGGAATAAATTATTACTCGATAAAGATTGTTGCTTTGAATCCAACAGAAAACAAAAGAATTATAAATTATCTCTATTTATGTATCAAAGCAAATATCCCTGATTTAAATTTCACTCAAAAAATCTCCAATCTTTGTTTTTCCATTAACCGTTAAACCAAACCCCGGTTTCAAACATTAGATCAAAGCAGATTAATGGCTTAAAAGGATTGTTGATTAACTACTTTTCTATTTGCTGGACACTGGCAATCCTAAATGTAAAAACTTAAAACAAATAATGATTCATGGGGATAGTATTTACAGCATTAAACACTAAACACTTCCAGGTTGAAATCAATCTCGACAGGAAAGCTTATGCATGAGATGACAAATGTGATGTATGGGTAAGGAAGGGGAGATCGGATATATGCATTTGGATGTTTTTGGTGAAACTTCACTGATTCAACTTTTTATTTTACACATAATGCTCAAACAGCCTGTTCTGTTTGCAGAAATATTAACCCCCTGATCTAGTTTAGTAAACTATACTGGATAAGAAATAATGTCTTAGGTAGTCATACAGTATGAAAATGTCTTGTATGAAAATCCCAAGCTAAAAATAGCACAGTTTATGGCATTATGTTATTTATACACACCTTTTAAATAAAAACGTATAGCATGATCTAATTGTGCTTATTTACCAAAGAAAAGTAACGATTATTTCCTGCTGCAGCTAAAATAAGATAACTATTTACAAAGTGTTATTAAAAATCTAAATATATCAGAAATAGACTGCAGTAAAAATATATAATAAAACACCTATTACATTTAATAGTAGTTTTCATGTCCGTATTGCACAAAATATAAGACCTTTTTGGCATTCTGCAGTTTATCCAGTAACACATATGTTATAACATAGTATAACAAGCTGATTTTAGCTGGTGAATTAGTTGGGCTATCCGCCCTGGTAGTAAGCCTGCAGTCATAGTTAGAGATAGTTATCTTAACAAAAGGGGTGTCAGTCCTTTAAGTTCCCCATCATGACCATCTGCATTTAGTTCAATGTGTTTTTCTTAAATCAGGAAAACATGTAGTAGAGTTTCTTTAGTCAGCTGAATGGGGGTGTGATGCCTCAGGTAATGGAAGGGCAAGCAGTGGTTCTGTTTCATTCCTTCCTGACTGCCAGTGGCAGTAAACAAAGTGGATATGTCTCCTCGCGCTCCGCGCAGGTCAAGATTAAATGTAAACTAAGTCACGCACGTGGACAAGGTAGTTGGGGACAGGGCGTATCTGCAGCGTGGGGTCCCCCTCGGTACGGTCACCGCAAGACCGGTGGTGACTACGGACGCATCACCTCTCAGATGGGGAGCAGTGTGGCAGTGCAGGTCCGTCCAGGGGCTGTGGGGGCCTCAGGAGGGAAGTCTGCACATCAATGTGCTGGAGCTCAAGACGATTTATTTGGCTCTAAGGCACTTCTCGCCCTTTCTCGAGGGCCAGCACATGCTCGTCAGGATGGACAGCACCTCAGCAGTGTTCCACGTCAACCACCAGGGTGGGACCAGATCACTGCAATGCCTGAGGGAGGCCCGGAGGCTGTGGACCTGGGCATACCCTCGCTTCGCCTCCATCAGGGCAATGCACCTACCGGGGACGAGGAACTCTGTGGCCGACTCTGACCCGACAGAGGCTCCCCCCGGGGATTGGAGGCTGCATCCTCAGGTCGTACGGCAGATATGGGATCGGTTCGGCAGGGCCCAGGTCGACCTCTTTGCCTCAGCGAGCAGTACACATTGCCCCTTGTGGTTTTCCCTGGCAGAGGCCAGCTCCTCACTGGGGATGGACGCCCTAGTGAATGCATGGCCAGCCGGCCTACTGTATGCCTTTCCCCCGTTTCCGTTGCTTCTGCCCACTCTCCACCGAGTGAGGTCGTCAAGCCAGAAGGTTTTGTTGGTGGCCCCGAGTGGCCCATGAGGGTCTGGTTCCCACTGCTCCTCAGTCTGCTGGATGGTGAGCCATGGCGGCTCCTCGTCAGGGCAGACCTGTTGTCTCAGTTGGAGGGGAAGGTTTGGCATCCGTCTCCGGGCCATCTTCTCCTCACGGTGTGGCCGCTGACGGGTGCTGGCAGCCCCTGACGGATCTGGAGCCCTCCATTCAGCGGACACTGCAGAATGCCAGAGCTCCTTCCACATTGAGGACTTATGCCCGTTGCTGGCAGCGTTTTGTGGAGTGGTGCAGACGCAGAGCAGTTGACCCAATTTCGTGTTCCCTGCATAATATTTTGAGGTACCTGCAGGGTCAATTGGATGCCGGACGGGCAGCATCAACCCTGAAGGTGCACCTGGCTGCCATTTCAGCCAGCCACAATGTCATGGATGGCAGACGAGTGGGGACACACTATTGGGTGTCACAGTTTCTCCGGGGTGCAAGGAGGCTGCGCCCCCCCGTTACGGAGACCGGTGGCAGCATGGGACCTCCCAGTGGTGTTGAAGGCCCTGAGTGGGCCACCTTTTGAGCCTATGTGTGGTGCCCCACTGAAACTGGTGTCGGTTAAGACTGCTTTTTTGTTGGCGGTAACAACAGCCAAGTGGGTCAGTGAGCTGCACGCACTCGCCATCAACCCTACCTGCCTGCGCTGGAAGGCAGGTGGGTCCGGAGTAACGCTGTGGCCGAACATAGCCTTTCTCCTTAAGGTTCTGCCCCCAGGCTATGTGAATACAGCCATTGAACTGGGGGCATACTGCCCTCCCCTGTTTCAGTTCGAGAGACAGAGGCTGGCTAACACGCTGTGCCCGGTCCGGGCATTGCAGGTGTACATGGTGGCTACAGGCGCCATTCGGACCAGCTGTTTGTGTGTGGACAGAACAGCAGGCGAGCCCTTTCTAAGCACAGGCTGTCGTAGATGCTATTGCGCTGGCTTATGAGTCTGTGGGGGCAGCTGCCCCTTCTGGTGTTGAGTGCCATTCCACCAGGAGTGTGTCTACGTCCTGGGCGGCACTGAGAGGCGTGCCGCTGGGGGATATCTGCGCAGCGGCGTCATGGGCAACACCGTCCACGTTTGCACGCTTCTACTGCCTCAATGTGGCACATGAGTCCGCACTGGCCTCGGCAATCCTGCCTCTGGCCCCTTGTACTAACTGAGAGGTGGGTGAGTACTACATTCCTCGTGACATTGCTGGCATAAGTCATCCACTTTGTTTACTGCCACTGGCAGTCAGGAAGGAATGAAACAGAACCATAGTTACAGCGTAACTTCCGTACTATATGCTCCATACAACAGGCGACAACTCTGGCACTTTGTGATCTCATTAAAAGTACTTTAAAATACAGAAACTCAATAACAACAAAAAATAAGCAGTAACACAGGTCTACCAGGAGAAGAGGAAAGCATTATATAGTATTTCAAAATCATAATCGGCCTTTTTTGTTATGAAATGTAAAACTTTCAATTGGTGGAGCAGTAATAGTTTGAGTAGCAGCTCTGCAGACCTCTGCATATATAGGTCAGCAGCGGTGTACAGTTAAAAATAACTGAGTCCTGGCACTTGCTTCCCTTAAAGTTATGACTGCTCCTGGCCAAGAAAACTAGATCCTGACCACGGATCTTCTAACAACCTGCTCTAATGGACTCATTTTAATATATCTGCAGCTTCTGAAACCTCCCATGCTTCACAGCTGCCGAAAAGACGGCAAAGACAACACGACTTATTAATCGTTTCTGCTTAAATCTGGGCCATTTTTGTCGTTTCTGCTTCTACAATGTGGCCTGTTTGGTTGATGTGAACAAACCGAGCCAATAACCGTCCAAAAATGTAGCTGTGTGACTCAAACAGACCACAGAAGACCAGTCCCAACTCTGAGCTTTGAAACTAGTTTGTTGACATAGTTAGCTTCTCTGAGCTAATTACAAACCAAGTACAGAAACCGACTAGCCAATATGATATAAATAAAAACATTATTCGGTGACACGGAGTGAAATAAAACAGATGTTTAAATATACGTACAGTTTAGAACTTAAGTCAGTCACGAAGGTAAAGCACACAGATCCACGCTAATATAGCTAGCTGCAGGTTACACCCACCAACCGTCGAATGGTTCACTAATACAGCACATAAATACGCCAGGTACACTAAACAATAGTTTATAGAGGTCTTGTCTGTAGGATGACGAGGGCAAAGCAGAACAAAATGTGCTCTCACCTTAGCCGAAAGATGTGAGGTAGGTATTTAAGTTCATGACTTGAACCCAACCCCTTCTGTCTCCGTTACTCCAATGCGCCGCAACTCATACCGAATGTTAATTGGCTGAGCCTTAACCTACGCCGTGACGTCAGATCTCCCACGCAGGTTACGTGTCAAAAAAAAAAAAAAAAACCCTGTATCAATCGAAACGTCAATTTATTTTAATTAGTTCAAAACATCGATTCTTGAGGGAGGGTGATATATTTTAAGCATTTATTTAATTTTTGGATGATTACTGTTCACAGCTAATAGAAAACCAAAATTTTGTTTCTCAAAAAAATAGAAAATACAATATAAAAAACAAAAACAACTTCGAAAACAAATTGCAGCCTGCTGAAAAGTATGAAATCATTTTTAATTTTCATTTGCACGACCTTTGAGCATTACCTGATTATTATAGGTGGTAGGTTTCATTGACAGGGGTGCTAGTGGATGTGTAATTCTCAAACAAGTTTTACAAATGTAAATTAAACTGCACACAAAACAATAAAATAATCCACACTGCAGAGTTTTAATTTATTGCAAATCTGCAGTGATCTTTACCATAACGTTAGGGAATAGATTGATAGAAATATAATTGATTGTGTGATTTATCCAAATATTTCTCTAGTTGGAAAACCAAATTAATAGAAAGGAGAGAACAAACAAAAAAAAAACCTTCCTTATTAACATTTGGGCTTTATAGCAACAAAAAGCATTTTATTGTGCTCTAAAGAAAGCTTGTGTACATAACAAATTTAAATGAGAAATATTTATGCTTGTTAAGAAAGAAAGAAAGAAAGAAAGAACTTTAAAAACAAAACTCAAGCCTGATTTTATATAAGAACAATTTAATCAATATAAAAGCATACAAATATTTCCGAAAAGAGAAAATCTGCATCTAAGTCAGCAGTAAATAGTTTCTTATAACAAAAAAGCACAAGCGAACAATAAACACGTTTTCCATCAAAAACAGACAGTGAAGTTTATATCAGAAACCTTTGGTCAACCAGCGTTTTGTTGGCAAGGTTCCTCCTCCCAAGAGTGTTACGGATGAAGCGGAATAACTGCAATGCACAAATGGATTTTGGTTTAATGAACCTTTTCACCTTGATGAAAATAATATATTGCAGCCACATCAAACACTGACCATTTGCTCTATGTATGTGAGCACAGCCGCGAGAATAAAGTTCTGAGATCCCAGGTCAACAACGCAGAAGAACAAAGTGTCAAAGATCAGCAGCGTGGCCTCATTTCCATAAAAGAGGACATTACTGAAGGAGTGGGCTTCATCTGCAGAGAGGAGAGCAGTGGTACATTTTGTACACATACTACAAACATTTGCAAATAAACAAAACAAGAAGAGTTTGTTACCAGTGTAAAAGTAGCTTTTATCAGAGGGTTCCATGAACTCCATCCCTATGACCCGCTCCAACATCAGCTTTTCCTTCACCATGTAGTCCATATCAGGATGGCCCTAAAGTAAACAATTCAGCACGAGAAAAGCAAAGATTTGCGTCAAATAAAACTTATCTACAATTCAAACAAAAACGCAATGAGGTCAGCCGGGGTCCAAGGGTGCATTTCGTCTTGAATGAGTTGCTTTATGGATGTTTGTACTAACATGGTCTATAATGGATCCCAGGAAGTGGTTCATGGTGTTGTATGCTCTGAACTGTAGATCTGATAAGTTGGCCGTGGATGCATCCATCAGCCGTGACGGCCTGTTCCTCTGGAGTGAAAGAGAGACTTAAGTACTCAAACAGTAGGTTGAAGATCTTTGGTTTTTAGTTCATATCAAAGAATAAAGATGGCAGAGGTGAGCACATACCCTGCTAAGAGAGTCTTGTATCCTGTCATACTGCAACCTCAGACGGTTGTTAATAGACACCTGAAATGTCTGAATGTCAGAGTTGGGAACCAAACCACGCTGACCACACAGCGACTCCTAAAGACAGCAGAACAGAGATACAGTACCAGGCAAAAGTATTTCATCCTCCCGAATTTCTTCCATGTTATATCACATTATAATCCCAAACTTCTGTTTATTTTGATATTTTATGTACACAAAAAGTAGTGTGTGGGGGGAATGAAAATTTTTGGCCAACTTGTCTTTGCAAGCAAGGTCAGATTGGATGGGCCAATCAAACCTGGGCAGCTTTCCAGTTGCTGCTGAAGAAATACATCATACCGCCACCGCCATGTTTCCCCATGGGGATGTGCAGTGTTAGTTTTCATCTAAACATGGATTCTGTATGTGGGCCAAAAAAACTAAGGTGTGTCCCTTATCTGTCCAGAGGACCTTCTTCAACATGTTTGACGTTACACATTTACACACTACTTGGTGTTGGTCTATCACATAAAATCCCAACAAAATACATTTAATTTTGGGGTCCTAAAGTGACAGAATTTGAAAAGGTTCATGGGGTATTAATACATTCCCAACACAATGTTTTAAAGTTTGCTTTCTAAGAAACCTTATTTCCTTCTATCTTTAACATCTTATAGAGACAACAGTCTGAAGAACATAACACAGAAGGATTCCAAGAAAGACCGGCTTCTTGGAAGCAAATTCATTTGAAATGCAGGACTTTTATGAAGAACTGCAAATAACAAACCCAGCATAAAATATTGAAAGGTCCCTTGTTGTACATACACGTTCTCTCTTTAGATTATTACTCATTTCCTCCATGTTTGTGTCTGCGTGTCCGTGCACTGAGCGTCCATGGATGTAGTAACCAAAACAACGATTGAAGAACAGCAGCACCGAAATCTACACAGAATAACAGAGGAAGCACATTTATGTAAAGTGCTACTGAATGCAAAACTAGAATAAAATAAAACAGGCTTTCCTACTTACATTACTGACAGAACACAGATCCACAAACTGACGAATTTTGTCCTCCACAAAGTGCTCATAAAAGACAGTGAAAAATATCACCTACAAGCAGATACAGGTGTCAGTTATTGGATCTTAAACAATAAATCTCTCTGATTAAAGGACAAATGGAACAAAGTGACATCCATTTACCTGCAGAAGGCCAATGCAGAGCCAAAGAGTGGCTGCAAGGCCGTAGCGCAAAATCAGACTATAAGGAGGGGTGTACGCCTCTGGGAGGCGCTGTAAAGTTGCCCAGGGGTCTCTCAGAGCTAGGTTGGAGAAATTCAGCACCTTAACACAAGATGGTATATCAGGGAAGAGAAAAATAGACACATTCTGAAAGGAAAGTAATCCTTCAAACAGAACACAAAGGGTTAGATGTACTTCGAGAAAGAAGAGCACAGCCATGATCTGAAACGTTGGGCTGATCTTGCGGATGGTCTGGAGTTCGTTCCACTCATTTGCCACAAAGTAGGTTCTCCAGATGCTGACTGGGGAGGGGTCGCGTTTAGCCTCCCCATGAGCTGAAACAACAGGGAGTAAGAAGAATAGAAGAAAACCACTGAATAACCGGCTTACAATAACGAAAACATAGTAACTATGTTAGTACCTTGAACTGTCCTGTTCCCTTTGCTGCGTGGTCTCTCCCAGTCTATAAGAAATATATCCACTGTCACCTGCAGGTAAAGCTTGTGCAGAAACTGGACAGCCTGGATGCAAATATACAAAACAAGACACCTTTATATGTCGGGGTAGAGACAAAGATAGATTTATTTGAAAATAACTGTCAAGTTTTAATTGTACACACATAAGCTTAGGATTTAAAGCCTGCAAAAAACAGTGTAAGAAAGGAAGGACTGAAGGAAGGAAGGAAATACAAATAACCTGGACAGTAGTTAAAATCAATAACAGAATGATCTAACCTTGAGAGCAAAGGCGCATCCAATGTACGTTGCAAACTGCTCCTCTTGAGAAGGCAGCGGAAGCAGAACAGATACAAACTGTTGGGCCTGTAGAAACAGAGAAAATGTATCCGATAAAAGTTGCTAAAACAATCAAGAGTTAAATCTGTTTTTACAAAAAAGGTGGAGTAAACATGGAGTCAAAATAACTTGCCTTTAGTGTCTGAAAAAAGCAAAGATGGAAGGAAAAAAAGAATAGATCATGCAAATAGAGAAAATAAACTTTGTGGAAATCAATGTAAAAACAGGTTAGATAAAAAAAACATTAAAGAAGAATGTAACAGTACAAATGGGATTGAGACTACATGCATGTCAAAAAAATATTTGCAGTTTTTTGGGGCCTACCTTATAAAAGATGAGCCAATAAAGGCCAGTTCCCACCGTGACAACAAAGAAAACATTGGCTAAGTCACCGGAATAAAACAACAGAAACTTCAGCATCGTCTGGAGAACACAGGAGAGACCAAAAACATATGAACACCAACACCTGTTTGTCATGTGGTGACGTTTTAACAAATGGAACTGTACCTCCAGATCAATGATGGGCGAAGAAATCCTCCTCTTCCAGCTGACCGTCTTCAGGAGGGAGTAGAGCACGGCCACCCCGCCCAAAATGCCAAGAGCTGTCTGTGCACAGAAACCCAGAGGTGACAGTAGATCACAGTAGATTTATTTTATACAGTTTTATCATTTCAGCCAAACCTATACTCACATCTGTCTTTGTACGAGCCTCTATCTGATCCATCTCATAATCCATAGCAAAGGTTACCTACAAACACATACATTAGAGCATAAAACAACTAAAAGCTTTAGTCTAAACGGAGTTTAACTGCAGTGGTTGGAGTTAATCAGTTAGCTTTCAAGATCAAGACTAAATTATGGGTCTTTTTGCACCAAAGCTGCTCTCACAATGTTTTGTATCCTGTGGTAAATATTGGCACATGCAAAAATATGTTACATGCCAGGGATGCAAACAAATAATTGACTTACGGTTAATTGTTGAATGACAGTTTATTAGATTCAAATTTGTTTGATTCGATTAACTGACTATGTCTGCTTACCCTGTCCTGTCTTTAAATGATAGTCATAAATCTTTCTGTTCATAGGTGATTTTAAGTGTTTCATTAGCTCTTTTTTTTAGTGAAG
The DNA here is from genome assembly GCF_021462225.1 of Girardinichthys multiradiatus. NCBI lineage: Eukaryota > Metazoa > Chordata > Actinopteri > Cyprinodontiformes > Goodeidae > Girardinichthys > Girardinichthys multiradiatus. The sequence goes on from NC_061796.1 coordinate 1,902,345, forward strand.
TTTTTTCACAAAATTCTAATTATCTGAAACACTGAATTTTGGGTAATCTGTAATGCCACAGTCATGAAAATACAAGAAATAAATGCTTTAAATATTTCACTATGTGTAATGAATCTATATATGAGTGTCACATTCTGAAAGTGAGAAAGTTCTGAGCGACAAAAAAAATGTTGAACTTTTTCACAATATCAGAAATTTTTGAGCTGTACTTGTATGCGCTACCATGATGAAATACTATGCTAGACAGACATTACATTTGTGATAACGAGGATTCACTCAACTCTGCATGCTGAATACTTGAAGTGGCTCCAATTGACGACCTACTTTCTGGTTAATTCAGCTAATAAATATCTGACCACTTGTGGGCACTCACATTGCACTGACCTTTCATTCCCAGGGTGGTCAGGTTATTTTTAAATATAGAAAAAAAAGGAGGCATAAACATCCTAAAACAGTAGAAAACTTTAAATTAGACCTTCGTCGCAATACAAAACAGGGTTACACTGAAAGCAACACACAATTTACTTCATAGTGACAAGACTATGGTATTCTACAAAATGTAATCCATTCCTTCACATTTAGTCCCAACTAAACATGCAATTCTAAACACACCATTGAGACAGCAGCTTTAGTCAAGTTCCCCATAATTGAAAGATATGAATGTGCAACATACACATTTACTCACAGACACAATTTGAGTGTTGATGTCCGTGATGGGAACATCTGTGTAAGTCACAGTCATCAGAGGGGGAAATATTTGTCCCTCCTGAGTTCGAGGAACGAGCTGAAACCTACCAAACAGAGGTTGGACACGTATCTGTTTCCCTCTAGATTCTGTCTTTTTCATTGATTACGCGATTAGATACCTTATTCTGACACTGGTGGCGACACGAATAACTTTAGGTGATGCTGTTATGCTCTTCTCTCTTCCACTCAGTGTGTCCACAAGAAACATTCGGCGAGACAAATACCAGTTTCTCATATTATCTGTACAGAAAAACAGTATCACATATTGAAATAATCCACAAATTTAGAAGCAGGTTGTATGCTTTAATGAATTAAATCTCACCCTGATTGATGAGACGTCCATTGTATTGCTGGTTTCGGACTAGCGTCGGCAGGGGGAGGAGTTTTCTGTTCTCTCCTCCTCCAAGGTCCATATAAACATCGTAGAACAACGGTTCAGGATGGGAAACAATCAAGTTCGCCACCAAAAGATCACACTGCATGTACACAAAAACACATGCAAAAACTGTTTATACTCAAAATTTCACAAAATATCTGTTTGCTGTTATTCTCTAAACTAAATTTCGTTAAAGGCACTCACACTTTCTTGGTAAGCGGTTCCAAAGCTGAAGGCTGCTGCTTGCTTGGTGGCCGGTTCTGGACAAAGCTACAAATGAGATAAGGAAGAATTGGTGGAGCTCTCTAAAGTCTTCACAAGCTTTTCAAATTACAGTGACTGAAAAACTGTTGATGCTCCTTGAACTTTACTGTGGTGAGCATGAAAGCCTGGAAGACATCGAAGCGGTTGGTCATTGTTAGGAAGTTGTTTAACTGTTGAAACACAGCTTTTTCAATAATCCTACCGATGGAGACATTTGAGATAGCCCTGTAGTTCTGCAGTAGCAGCTTGTCCAAGTTGCTCGTTTTCAATAGCGGTTTGATAATTGCTGTTTTTAAGGCCTAGGGGGAAACACCTACAAAACGGATGTGTTTATTATTTGAGTTAAATTGACGTTATGACAGGCATAGCTTTCTTAAGGAAAGCTGTGGGTAAAACATCGAGACAGCAGGAAGAAGAGCATAGTTGCTGTACAATTTCTTCTAAGTTTTTGTAGTTTATTTGGTGATGTTGTGACTATGAATCTGAAAATATAATTTAATATTTAATATTAATAATTTAATATTTTATCAAATAATATTTCGGTCTGTTAAGGGTTGTCCTGTGAATACCAGCCCAGTAAGGTGGTGGTAATAGGACAAAATCAAAAGGGTGAGCCAAGCTCTGACAGGACTGAACAGCAAAACTCTGCACACACATGGAATGAATTCACACAATTTCTTAAAATACAAGAATTTATTAACAAAAATCAGTCAACTCAAAGTCAAACATATTTCAATCAACAAACTCTTTACTTTGCTAAAACAATCCAACTAAACTACCAAGCAGAATTAAAGAATAAGGAAGACTAATGGGCTATGTACAATATGAACAAGTTGATTAAAGATGATTGAAAACCATGACCAAAAGAGTAATGCAACATTACCATGCAATGTTATTTATGTTTGAGAACCAAGGATTATCTTGAAAAATCTGGAAGTGAAGTTAAGTTAGTCCTGGAACCAACTTAGGCAATAATCAGCATACCTTTAGACAACCATTCACAATGCAAGATCAGATAAAATATTATTTTAATAAAATAATGTTTTAAAGAATGATCTGCTGAATAAAACCAACCTTCTGGATGACTAATTCTCAATGATGTCTCCTTAGCTGCCTTTGTTTATTAAAATAATATTTAAAGAAATATTATTAAGGAAATGGTAAAATATTTAAGGGAATATTTTGTAAAAGAGCCAAATCTTTCTGGAGAAATGGGGCTTGATGGTGTTTACTTAGTTATCAAATTTAGTAAAATAATGTTAAGGAAATATTTACTGGATTGAAAACTAACAACGTAAATATTCTTCAGCAGCAAGCACATGTTCTTAGCTGTTAGCGGTGAAAGCTAACAAAAGAAGCTGATAGCTTAGCACCAGAATCAAACACACACCTTTAAAAATACCGTCAATAAAAGGGTTAAAATGCATAAGCGCGGACGGCGCATTATGATCAATCTTCTGTGTTAAAATCACCCCTTTAAATAAAGTTTGTTTTAACTTTAAAAACACACAAACACAGAACACAGAACTGCGCACGTGGTGCTACAGATAGCCTGCTAGCACCAAGATAGCTGAGTTTCACACAAACAAAACCAAACTTCATAAAATGAAAAACGTTCAGATCATAAATCTTTCTCTATTACTCTGCCCAAACCCTAACCTCGTATGAACCATGTTGAGAAGTTGTCCGGGCGACAACGAAGTTTGAAGTAACATCCACTTTGAACGAAGGTTAGCTTCAGCTAACCTCCAAAGCTGTGGAGGGGCTAGCTGTCGGGCCGACCAAGCTGCACGTTACCACGGTAATGCGGCTCCTGTTGTCCTCCTTTCAGACTGGGAAACTGCTCCACTCGGCTTCGTAGAGACAGCGTCTCTGCAGGGAACTCTCTGGAACACAGTTTGCTTCTGCAGGCCTCACAGAGAAAGTAAAGCAATACTTATACAGGGTTTGGACAATGAAACTGAAACACCTGTCATTTTAGTGTGGGAGGTTTCATGGCTAAATTGGACCAGCCTGGTAGGCAGTCTTCATTGATTGCACATTGCACCAGTAAGAGCAGAGTGTCAAGGTTCAATTAGCAGGGTAAGAGCACAGTTTTGCTCAAAATATTGAAATGCACACAACATTATGGGTGACATACCAGAGTTTAAAAGAGGACAAATTGTTGGTGCACGTCTTGCTGGCGCATCTGTGAACAAAACAGCAAGTCTTTGTGATGTATCAAGAGCCACGGTATCCAGGGTAATGTCAGCATATCACCAAGAAGGACGAACCACATCCAACAGGATTAACTGTGGACGCAAGAGGAAGCTGTCTGAAAGGGATGTTCGGGTGCTAACCCGGATTGTATCCAAAAAACATAAAACCACTGCTGCCCAAATCACGGCAGAATTAAATGTGCACCTCAACTCTCCTGTTTCCACCAGAACTGTCCATCGGGAGCTCCACAGGGTCAATATACACGGCCGGGCTGCTATAGCCAAACCTTTGGTCACTCATGCCAATGCCAAACGTCGGTTTCAATGGTGCAAGGAGCGCAAATCATGAGCTGTGGACAATGTGAAACATGTACTGTTCTCTGATGAGTCCACCTTTACCGTTTTCCCACATCCAGGAGAGTTACGGTGTGGAGAAGCCCCAAAGAAGCGTACCACCCAGACTCTTGCATGCCCAGAGTGAAGCATGGGGGTGGATCAGTGATGGTTTGGGCTGCCATATCATGGCATTCCCTTGGCCCAATACTTGTGCTAGATGGGCGCGTCACTGCCAAGTACTACCGAACCATTCTTGAGGACCATGTGCATCCAATGGTTCAAACATTGTATCCTGAAGGCGGTGCCGTGTATCAGGATGACAATGCACCAATACACACAGCAAGACTGGTGAAAGATTGGTTTGATGAACATGAAAGTGAAGTTGAACATCTCCCATGGCCTGCACAGTCACCAGATCTAAATATTATTGAGCCACTTTGGGGTGTTTTGGAGGAGTGAGTCAGGTAACGATTTCCTCCACCACTGTACTTCCAACATTTGGGGGGGGGCAGCAGACTTCCCATGATGCCATGATGCCACTGCCCGTATAAAACCCCCACTTCTCCCACAATTCTTTCTCTTCTACGCGGGTCACACCGGGACCTGGACCGAGAGACCCAGCGCGCTAATGTCTCTTTGCTGGCACACTGACCACTCTTCAACTGGATCCGAGTGTCATACGATCACGCGATCATATGCACAAGTTAAGTACAAATGAATCACTGTTTGTGTACCCGGTATTCATTCATAAAAAGGGGTAATTAAGGAACAGGGATTGGACAATGAAACTGAAACACCTGGTGTTAGATCACAATAATTTATTAGTATGGTGTAGGGCCTCCTTTTGCGGCCAATACAGCGTCAATTCGTCTTGGGAATGACATATACAAGTCCTGCACAGTGGTCAGAGGGTTTTTAAGCCATTCTTCTTGCAGGATAGTGGACAGGTCACTATGTGATACTGGTGGAGGAAAACTTTTCCTGACTCGCTCCTCCAAAACACCCCAAAGTGGCTCAATAATATTTAGATCTGGTGACTGTGCAGGCCATGGGAGATGTTCAACTTCACTTTCATGTTCATCAAACCAATCTTTCACCAGTCTTGCTGTGTGTATTGGTGCATTGTCATCCTGATACACGGCACCGCCTTCAGGATACAATGTTTGAATCATTGGATGCACATGGTACTCAAGAATGGTTCGGTAGTCCTTGGCAGTGACGCGCCCATCTAGCACAAGTATTGGGCCAAGGGAATGCCATGATATGGCAACCCAAACCATCATTGATCCACCCCCATGCTTCACTCTGGGCATGCAAGAGTCTGGGCGGTACACTTTTTTGGGGCTTCTCCACACCATAACTCTCCCGGATGTGGGGAAAACAGTAAAGGTGGACTCATCAGAGAACAATACATGTTTCACATTGTCCACAGCCCAAGATTTGCGCTCCTTGCACCATTGAAACCGACGTTTGGCATTGGCAAGAGTGACCAAAGGTTTGGCTATAGCAGCCCGGCCGTGTATACTGACCCTGTGGACCTCCCGACAGACAGTTCTGGTGGAAACAGGAGAGTTGAGGTGCACATTTAATTCTGCCGTGATTTGGCCAGCAGTGGTTTTATGTTTTTTGGATACAATCCGGGTTAGCACCCGAACATCCCTTTCAGACAGCTTCCTCTTGCGTCCACAGTCAAGCCTGTTGGATGTGGTTCGTTCTTCTTGGTGGTATGCTGACATTACCCTGGATACCATCGCTCTTGATACATCACAAAGACTTGCTGTCTTGGTCACAGATGCGCCAGCAAGACGTACACCAACAATTTGTCCTCTTTTGAACTCTGGTATGTCACCCACAGTGTTGTGTGCATTTCAATATTTTGAGCAAAACTGTGCTCTTACCCTGCTAATTGAACCTTCACACTGTGCTCTTACTGGTGCAATGTGCAATCAATGAAGACTGGCTACCAGGCTGGTCCAATTTAGCCATGAAACCTCCCACACTAAAATGACAGGTGTTTCAGTATCATTGTCCAACCCCTGTAGGTTAAATGCAATTTATTTTGAAAGTTCCAGAAAAGTTTGTACCGCATCTCTCATGTTGTTTCCATGGCTGTGGGTCCCAACAGTGAAATTGGGAAATTTTGTCGCAATCAGTTCTAGTTGGAGACAACTTTGGTACTGGAGTTGATGTGGATGTGCTGACTGGACCTCTGATCCTCTGGAGTTTTTCAGTGAAGAAGTTAGCAAATTCATTGCAGGCCCTGGTAGAGTGGAGTTCAGATGCTACAGTTCTGTTTCATTCCTTCCTGACTGCCAGTGGCAGTAAACAAAGTGGATATGTCTCCTCGCGCTACGCGCAGGTCAAGATTAAATGTAAACAAAGTCACGCACGGGACACGTAGCCCACTTGGTCATATGTCTATAAGCAGCACGTGGAAGGCTATGTTCGGTCTCTTTGATCTTCTCGCTGTTGGGTATTGCAGGTCTAAGAGAGGTAAGCACACGGTTGGTGTGATACGGCGTCATTCTGCCTGTGACTTTTTCGTCGGAGTGCTCTTTGTAGCCCTCTAAGGCTGTGGTTGACGTGTCTCTGTTTCTTTGTTCATTCTAGCAGCCGAAGTTTGGTGCTGGCGCTTCTTTTCCCCTGTTGAGACCTGGTGGGGAGGAGCGGACAGCTGCAGTTTTCAGGTGAGTGGAAGCTGGATATTCTGACCGCGTTCTATACTGCACAGTTCTCGCTCGGATTGCCTGGCTTGTGTCTGTATAGGAAAGCAGTGTAATTAAATAGAGGCCTCTGATTGCATTCTTCAGTTTTATTGAAGTCCTCGCTCAGTTTGCCTGCTGCCTGCCTGCATTTCCCAGGTCTGTGGGCGTGCGCTTCATGTGGGGTTCCTCTCCAGGTACAGGACAGACATGATCTGTGCCCCAAATGCCTGGGCGTGGGTCATCTCAGGGAGGCTCTGGCGGACCCATGCATGAACTGCAGCATTTTGCCGTTGCCTGTTAGGGAGAACAGGCTACGTCAGGTAGAGAATCTCCTTTTCGCGGCTGAGCTGCCACCCTCAGGGATGCCTCAACCGTGTTCCGGGAGGCAGGGGGATGCGCCAGCGAGGAACGCCGCAGCCCACGGAGGAAGAGGCCTCGGCTGGAGTGCCCATCTCGGCAGGAAATGGACTCTTTGAGGGCCGAGGTGGAGCAGTTCAAGGCTCTACTCAAGGCCCCAGAACGCATGCCTGCCTTACAAGCAGCAGCAGCTTGGGAGTCGGGGGAGGACCTAGAGGACGATGGAATCTCTGTGAGGGCCTCCAATTCCGAGTTCCAGTCCCTCGAGAACCGATGGGGACCCCTTCCCAGACCCTCGGGATCGGGATCCCCCGAGTATTGGAGGAAATGATGGCTCAGGTAATTCCCTCGGGAGTTCAGTTACCTCTGGCCCAGGGGAGGAACCGTACCCGCTACGGGCAATTATTTTGGCAGCCTTGGCCAAGGTCAACCTGGACGATGCACCCGTGGCCCGGCCAATGGGAAACCCATTTTTTCGCCGGGCTCCGGCAGCCTCTCCGTTCGAGGTGCCATCGTTGCCGGCCTTCTTGGAAGAGCTTCAGCGCTGCTGGAGGTATCCTAGAAGCTTCTCCCACCATGGTCCGAAACGCACGGATTCTGGCGTGCCTGCGCAATCCTGGGGATCATAGTCTGGACCGCATGCCCCCTGTGGATCACTGCATCGCATCACTGGTTCTTTCCCCAGATGAGGCACTTGGGGAGAGGGCCCAGTGTCCAAGCGGCCTGTGTCAGGTGACGGACGACTTTTTGTGCCGTGCCTACGACATTGCAGCTCGTATGGCACGCATTGGCCATTTCCTCTCTGTCCTCCTGTTGGCACAGTACCAGATGCTGCAGCTGGGCATGGTGGGAGCAGCACTGGGCGACACAAACGACGCGGCCCTCCAGGCCTTTGGACTCATGTCCAGGGAACTCGGTCACCTTTTATCCACTCTGGTGATCACCCAACGCCAGGTCTGGTAGGCACAGGCCCCGATCTCGGATGACTGTCGGCAGAGCTTGTGGAGGCTGCCGGTGGTACCGGGCCAGCTGTTTGGACTAGAGGCCGAGAGGGCACTGGAGCGCTGTCGGCAGTCCAGCCAGGCCCCTGAGGCTTGGGGTGGTCGCAGCGGGGCCATGGGAACCCCTGCTCAGCAACTGGGTCGGCCTTTCTGGAACAGCACTCAATTGGTTTAAATCCTACTATTAGGACAGGGACTTTTTTGAGTCAGTAGGTAACTTTACATCAGAGACCACAAAAATCACATGTGGCGTTCCCCAAGGCTCTATCTTAGGGCCCCTCCTATTCAATATCTACATGTTCCCCCTAACTCAGCTTATAATAAACAAGAACATAAGTTATCATAACTATGCAGACGACAGACACACAGCTATACATTATGATGTCACCAGGTGTCTATGAACCCATTCAAGCGCTGGGTAAATGCTTAGAAGAAATCAATGCATGGATGTGCCAAAAGTTTCTTCAACTGAATCAAAAGAAAACTGAAGTAATAATCTTTGGATCAAAGGAAGAGCGCTTAAAGTTAGCACACAGGTTCGGTTAATACAGCTAGAAACCACCAGTCAGGCTCAAAACCCGGGTGTAGTGATGGACTCAGACCTGAACCTTCAGAGGTACATAAGGACAGTAACAAGGTTGACCTTCTATCACCTAAAGAACATCTCCAGGACTAAAGGACTAATGTCTCAGCAGGACCTTGAAAAACTAATTCATGCATACATCTTTAGTAGAACTGATTACTGCAACGGTGTCTTCACAGGTCTGCCTAAAAAGTCGATCAGACAGCTGCAGTTGATCCAGAACGCTGCTGCCCACGTCCTGACTAAGACTAAGAAAGTGGAGCACATCACCCCGGTTCTAAAGTCCTTATACTGGCTCCCTGTAGCTCAGAGAATAGACTTTAAAATACTTCTGTTAGTCTATAAATCACTGAATGGCTTAGCACCAAAATACTTTACAGACTTGTTGTCAGTGTCTCAACCACCCAGAACTCTCAGGTCTTCTGGCTCAAATCTACTCTGCATACCCAGAACCAGAACCAAACATGGAGAAGCAGCTTTGAGTTCTTATGCTCCACTAATCTGGAATAAACTCCCAGAAAACTGTAAAAGCGCTGAAACCCTAACTAGCTTTAAATCATGATTAAAAACTTATTTGTATGAAGTGGCCTTTGACTGTGCTATCTAAACATTCTTAGTTACGTTTTCAGTCAAACTTTTCTTTCATTTTTTATTAATAATTTTATCATACATTTTTTATTTTACATCTTTTTTATTATGATCTTATCATTTTAATTATTAATTTTTATTTTCTTTAATTATTTTGTTTGTTAATGATTAAATTACCTTTATGGCACTGTAATCTAGTTTTCCTATTCTGTCTCTTTTTTTTCCATATACAGCACTTTGAATTGTCTTGCTACTGAAATGTGCTATATAAATAAACTTGCCATGTATAGAGACTGAAAAAGGCAGCAAGAGCTACAACAGAACGGTTTAGATCAAAGCACCTTCTTGTAGAATGGCCCAGTCAAATTTCAAACCTAAATCCATTGGAAATGTATTGGGAAAACTTAAAAAAAGAAATGTCCACAGATGCTCTCCATCCAGTCTGGTTGGGCTTAAGTTAATTTTCAAAAACGAACATTTCTGTCTCTAGATGTACAAACGGGACACACTCCCAAAACATCTGCTGCTGTTATTTCAGGGAATAACCTGAATGGGCTAAATATAAATGCAAAGCACACTTAGATTTAACTTAGATTGGTTTGCAACACTAAGCATTCCAGGAACAGTTCTAAGCTTGACATTTTATGAGCGATCAATAAGTGACGAATAAGATGTAATGCCACTTTAACAAAAAAGTGTCTAGTAAAAAACAATATAAGACAGTTAAAGACCTTTAATCTTCCACTGCAACCCAAAGAAAACATCCCAGAGCCAGATGTACAAATTTGATCTGATTACTTGCTCGATGTGCAGCAATCTGTCTTAAAAGAGATGATCTGAGACACAAATCGTATTTGCTTGCAGCCTAATTGTCTTAATCTCAAGCAACTTGAGATCTTACCTGCAGGTTGCTTCCTCCTACTTGCTCCCATCTCAGGAACTCTCCCCTGACATCATAGATGGCAGCAAGTAGTTCAATGTCTGTGTTCTGACAAAAACAAGTACACATTTCAGCTGCAAAGTTATTTAAAATATCTGGAGTAAACAGAACACACTATAAATGTAGTTATTTTCCTTGCTTCTTATTTAATGCCAACACGTCTCACCTTATTTCTCCCTCTGAAGCTAAAGACAGTGGGAACAGGATCTGTTTGAAGCACGCGACTAGCCAACCCCGGTTCGTCCCCGTAGAAAAGCCAAGGAAGATCCACTTTCCTGCAGACAAAACAGTCAAAGCTGCTGGTTTCTGCACTGCATTGAAAATCTGTTTGAAATTCATGAACATGCTCAGACAGAAAAATTCAAACATGGTCACCAATAAGCAATGTCTTGAACTGAGCTCAGAGCAGCTTTAGATCTGTAGACGGTGTTAAAAAGACCACAAGCATCAGCGGAGAGACCACCAAAGGAATGCATGTTCATCACGCACATGTTCCCGAGAGCCTGGCACGCTGTCAGGTTCGAGTAGACCTGCAAGAAGAACATGTTTACATGAAAGTCTACAGTTTTTATCTCAATAGTCATCATTTGAATATTTGTTGAAAAATAACAAGGGTCTTTTTATTACGAGGCATGCTGCTGAGGAGGAGTAGAGATTCTCCACAAACCAGGCAGACTGGACGCTGAATTTCTATTAAAAAAGGCCAGAAGGTAGAGAAAAAATCAGAACGGATAATAATCTCCATGATATAAAAACAACTGAGAAACCGAAATGATTCCTACCAACTGAGCATAGTTGACACTGGGATTTACGTTTGTGGAAAGGATTCCTGAGGGGAAACACAATCCTCCCGCCTAAAAACAAAGCACAGTAAAAAAAAAAAAAAAGGGAATGACATCTGTCCTTCTGATAGCCAAGCTTAGGATTTCTTTGAATATGTGAAGATAGATACATGTCTGAACTCACTGGGACATTAGGAGCAGTACACACACAGGAGGAGTTAATGAAGGTAGAGGTACATCTCTCACACCTGAAAGACAGTTTCAGAAAGTCCCGATATGTGATACAAACATATAAAATTCAGACAAAAGTAGACATTATAAAAAATATCATGTCATGCATGAAAGATAAAGAAACTCTCCAAAAAGATAAAAGGTAAGAACCTTGCTTATAGAGATGCAGGGATGGGTTTAAATAATTGAGAAATATTGTCATGAGGTACGCATATCTTGTGTTATATTCATTTATTCCCTGCATTTTAAAATCTATGATGTTGCCTTCAAACTTAACAACTTAACAACCGTTTCCTTTCTTGGAAATAATAGATCTCACTGCATGATGTGTGTGTAAATCTGTAATTTCAGGTACCTGTCTCCTCTGATGTCTGCTACAGATAAAGCAGGACTGTTGCTGTTACATGCTTCACATCTGGCCTCATTCAAAGGATTTCCGTTGATATCCCTTTCCACTAGAAAAACAAAAAAAGCCATACTCTCCCGTCCTTATATAAAACATGTAATAATCAACTGCTTTTTCATCACTCTGAATCTTTCTGCTGAAATTACTATTGCAAATCAGAAGAACACGCTGATAACTCACCCAGGATATGGCCTGGAGGGCACTGACATTTCCCCTCATCACTGAGGGTGCCTGGACAGCGAACGCACCCAAACCCATCTTTTGTTACTGCCTGTAAATAAACACAGCAGGTCACCAAAAACATAAGTCTTTTATTAATAATAAGTTATAAAACTGCACTCGACACAACTCATTGACTTTCATATTACTGAAAAAAGAAGACAATGAAGGAAAATTGCACATACAGGCCTGTCTGTTGGGCACTGCTCACAGGTAATGGACACTTTATCAGGGATGACATTTGTGGTTTTGTAGCCAGGCTGGCAAATGCAGCTCAATCCTGCAAAAAAAAAAAGAAAATCAGATGAGTTGTAGTGGGAAAAGTTTAGTTCTATCAAACCATGACAGCCATGAAGAAAAATGGAAAAAAGGATAAGAAGTAATTTACATAAACTTAAACTGTTCAATTTTCCAACCATTGGTAGAAAAAAAGTGTATTAAGGAGGAACCAATTGATTTTGAATAAATAAAACTGGTATTGACAATATTTTACATTTATTCAATCTGCTTGCACAAATGCTTATTAATGCTGGGATCAAATGTTCATTCTCATTTTGATATGAATATCTGGAAAAAATAAGAGAAATAAACAGTTCACAAAACTTTACCAGATTTGAGAGATTCAGCAAAAGTTGCTAAACTAGCTGGGCTCTCATCCTTAAGATAAGATAAGATAAGATAAGATAAAAGATGGAGGGAGTTCAGTGTGAAGCATCTGCTTCTCCACATTAAAAGCAGTCAGTTAATATGGAGTTTTTGGAAACAGTCCACTGGGAGGAGATCCTAGGGCAGACCCAGAGCACACTGTGGGGACTATATAACCCCTATGGCCTGAGAACTCCATGAGATCCCCAGAAAGAGCAGGAGATATTTGTGGGAAGAGGGATTTCTAAGTTTCCTGGAGTTAAAGTGGTTCCCTTGCTGAAGCACACTTTTTTTCAAAGCTATATACATTCACTGTTATTTCTTTGAGATTATTCATAAAACTACAATTCACCATACACTTTTTACTAATGGAAATGTTTATGCTTTAACATCCCAATATTACAAAGATGGACTTGTTTTGTTGCACTGATTCATTGAAATTTTAATCCTTAGTAGTTACCATCAAGTTTTTTTTAAACAACAGAAGCCTTTCAATGTTCTCTCTGAGCTCAGGCTTCACCTTTATGGCCACATTCTTCTGGTTTTGCTATTCAGTAAGCTTGCACTGTATATCTTCAACTGTTTGTGCTCTTTTAATATTGCTGCTAATTTGTACTCATTAGTTGCTTCAGTTTCAGTCCAGCAGATAAGATGATCCATTCAACTTACAGCATGCAGTGCATTTTCGCACCAGCATTTATAGTCATTTTCTTTTTACTACACCAAAGACATCAAGAGTGATCACAGTCCAATCTCCTCATTGTGTGCATTATATCCGGACATACCCCACCAGCCCCCATCCAGGAGCCCTCCCTTGTAACACAAAAACAACAGTTTCATAATATTCAGTTACAGAATTATTTGAATAATAAAGAAGATGCTTGAACCCTGACCTTTTTCCACTTTTAGTAAATATGGATGGTCAAAGAAGAAAACATCACACAGCGTGAAGCTAGCAGCTCTTAGCTCATAGTTGGCTCACTGTATGTTAAGTGACGGCCCAACATACATTTAAAATTAACCCATTTCAAACTATAAATAGCAAACTATTTCTGGTTGCAGGTTGGTATCAGAGTTTAAGATGTAGTTTAAGTGTATTATGATGATAAAAACCGACCTGTAGAGCTCTGGCGCTGATTTGAACCACATCTGGAGCACGACAAACTTGATATGTCAAAGAATTCGTCTGCGCCACAATCTGAAGGAGATTTAAAGGGAATAATAAACTGCTGGCAGTCAGCTAGGTTTCTGTATAAGACAAATAATAAATAAGCGAAAAATCTGTGTCTGCTAAATAGCAGTAGCGTCTCCGTCGCCATGGTAAACAACGGTCCTCCTTTACTACCCATAATCCTTCACTCTGCTAGTGATGGGAATTAAGGCTCTTTTCCGAGATCCGAATCATTTGGTTCGGCACACTGAAAAGACTCGACTCCTTCGGTTCCCAAACATGTCTTTACTAAATCCTACCTTTAGCTTTTATAATTACGCTAACTATAAATCTTTAATTAATATGATAGATATGTAGAATACTTTTCAAAGTAATACTACACATATTTTGATTAAATCATCTCACCTGAGATGCTGTACTATCACAAGGCTGGGTTTGTTAGCAATACAAACTTTGAACAATGTATTTTTCAACATTTTGTGCACTCAACACATAATGTAACCTGCATTTATTTGTGTAATAAATACTTTTTGAACATGTTTTTCTGATTAGACCTGTCTGTCATTTTCTACTGCTTATTCCATAGTGGGTCACAGGTGCCTATCTCCAGCAGTCTATGGGCAAGAGGCGGGGTACACCCTGGACAGGTCGCCAGTCCATCGCAGGGCAACACACAAACAACCACACACTCATTCACACACCTAAGGGCAATTTAGAGTGACCAATTAACCTAACTGGCATGTCTTTGGACTGTGGGAGGAAGCCGGAGTACCTGGTGAGAACCCACGCATGCACGGGGAGAACATGCAAACTCCATGCAGAAAGACCCCCAGCCGGGAATCAAACCCAGGACCTTCTTGCTGCAAGGCAACAGTGCTACCAACTGCGCCACCGTGCAGCCCTGTTTAGACCTAACATATTTAATTTATTAGGAATGTTTGCATCTTTAAATCAGAATAATTGGGATTGGGGGTCTCTGCCACAGATGTTTTGTAGGTCAGAAGCTGAGAAATTTGGAAACCAATAATCTTGGGTATTAATTTCACCTCGGCATCAGCTTGGTATCTTTTGTGTTATCTATATTTTAAGGGCAATACTTTCAAAGTACTAACTTGTCTGTTGTTTGAGTATAAATGGTTCTCTGTTATACAGGTCCTTCTCAAAATATTAGCATATTGTGATAAAGTTCATAATTTTCCATAATGTCATGATGAAAATTTAACATTCATATATTTTAGATTCATTGCACACTAACTGAAATATTTCAGGTCTTTTATTGTCTTAATACAGATGATTGTGGCATACAGCTCATGAAAACCAAAAATTCCTATCTCACAAAATTAGCATATTTCATCCGACCAATAAAAGAAAAGTGTTTTTAATACAAAAAACGTCAACCTTCAAATAATCATGTACAGTTATGCACTCAATACTTGGTCGGGAATCCTTTGGCAGAAATGACTGCTTCAATGCGGCGTGGCATGGAGGCAATCAGCCTGTGGCACTGCTGAGGTCTTATGGAGGCCCAGGATGCTTCGATAGCGGCCTTTAGCTCATCCAGAGTGTTGGGTCTTGAGTCTCTCAACGTTCTCTTCACAATATCCCACAGATTCTCTATGGGGTTCAGGTCAGGAGAGTTGGCAGGCCAATTGAGCACAGTGATACCATGGTCAGTAAACCATTTGCCAGTGGTTTTGGCACTGTGAGCAGGTGCCAGGTCGTGCTGAAAAATGAAATCTTCATCTCCATAAAGCTTTTCAGCAGATGGAAGCATGAAGTGCTCCAAAATCTCCTGATAGCTACCTGCATTGACCCTGCCCTTGATAAAACACAGTGGACCAACATCAGCAGCTGACACGGCACCCCAGACCATCACTGACTGTGGGTACTTGACACTGGACTTCTGGCATTTTGGCATTTCCTTCTCCCCAGTCTTCCTCCAGACTCTGGCACCTTGATTTCCGAATGACATGCAGAATTTGCTTTCATCTGAAAAAAGTACTTTGGACCACTGAGCAACAGTCCAGTGCTGCTTCTCTGTAGCCCAGGTCAGGTGCTTCTGCCGCTGTTTCTGGTTCAAAAGTGGCTTGACCTGGGGAATGCGGCACCTGTAGCCCATTTCCTGCACACGCCTGTGCACGGTGGCTCTGGATGTTTCTACTCCAGACTCAGTCCACTGCTTCCGCAGGTCCCCCAAGGTCTGGAATCGGCCCTTCTCCACAATCTTCCTCAGGGTCCGGTCACCTCTTCTCGTTGTGCAGCGTTTTCTGCCACACTTTTTCCTTCCCACAGACTTCCCACTGAGGTGCCTTGATATAGCACTCTGGGAACAGCCTATTTGTTCAGAAATTTCTTTCTGTGTCTTACCCTCTTGCTTGAGGGTGTCAATAGTGGCCTTCTGGACAGCAATCAGGTCGGCAGTCTTACCCATGATTGGGGTTTTGAGTGATGAACCAGGCTGGGAGTTTTAAAGGCCTCAGGAATCTTTTGCAGGTGTTTAGAGTTAACTCGTTGATTCAGATGATTAGGTTCATAGCTCATTTAGAGACCCTTTTAATGATATGCTAATTTTGTGAGATAGGAATTTTTGGTTTTCATGAGCTGTATGCCAAAATCATCCGTATTAAGACAATAAAAGACCTGAAATATTTCAGTTAGTGTGCAATGAATCTAAAATATATGAATGTTAAATTTTCATCATGACATTATGGAAAATAATGAACTTTATCACAATATGCTAATATTTTGAGAAGGACCTGTATATCTATGCAAATTTAGCATAGCAAAACTGGCTCCCAATGTTTTTTTTTTACTACAATGAGGTTATCAAAACATGAATCACAGTAAGAAAATACATTTTGGGGACAGATAATTTCCAAGTAAGAATGAGCCCTAGTCTGAAACAGTGTGACAGGTAACATTTATATTCAGTCTACAAACCCAGCTGAAATATTATTTCAATATGACTCTTAGTTAAACTGAATATACACTCCTGAACACATAAAAAAATCTCTAAGATGAGACATTTGAGAAAACATTGATAAGCATTTAAACAAAACTCTGCTCTTGGAGAACTTTCCGTGGATATTTGTTTATAGGCTATGAGTCATAGGGGACTTTAGCAGGAAATGCACACAGGGCAGCTGTGCTCTCACCCTTTTCTTTTCCTTTAACAAAGAGCAGCATTCTTTATTATAAGGCCTCAAGAACAGAAGAAAGGTATTTTTTGAGATCAAGTAAGTAAGAATTTTAAAACTGAGAACTTATTAAAACGATTTACCCAAAAAAAATATGGTTATATAATTGGAAATTTTACAAAATCAAGAAAACAGGGTGGGGTTCAGAGTATATAAATCACAAGTGAGGCACATGTAAGAATAAAAAAAGTAGTGCCAACATGGCATATTTAGAAAACTGTAGTGTCAGGGTCGATTACAGCATTCAGTTTATACTCAGAAGTTACAATGTCTGCGAAATCACTTGAATTTTGCAGTCACATTCAAAATATGCAGTGACATTAACAGAGGTTGGCAAGTACTACATGATTAACTGATTTAATGAGATACCAACGGTCCTTAAACCAATGCCAAACATAGTGCTATAAAATACAGCTAAAATAATTTGAATATTGTAAAAAAGTTGCTATATTTTGTCACTCATTTTAGAAAAGAAAACTCATAATATATAGATTCATTTCACATAGTGGCATATTTCAAGACTTTGTTTTGTGTAATTTTGATGAATATGGCTTAGAAATAATATACAGTGTCTCAGAAAGTTTTAATATTGTGAAAATGTAAATTACATAAATTACATAACGTGTGGTAGGTTCCCCAGCCTTGAAAGGATTGTCAAGCAAAATCCAAAAATTTGGGGGAGCTTCAGAAGGAGTGGACTGAGGTTGGATGCAGCGCATCAAGAGCCACCACACACAGATGAATCCTACACATGGGCTATAAGCGTCTTACCTGGGTTAAGGAGAAAAAGAACTGGACTGTTGCTTAGTGGTACAATGTCCTCCTTCAGATTAAAGTTAAGTTTGCATTTCATTTTAAAATCGAGGTCCCAGAGTCCATACAAAGAGTGGAGAGAAAACTACAGAAACTACATTGTTTGAAGTTGAAGTCCTGTGTGAAGTTTCCAGTCAGTGTGGATTTGAGGTTCCATGTCATCTGCTGCTGTTGGTCCAGGAAACGTTAAGCACTTCATGCTTCATCTGCTCACAAGCATTATGGAGTTGCTGATTTAATTTTCCAGCAGGACTTGACACCTACTCACACTGCCAAATGTACCAAAAGCTGGTTTAATGATTATGATGTTACTGGGCTGAATTGGCCAACAAACTGGCCTGACCTGAACCTCATAAACCTCACCTGCTTCAAATGATCCACCATCATCCCAGTGGCCAAGAAACCCACCATCCTAGGATTAAATGAGTACAGGCCTGTAGCCCTGACATTTGTGGTCATGAAATCCTTTGAGCGGCTGCTGTTGAAGCATCTGAAAGACATCACAGGGCCCCTGCTGGACCCTCTGCAGTTTGCTTACTGAGCAAACAGGTCGGCAGATGATGCTGTTAACTTAGGTCTACACTTTATCCTGCAACACCTCGACCGTCCAGGGACGTACGCCAGGATCCTGTTTGTAGACTTCAGCTCGGCTTTCAACACCATCATACCAGACATCCTCCACCAGAAGCTCATCCAGCTCAACGTCCCAGCCTCCACCTGTCAGTGGATCAACAGCTTCCCGACGGACCGACAGCAGCAAGTGAGACTGGGGAGCATCTTCTCCTGCACCAGATCAATAAGTACTGGTGCCTCCCAGGGGCGTGTTCTATTCCCACTCCTCTTCTCCCTCTACACAAATGACTGCACCTCAGCGGACTCGTCCGTGAAACTCCTGAAGTTTGCAGATGACACCGCTGTCATTGTGATGAGTCTGCGTACAGACAGGAGGTGGATCAGCTGGTACACTGGTGTTGTCAGAACTACCTTGAACTCAACCCACTCAAGACTGTGGAAATGGTGGTGGACTTTCAGAAAACACCATCCCCATTGTCATGGAAAGTTCCAAAATCACTCAGCTGCCTCTCAGTCATGGCAAGTTCCGAACCGCCCACACCGTTTCCTAATCTGCTTCTTTTCTAACCGTTACATGTTATCATACATTTCCATCAGTTATTTTTAGCTTGTTGATTGCAAAAGAACACTTAACACCTGCAACGGAATATAACATCATCGCTTTTGTTCACATTGTTGCTAGAGATAAAACAAATAACATTTCACAGATTATACTTTACTTCACCAGCTCCAGAACTCTAGATCAGGCTTGCACTGTTTCAACTGTGTGCCTTCAATATACACTTCACGAATTACACTTAGGGATAAAGGAAGGTATATTCATTATTACATTTGTTCTATAGTCAAATATAAGAAGTTTGCTATATGTTGCATGGATTACATGGAAAGATCTTACTTTATTTTGACACCATACACACCCTCACCATCCTCAACAACACCGTGTCAGCTGTGGACCACTTCAGGTTCCTAGGAACCACCATCTCTGAGGACCTGAGATGGTCTTCACACATAGACACTGTTCGAAAGAAGGCCCAGCAGAGACTGTACTTCCAGAGGCAACTCAAGAAGTTCAACCTTCCACAGGAGCTGCTGGTTATCTTCTACAGTGCCATAATTCAGTCTGTCCTGTCTTCATCCATCTCAGTGTGGTTTGGCTCATCCACAAATCAGGACAGGTCCAGACTGCGACGAATAATCACGTCTGCAGAGAGAATAATCAGGGCTGACCTTCCCTCCATCCAGGATTTGTACAGGTCTAGGCTCAGGCAAATAGCTGCTAAAAGCTCTGCAGACCCCACACACCCTGTACATAAACTATTTAAAGTTTTACCTTCAGGCCGTCGCTACAGAACACCGTTTACTAGAACCAGCCGCCACAGAGACAGTTTCTTCTCCCAGGCTGTTTCTCTGATGAACATTTAATAGAGTACCAAACAACTGCATACGGAAGTTGCAAATGCACCTTTGTATATTTATATATATGTATATTTAAGGACACAAAGATATATTCATAATATATCTTATAACGCATAAAGAAAAAAAAAAAAAAACAACCCAGAGAGCAAAGTGTACCATAGTCAAATTCCTTGTTTGTATGTACAAACTTGGCAATAAAGCTGATTCTGATAAAGAATCTATGGAGTATTGTCAAGAGGAAGATGAGACACCAGACCCGACAATGCAGATGAGCTGAAGGCTGCTATCAAAGCAACCTGGGCCTCCGTTACACCTCAGCAGAACCATTGCCTCCATGCCATGCTGCATTGATGCAGTAATTCATGCAAAAGGAGGCCCAACTATGTATTGATTGCATAACAATTACCGTACTTTTCAGAAGCCTGACATTTTTGGTTTTTAATCTAATGTAATACTCTTAAGTATCCGATATACTGAATTTTGGGTTATCCTTGTCTGTGAGACATAATCATTAAAATGAAAAGAAATAAAGACATATATTTCACCCTCTTTGTACTTAATCTATATATGAATTACACTTTCTTAAATTAGCTAAATATTTTCACTACGTTCTAATTTTTATATAGTTCACACTCCAGTCCACTAGAAGGAGGTAATGAGTTTAACAGCACCTCAGAGTCAATAAAACGGAGGGAAAAACCGCGCCCTGAGCCACAGTCGGAGGAAGAGATTAGGGAAGGTGAGACTGATAAGCACAGTTGTTAAAGAGAAGTCAAAACTGGATGTATGCTCTGACAGCGCTCTTAAAACGACTTTTTAACTCAACCGCACGCAACCAAGTAATGTAAGTATCATTGGGTATTTCATGCTTGTATAACTGTTTTTATCTTCTCTCCTAGATGGCTTGAGTGCAACGAACAAGCCGCCTTTTCTCCCCCACTAACTCCGTTGTGACGCACGTGTTTCCTGCCGCATCGTTCCTCATTTTAAAGCTTCAAAATAACACTCATGTACACTTTTTCACCAGAATCTTCCAACTTTACGGACAACATCCAGCCTGCAAGAAAGAAAGAATGACCACAATCCTCAGATTAGAAGGCCTGGATGTGAAGGCAGGCACTCAAGATATACGGACATTTTTCACAGCCCTGCACATACCTGATGGAGGTGTTTACATTATGGGAGGTAGTCTTGGTGAGGCTTTTATTGCATTTACCACTGAAGATGATGCACAGGTTGCCTTGCTGCGCACTGGCAATTTCCTCAAAGGCTCTATTGTGACACTGCACATCAGCAGTATGAAAGAGATGGAGCAGAAATTGGAGGAGTCCTTAAAGAAGAAGAAAACCTTGCTCACTGTAAGGAAACCTCAACCATGTTCAGCTGCAAATGAAACGACAAGGCCAAAGAATGAGAGTAATGGCAATGTTAAGCCAAAATCCAGGCCAAAAAAAGTTAAAACCACCCAGGTGAAACCCACATCAAGGCCGCATGATGATGATACTTCAGTTTCATCTTCTGCGGCATTTCCACTTGACCCTGATACTGCTGACCTGCCAGCTTTTAATGCACAGCATTTTCAACTGAGTCCAACAAACAAGCCAGCTTCAAATCCACTCCCTTTGGATACCAGTACTGCTTTTTTCCTTGGAGTCTGTACTGTCCTTCAAGGCCTCAAACCAACTCAAACTGTAGTGCCAGCATTTGAGTTTCCTAAATATGACAGCACAAGTTCATCTGAAGAGGTCAGAAACCCAGAGCGCACCTTGGACCCTAGGCCTGGCTATATTCGGCTTTTTGGGCTGCCAGCTTCAACTACTAAAGAAGACATCTGCAATTTTTTCAAAGGGTTGCATGTACAAGAAGCTATGGTTAATGTTGAATTGGGAATCGGTCGTGGATGCCTTGTGAAGTTTGCAGATATGCAAGATGCTTCTGATGCACTTGGCTTCAATCAGCAGTTGCTGGGCTCAATTTGTGTGGAGGTACGTGGAGCAGATGAAAAAATGTGGGATGGAGCTCTTCAAGAATGTAGAAATGCTTTTGATGACTGGTCAAAGGATAAACATGAAATCTCTCTTAAGGAAAGGACTCACTATAAGAGAAAATCTGTTTCTGCTCTGGAGATCAAGAGGAAATCTGACCATCAGGTTCAGTTTAAATTGTTGAAAAAGCCAAAACCCAATGCTGAACCCAGTGCTTCATTATTGAAAGCCTCGGAGTATATAGTCATGGTCAGAAACCTTCCAAGAAATATAACCAAGACTGAAATAAAAGAGCTGTTTGGATGCCCAAACATTCCACACAAAAATGTGCTTCATCTCCTCGACAAAACGAGTAGCCTTACTGACACGGCTTTTCTGATTTTTAACTGCACTGACGACTTTGACTACGCCATTAATCTCTCTGGCTGCCATGTGGGCTCTAGTGCCGTTGAGGTCACACCAATCACCAAGGAAATCATGAGGGAAATGATGGCCAAAAACCACCCCAGAAACCAAAGAACTGGTCTGACTGATCCAAGATTACACAGCCACATCAGAAAATCTGATCCGGTAAAGACTAAAGCACAACAGAGAGAGAACCCAAATGAAACATTTCAGCGGCACATTTTCATTAGAAACATGCCTGCAAATGTAAAGAGAAGTCAAATCAGGTGGCTTTTCTGTAAATTCAATCTGAGCCTGGATGATATCGTGTTACTACAGGACAGTGGGGGCAACAGCAGGGGTGAAGCTGTGGTTACGTTTGAATCCGAACAGGACGCAAAGTTGGCTCAGAGGAAGCACGGCGAAGAGTTCCTGGGGACGAACGTCCTTCTCACTCTCATAAATGCGAAGCAAATGAGGAACATTTTGGTGAGCAGTTGAGGAACTTTGTGCATGTTTGTGGAGGGTTTTGGTTTGCATAAAGGTTTTAAATGTCCGGATCTCCCATAATCACATTTCTCTATTCTCTTCATATATACTGTACATAATCTGTAATAAATATTCTAATGTCAGATGTTCCCATGTCTTGGATACCACTGTGATGTAAAGAAGACACCTTGGAGATGTGTACAGATGTTTAGGAAGGCATTGTTAGGCAGGTGGAGCTCTCGCCCATGTCAGAAAAGCATTCAGAGATGTGGTTGCTCCTGTACTTTGATTCTACATGGCTGAATAAATGTTTTACAAGGCTTTTCAAGCAAGATCAGCTTTTTTGTGCAGTTAAAGTGAATAAATATTAGAGCAAGTTTGAAACTTTGGGTTCAATGATTACATTACATTTGCTTACGAAAGAGCATGAGGAACTGAGTTTCAACAGCATCTGCCTTGGTTGTAAGAAAAGGAAGTTGACACTTAAACGAGCAAGGGTGAAATACAGCTGCATGGAAGGAGGAGCAAAGAGTGACACACAGCAAGTGGATAAGTGGGTGGTTGTGAATAGCCCAAACAGTCCAACAGTATTTTTGCAAAACCTGGAAGAAGACATTGCAGTTACGCTAACGACCTTTTATTACATCTGGAAAAGGACAACAGTAAATACAACTAATCAACTAACACATGTCATGGCAATGTTATGCAAAACTTCCCATGATCAGAGGAAGTTTTGCAGGAAAAAAAAAACATCCCAGGAAAACAGCTTTATTAAGAAAAAACAAAAGCCCAACCTAAAAATATATACAGGGGAAAAAACTGGACTTCCACAACTGTTGTGCATTTGTGAAAGATGGATAAGAGTGAGGTGCCATCTTCAGATGATCATTTGAAATACCTCGGCGGACCATCAGGATATCTGGATGGACCTACGCAATATAGTAAAAAACAAAGATTAAGGTGGATGTAAACGAAAGCTGCAACATTCATAAATTCAGTTTTTAAAGCAGTGAATCTTTGTTCATAAGCATGTATAAACTCCCTCATTTTTACAGTTTTAATGCAGGCTTGCTTAATTTTAGCTCTTTGTGAACCAATTGATTTATGGTTTAAGCAATACTGATGAGCAAGAGTGATTACCTGAATATTGGTCGTTGATGCCCAGCAATCTGTTAGAGAAGTCCGTGGACCTCATGGACAGGCTGCCAACAGTTGATGCCTGTGGAGATAAAAGCAGCAGAAGAACTTAGCTTTTATTCGCCATGCAACATTTAGCTTTACATTTCATCAAAGCACAGTGAAGATAGCTGACCAACACAATCTAATTATATTGGTACAGATTAGCTTTAACTGTTCTCAAAATGAAGCTTAATGGGCTTCATACCGCTGGACTGGTCCTTAGCCTGTAATCCATCAGCACATCTGTCAGTTTTTGTGTCACTTTCAAGACCAGCTGTGCATCGCTCTCATTCTCTATTCGGAAAGAGTCCTGAAGACAAAAATAGGCGTTACAAAGCGCCTCTAGAAAGTTTAAGGAGTAAAATCCAAAATACCCACCAGGTGTTTAAGCACAACAGGGATGTTACTCTCTGGCGCTGCTCCTACTAATCTGGGTCGGTCCATTGGCTTGCTCATTGGTCTATCCATGAAGTTGTCTTGGTACTCCTCAGGATACAACGTGTTTAGGCTTTCAGCCATTGGTCCACCCCTGCCATATTCATCCCGTCCAGGATCCATAGCGTCTAAGAAAGGACCTCTATTCATACCTCTCTCAGGAAAAGCTGGTCCTGACATATAGCCCCCATAATCAGGTTCTTCGTATTCAACACCTGGAAAGTCAAGAAGGGGACCTCCATGATGGAGGAACTCTCCTGGAAACCCCGAGTCATGGAACCTAGGACCTGTAAGATGCATATTAATTACCAATCCAATCGTATTTGTAAAGCCCTTTAGAAAAAAACTCTCAAAAGAGAGGAAAGAGCTGTACAGGGCAAAACAATTAGCCAGTTAAAATGAAATCAAAAAGACATTTAACATTAGAACTCCCAGAATTCTAACTCTAATAGAACTTCCAAACTCATCAATTTGATGGCGAGCATTCTGGATGCGAGGTGGTGATGACATCGCATTACATTGGTCAGAATGCTAAAGGTTGTTTTGCACGCTATAAAATTATGGTTTTGACAAAAATTAATAATAGTATTTGATCAAAACCTATTAAGTTTTATTATTTATAAATAGTACTGAAAAGTAATAGAGTAGTGGGTACATTTAAAAAAAAAGCTTTACTAATCTGACAAAAAGCTGGACAGCTCCATATTACGCCCCCTTTCACTCCGCTGACATAAACTAGTGCTAAAAATGCCTTCAGCTCATCCACACTCATGTCCGAGGAGGAATCATCTCGTAAAACTCTGCGGGCCTCAGCCACCCTGCAGCCCTGAACGTGGATGACCATTTCGGCATCCACCAAGCAGAGAAATGCGGTCTGGGCATCTTGGATCTGGCGCTCTGTCAACGTGTTCAGGCTCTGACGCCTCCTTCTACTTTCTTCCTCCCCTACCACTGTCCACACAGAGCCATCCTTTCCCATCTCCTCCTTCCCAGGTGTGCGCTTGTCTTGCGATGAAAACGCTGTAAAGCGCAGAATAGATTGTTGTTGCTGGGCTACTATATCTATGACCTAACTTATTGTTTATTTCTTTGTCTATTATCAGTACCTTGTTTTTTAGTTTCTTTCCTGCCAGTGAGCTGGTTTGCTGGGTTTATAGCTGGGCACCAGGCTCGTCTCCCTGTCTCTGAACCTGCGCCGATTGTGGCAATGTTGCTATAGTTTATACCTTATTAGTTTACTAATCTATAAACTATAGCCTAAAATAATAAAATCGTTGCATAGGTTAGACTTTTACTTCCTTAAAATAATGCGCCACAACCTCCTGCTAACGGGACGACTCGTGTTTTTTAGCCAGAGGAGGCTCACTCTGACCCGCTGTCACTGGAACTGAATGCTGACCAAGAGCCGTCAGAATACCTCTCGACCCCAGAATCACAATCATGTAATTTTTGAAGCATTTCCAATGCCTCTTGCACAGAAAATATCCTTCTGGAAGCCATTTGTAGGATGCCAACAATCTCCTTCTCAGACTGCGTTCTAGAGTGGCGGTTGCTAGGCAACGCTCGCGCGTATACTCAGCCGCGGGAACAAAATATCAATTTAAATAGGGCCATCAAAATAGCGGCTGTGGTAGTTAGAGGTAGAAATACTTAGATATTTTATTTACTTTGTTATTTTTTTAAAATAGAGACATAGGAACGAACATACAAGAGCAGGTTTATAAAAAGTCAGGATGCCAGGAAGATAAGAGTTTTAGTAAACCAGTTATGGCATGTCAAACTTTCAAAACTGTCAAATTGATGGCCCTGGGTGTTCTAGCGTTAATATAAAACACACAGCTTAAGATAATTACATATTAAGGACTACAGAGAGACCATGCTGAAACATCCTCCAAGAAAATAGACTTTAGAGGTGAATTCAATGAATTAGAATAATAAAATGTTACATTATTTCAAGCCCAACATTGGCATAAGACCAATGGAAACAAGGATTTAATTCAGATATGTTGTGTTATGGTCTACATTGTCATGGGACCAGTATTTCAGCAAACAGTCAATGAAACATTTCACAAAGAGGGCATGTCAACCAAGGTCAACACTAGAGAACCTGGCTATTCTGACTACTATCTATAAGAATATTAATGGAAAGTTTAGTGGGAGGGGAAAAAAAAAAAAACTCTGGTTTTAAAGAATATACATAAGCAACAGGGATAACCACAGCCTTTTGAGAAAGCAAAGCCCAAATAGGAAGTTTGTGGAAAACTAACGAGGCATGGACTGTGACTTGAGTTTGTTTTTCAAGAACCATCATACAAACGTATTTAGGACTCGGACTGCAACTGTCACGTTCCTTGTATCAAGCCACTCCTGAACCGGAGACAACATCTTGTTTACCTGGGCTAAGGAGTAAAGGGGCTGGACTGTTTAGTTTACGAAGGTACTCTTTTCAGATATAAGAGGAAAGGCAAAACATCTAAGCTTGATGTCCAGTTTGAAATTTCCAGTTAATGTGGATTTGAGGGGCCTTGTCATCTGCTGTTGTTGGTCAACTGTTTTATCAAACCAAAAATTTGAGAACCCGGCTTCATAAGGAAAACATGTTTGTTTTCCTTATACTAACAATTAAATGTTTTAACTTTACTTGTTTTTAATTATTTTTTGTGTTTTGATGCTCTTAGTGGTTTATCTGTTCATTTGACTTAATTGTAAAGCATTCTGGTCAACTTTTACATTGGGACGGAAGGATGATGGGAGGGTTTAGTGATTTTCAAGATGACAAATGGGAAACACCAGAGTCAACAATGGAGATGACCTGAAGCCCACGGTCAAAACAACCTGGGCTTCCTGAACATTCCATCCACAGGCTGATATTGTACTTTTAGTACACCAATGTTTCTATATTAAAAATCTTTTTTATTGGACTTTATTTTTTAAACCGAATGTGTTTTTTTTTTGTTTTTTTTAGCTGTAAGCCATAATCACCAAAATCATCAGAAATAAACACTTTAAACATCAGTCTCTGTGTGTCAATCTATTTTAGTTCCACTAAACTGAATTTGTGAAACAATTTGACCATTAATCATTTGCTAATTCAGCAAGGTGCATTTGTAGAAGCAAAGAGCGCTCACCAAGTGGGGGACCCATTGGTCTCCTCCCCTGACCTGGTGGAGGTGCAACTCTAGGTGCAGCAGAACCTGTGAAAAATTATGGGAGAGCAGAGATAAACCTAAAATCAGTGTTCATGCTGCTTAAAGACATTTGCAAATGCCTGAAAGCCTTATTGGTGTGCATGTAGCGCAGTGTGAACATAATAAAGTCACTCACGGAGTCCTTTAAAAGCAGGAACCAAATAGGGTTCCTTGAGAATCACCTAAAAGCCAGAAGAGAAACAGAAAAAATGTCAACATTTATATACACTGCTCAAAAAAATAAAGGGAACACTTAAACAAAACAATATAACTCAAACTCTTGTGAAATCAAACTGTCCACTCAGGAAGCAACACTGATTGACAATCAATTTCACATGGTGTTGTGTAAATGGAATAGACAACAGGGGGAAATCTTTGGTGATTATCAAGACACACTCAATAAAGGAGTGGTTCTGCAGGTGGGGACCACAGACCACTTCTCAGTACCTATGATTTCTGGCTGATGTTTTGGTCACTATTGAATGTTGGTGGTGCTTTCACACTCGTGGTAGCATGAGACGGACTCTACAACCCACACAAGTGGCTCAGGTAGTGCAGCTCATCCAGGATGGCACATCAATGCGAGCTGTGGCAAGAAGGTTTGCTGTGTCTGTCAGCGTAGTGTCCAGAACCTGGAGGCGCTACCAGGAGACAGGCCAGTACACCAGGAGACGTGGAGGAGGCCATAGGAGGGCAACAACCCAGCAGCAGGACCCCTACCTCCACCTTTGTGCAAGGAGGAACAGGAGGAGCACTGCCAGAGCCCTGCAAAATGACCTCCAGCAGGCCACAAATGTGCATGTGTCTGCACAAACGGTTAGAAACCGACTCCATGAGGATGGAATGAGGGCCTGAGGTCCACAAATGGGGGTTGTGCTCACAGACCAACACCGTGCAGGACGCTTGGCATTTGCCAGAGAACACCAGGATTGGCAAATTCCCCACTAGCGCCCTGTGCTCTTCACAGATGAAAGCAGGTTCACACTGAGCACATGTGACAGACGTGACAGAGTCTGGAGATACTGTGGAGAGCGATCTGCTGCCTGCAGCATCCTTCAGCATGACAGGTTTGGCAGTGGGTCA
This sequence comes from Girardinichthys multiradiatus, assembly GCF_021462225.1. Classification (NCBI taxonomy): domain Eukaryota; kingdom Metazoa; phylum Chordata; class Actinopteri; order Cyprinodontiformes; family Goodeidae; genus Girardinichthys; species Girardinichthys multiradiatus. The sequence continues at coordinate 1,930,636 of NC_061796.1, forward strand.
GTAATGGTGTGGGTTGGCAATTCTTTGGAGGGCCGCATGGCCCTCCATGTGCTCGCCAGAGGGAGCGAGTGTGTCAGCAGTTCCTGCAAGATGAAGACCTGAATCTGATTGAGCACATCTGGGACATCATGTCTCGCTCCATCCACCAACGTCACGTTGCACCACAGATTGTCCAGGAGTTGGCGGATGCTTTAGTCCAGGTCTGGGAGGAGATCCCTCAGGAGACCATCCGCCGTCTCATCAGGAGCATGTCCAGGTGTTGTAGGGAGGTCATACAGGCACGTGGAGGTCACACACAATACTGAGCCTCATTTTGACTTGTTTTAAGGACATTACATCAAAGTTGGATCAGCCTGTAGTGTGTTTTTCCACTTTAATTTTGTGTGTGACTCTAAATTAAGGTCTCCATTAGTTAATAAATTTGATTTCCATTGATAATTTTTGTGTGATTTTGTTGTCAGCACATTCAACTTTGTACAGAACAAAGTATTCAATGAGAATATTTCATTTATTCAGATCTAGGATGTGTTATTTGAGTGTTCCCTTTATTTTTTTGAGCAGTGTATATATATGCCATTCAGGGGCTAGTATAATGACACTAAACAGCGTGTGCTCTCAGACAGCATGAAACTTGGCGTTTCCCACCATGCCAGCTCTCTGTTTCACAGCTGTATCATTTAGGCTCTGTTCCTTCCTCTAGACGCTGGTTTGAAGAAGCAACAACAATTTATAACTTTGTATAAAATGGAAGTTTAGAAAATCAGATCTTAACATTAAAAAATAAAATCATTATAGACCAAAGAGATACAAGGATACTTTTTGAACTTGTAAAAAAAAAAAAAAGTCTACTTCATACCTTTATTTGTCCCCTCCCCTCTGCCTTTTCAACCTCAGCAGCAGCAGCTTTAACTGCCTTTCTGACCCCAGGGTCTTTGACGCCATCTTCCTCTTCACAGGTAACCTTATCAGGATGAGCCTTTTTCTGTTTCAAACAAAAAACAAAATTTATTCTGTGTTTATTTTCAACAACATGGCTCTATGTGGCTTGGAAAAGCAGCTGTATTCACCATGTATCTGAAGCTGTGTTTCCAGCCTTTCACATGATCAACCATGTCATGCTGCACACGGGACAGGGAGCACAGTTTGCACTGGTAGTGCGGCTGGACAGTTTTACTCGGGCTGCGGTACTCCCAGACATACTGAAGACCTGCAGACATCAAATAATTACTGATGGTTATTTTATTTGCAATTTAAAACAAAAAGGGAAAAAAGATGTGCAATGCCTTGCAAAAGTATTCCCACCACCCAAAGTTTTTATTTTATCACATTACAACCAATAACTATAATGAATTTCATTATGACATTAAGCAGTCCAATAATTGTGAAGCAGTGCTTAAAGAATATTTTTCTAATTTCTTTTTTATTTATTTGCAAAAATCAAAAAAGTGTGCCATGCCTTTGGGGCAAGGGGAGCATAAATGAACGAAGCAGCAAACAAGCCGAGGGGAACTCTGAAGGAGCTTTAGAGATCCACAGCACAGGTTGGACAGCAGGACAACTATTAGTCACGCTTTCCAGAAAGTTGACCATTACAGAGGAATGGCACAAAGAAGGCCATAGGAAGTCCCATTTGCAGTTTGGCATGTAGGAACAAAGCGAATGTGTGAAAGAAGGTGCTCTAGTCAACTGGTTTACTAATCCTGGTTCTCAGGTCTCACTGTTCTGCATGTTTTAGGGTGCTTCACTGCTGCCAAACACCTGACTTAAATTAATGGGTGATAAACTGGCTTCTGCAGGACCTCAATGACATGCTGAGGAGGTAATGCAGTTATTTGAATCAGGTGTACTGGAGCAGGGTTAGGGTGAGGGTGAGCATGCACGGGGGAGCTGATCAGATCTGAGACATGAATAGACAAGGCAATACTGGAAAGGGACCTGTTATAGCTGTGGTTCTCCATGCTGGTACCTAGCCTGCTTTTACTGGTGGGATTTGGCGTCTGTTTGGTAAAAATAAAGAATTTGGTTCCGTTTACCTCTGAAGTTGGAACTTGGATCTGGGAATGATATCAAACTTAACAATGTTTCTTTTCCAAGTTTGGAAACCAGCAGGAATTGTTCATCGATATGCTCAGTGATTAGGCTAACTACTACAAGCAATACAAGCTATTCATGTTGTATTTTTATGCACAGTGTACTTTCAAACTCTGCAGCAACAGACTTAATGAGAGATAAATTCTCCAAAGGGGAAGCGTTATGTGGGAGGTCCTGTAGTATCTTGATTATACCTTAGGCCTCAGGTTGAGCTTGGAGCACAATTGTAAGCTAGAATCATACGCTGGGAGTAATAAAAAAGGGGAATGTATGGATGTCTGAACTGTTTGGTATTCCTCATCCTGTAATACAGGTCCTTCTCAAAATATTAGCATATTGTGATAAAGTTCATTATTTTCTATAATGTAATGATGAAAATTTAATATTCATATATTTTATATTCATTGCACACTAACTGAAATATTTGAGGTCTTTTATTGTCTTAATACGGATGATTGTGGCATACAGCTCATGAAAACCCAAAATTCAAACCATTAAACCATTTACCAGTGGTTTTGGCACTGTGAGCAGGTGCCAGGTCGTGCTGAAAAACGAAATCTTCATCTCCATAAAGCTTTTCAGCAGATGGAAGCATGAAGTGCTCCAAAATCTCCTGATAGCTACCTGCATTGACCCTGCCCTTGATAAAACACAGTGGACCAACACCAGCAGCTGACACGGCAACCCAGACCATCACTGACTGTGGGTACTTGACACTGGACTTCTGGCATTTTGGCATTTCCTTCTCCCCAGTCTTCCTCCAGACTCTGGCACCTTGATTTCCGAATGACATGCAGAATTTGCTTTCATCCGAAAAAAGTACTTTGGACCACTGAGCAACAGTCCATTGCTGCTTCTCTGTAGCCAAGGTCAGGCGCTTCTGCCGCTGTTTCTGGTTCAAAAGTGGCTTGACCTGGGGAATGCGGCACCTGTAGCCCATTTCCTGCACACGCCTGTGCACGGTGGCTCTGGATGTTTCTACTCCAGACTCAGTCCACTGCCTCCGCAGGTCCCCCAAGGTCTGGAATCGGCCCTTCTCCACAATCTTCCTCAGGGTCCGGTCACCTCTTCTCGTTGTGCAGCGTTTTCTGCCACACTTTTTCCTTCCCACAGACTTCCCACTGAGGTGCCTTAATACAACACTCTGGGAACAGCCTATTCGTTCAGAAATTTCTTTCTGTGTCTTACCCTCTTGCTTGAGGGTGTCAATAGTGGCCTTCTGGACAGCAGTCAGGTCGGCAGTCTTACCCATGATTGGGGTTTTGAGTGATGAACCAGGCTGGGAGTTTTAAAGGCCTCAGGAATCTTTTGCAGGTGTTTAGAGTTAACTCGTTGATTCAGATGATTAGGTTCATAGCTCATTTAGAGACCCTTTTAATGATATGCTAATTTTGGGAGATAGGAATTTTGGGTTTTCATGAGCTGTATGCCAAAATCATCCGTATTAAGACAATAAAAGACCTGAAATATTTCAGTTAGTGTGCAATGAATCTAAAATATATGAATGTTAAATTTTCATCATTACATTATGGAAAATAATTAACTTTATCACAATATGCTAATTTTTTGAGAAGGACCTGTATTCCATTGTTACTAAACAGGGAAAGTGTGTGGAGACTTGTTTAAAGATGGAACGTATAAAGACTTTAGAGGCTGTGTCTAAAGATCAACAGGGAATCCTTACACCGGCTTTGATCCTCCCAGACTGATGCACAGATCTGTAATTGTTGAAATGGGCCCGAGTGAAATAAAATCCTTCTATGTTCCACTAAAGTCTGTATCAAAACACAGTCCTCCTTGAAGCATCCCACATCGGCAGGCGATCATAACTCCCAAATACACAACAGTCATGATATTAGATCGGTAGGTCAAAGGTTTGTGAGAAATTTGGACTTTTCCACTTGTTCTGACATCTAGGTAGAATTTCTGGTAGAATTTTCCTAACAACAAACTCATCTAAAACCTTGAGTAAAAATGAACTGCATAATTAAGCCCAATCCTTGAAGTAACCAACTATTGTGGGGTTTTTTTGTTGGTTTTTTTATTATTTGGATTTTTATTTGTGAAACATTGTAAAAATTATGTATTAATTTTTGTCAACTTCACAATTATGCACTACTTTGTATTTTTTTATCATTTAAAATAGTAATATAAACATAATTTATAATTGCAACACGCTACGTGAGGGAAATGGTTAATATCCTTACCAATGATGGTGTCTGTGATGTCCTTCAACACTTTGCTCAGAGAGGGAGTTGTTTGGAAGGAATTGCCTTTGGTGAACACTGGAATAAACAGCAGTGATAAGGCCAAAGCAACTTTGCAATTATCAAAACTAATGTGTTTGACAAAACACTCCAACTAATCACTTTAGTTCTCTTGCCAAAATAAAAGTAAAGAAAAACTGCAACCATTACTGCAGTAAATGATACACTGATGGAGCCTGTTGTGTTGTTGCAGAATTTGCAACAACCGATGACCAGTGAGTTTATTTTCTGATTAACTGAACACCATCAGACATCCAAACCCCTTGCATGTTTTGAGGTCTGGGAGAAATAGGAGAACAACAGCTCTCTGCCAATCCCCACTTAGGTCCACACCGGTCTGTAGGACACTGTAGCCGCAGTGCTTCTCGCTGTGCTCAGCATCACAGGACTCATTGCTGTGCCACAGAAACGAAGCATGTGTGCATACATTATACTGAGGACCAGGTGAGGTTTGTTTTTTGTATTACAAAGATGCCAGTAAATCAAACTGTACTTGGCAATATTTAAACAACTTATCTTTTAAAAATAATGCTGCAACATCTCAGGAGAATGTGTTGCAATGTTTATTAGTGTTCAGAAAGCTTTTACAATCTAAACTGGTCACTTGTTGCAACAGACAAAAAACCAAACAGTGAGCTCAAAACTGTGTGATTGGACCAAAAGAGTCCCCTGGTCACTGAGAGGAAGGGGGGAGGGTCACTGAGTGGTAAACAAGTCACCAACCACTTATGACATGAAGCACAGAGACCAAGACCTCAAGCTTCAACTCTCAGCACAGGAAATGGCACCGTGTGTAAAAAGACTTACCTATGTCAGCAGAGTGCTGTGGCTGCTTTCTCTGTCAGCACGGAGGGAATAAACCAACGAGGAGGAGAGAGACACATACAGGAATTAGTGACAGGATGACACTCAGCAGAGGACTGGACACCAAGTCCATGTCCGCCACACCATTCATGCCGCAGAGCCGTTTATTTTCTTCATTCACCGTGAGGCCCCGCGTCACGCAGAGATTGCCACAGGAACAAGTTTGTCTGGGCTCTGCGCCGTGTCGTCAAGTGATGAATACTCATCAGATGAGAACAGCAACATCAAGTTACTGATTTCATAGGGGAAAACGTAGAGCTGTAACATTGAGGATAACCAAAGTTCAAAATACATACTTGTCTGCTGCAGCCAGATCCAAGAGCACTGAGGTAAAGACCTGCCTGCTCCTCTGGCCAGACGGATGTATACGTGAACAATGGATCAAAGTTTGGTAAACAGAAAAAGATGCAAAAATAAGTACAGCTGTAGCCCCTCACAAAGGAGCTGAAATGAACAACACCACTGCCCACTGGTGTTAGAATAACTGGAAAGATTCAATATTTTACTGTAGAACTTTACCTAATGTTTACACAAACATTTAATTAAAAGAAGGGTCAAAAATTGCACCCCTAGAAATACAATGTCCAGTGGGTCAAAAAGTGAAAATGATATTTTAAAGCCTCATATGGATATCAAACAGCAGGCAAATTATCACTCATGTCTCATTAAAGTCTTTAACTCATTCTGCCGACTCTGTTTATGCTCTAAATAAAGCTATAGGGCTACAGAAGACTGAACAAACGTTTGGCAGGAGTTCATCTCAAAATAGTAATGCTCTGTGCTTGAGGAATCAACAGCTAGACTTGTAAAGCTCCTGACAAACAGTGCCAGCCCAGCAGCGATTCCTGCACAGAGATGCATTGAGAGCTCGATGCCAATGTGTGCACTGCAAGATGCTGCATCAGCAGGGCATGACAGAAACAGCAGCCCAGTCCCATGTACACCGAGCCCTGGATGGTACCAGAGATACACCACTGTGGTCCCTGGAAGGAGTGAAGGCTGAACCAAAGACTACTTCGGAGGTTAGTGAAGTTCTCTTATTTAGTCACTCCGTTCCACTGTGAAACAGGAGGGCTGCAGGCTGAGACGGTGAACTCTTAAAATATTGAGAAGGTTCCCGTTGCACTTAAAGCCCGGAATAACAAAGGAAACTTTCTAATGTTTGTTTCAAGGCCGTAAGTCTATCTGAAAAACTTATTTCACTGCAAGTGGGAAAAAAAAAAACACAGATGCAAGAATTGTACAACAAACATTTAAATTACTTGCTGTTAAACCACTGATACAACTCTATTATAATTGTACTCGGGCTCCGAAATCAAAGTCAAAATGAAGCCCAGCTATTCGAGGTTCAAACGTTCTTAGTTCTCTTTATCCAGTTTTTACATGCTAAGTATAAATAAAAAAAAGCTCACAACTTCACAGGCTTCAATTATGTAATCTGCAGCAGGGAAGAAGAAGGTGTTGGTTAGTATGATGGACGGACGGACCCGTTGTGGGGTGCACGAATGGATGAATCTTTTAGATAATTGGATAAAGAAGAACAAGACTAAAAACGCTAATATTTTTTAGAGACATTTTCGTCATCTATATTTCCTAATAGCTGGAATTCACTAATCTCCAATGCTAAACTTTTACAGGCTAAGAACCCTGCCATAATTATCTGTGAGTGAACCACTCTTGTTTTCCCTTTTTTAAAACAGCAACATGTTTAGGCCATAAAATCCTTACTGGTTTCATTAGTTATTATGTTTCAACATGTTACTGAGACCCATTTCCATGTTTTTATCTGTACACAGTTTTGTTAATTATTCTTGACAGGAGACTTTATTTCTCTTTACTGGGGTTTAAATGTCTTCAATAAACAACAGCAATCTACACTGATTGTAACGTAGTGACTGCCCATCTGCTTTAGCATAATTTTCCCAAACACTGGGGATGCAACAGGACCCAAGCATTTGTTGAGTTGATTTGCCACAAAAGTAGGCGCCAGGCAGTCGAGAGAAAAAGGAAGAATCTGGGAACTTTTGCTGATCACTATTTAAGAGTTTCACTCTTTATGAACCTAAAGGAAATCTGTACACACTCTGTTTAAAGACGTTATTAAAATGTTCTGGAGCCTATCAGGTTTTTTCAATCCTTAACAATACATACCACACAGCCATTATGAAACAAAATGGAAAACTTGTGTGAAAAAATAAGCACACTCTTACTGAGGGAAAAGTATCAGCCAGGCGATGCTAATTAAACACAGTTGATTATCAACATGTGTCAGCCCCTCTATAAAAGCACAAGTAATAGCAGGTTGCTGGTCTGGGGCGTACAGGTGTTTGTTAACCCAATGCCAAGTGGGGAAGACACCAGCAATGACCTCAAAGTAGCAATTGCTGCTGCCCATTAAACTAAACTAACTAAAAATGCTGTTTTAGGTGCATTAGTATTAATTCTACTGAGCAATTTCCTAGATTTGTGGGTAAAATGTATGGGAGGAAAAAAAGTCCTCATACCACTGTCCTTTTGATTTTTTCATTTAATCAGGTTGTTTTTATGGACTTGATCTCTAATTTGGAATCCTAATGTGCTCTAGAACAGGTTGGTGTTTGACCCAGGTAAGATGTAAACCAGCTTCATGATACTGAAAACCTGGGATTGAACCTGAAGTCACCTCAATAAACCACTACTCAGACTCAGAATGAAATGCACTTGAGGGGATTTTAACAGAGCAATGCCGAAATTATTAATCCCAAAGCTCATTTTACTTAAATCTTAGAAACAGAGCGGGCACAGATTTCTTCGCGATGTGAGGCTGGTAAAGTAATTCAGAAAAGGAACACTTCAAGATATTACTGTTACATATGGTTATACAAGTTTATTGAGTCGTGGATTGTTGTATTCTGTAAATAATGACATGATCAAATCTGTTGTGTTTTTATAAACTTAGATTAAAATAACTTCACAACCCGGACCAGATCAATGTACTATGTCTAAGCTTGTTATAGGGTGCACTTTGTTTTCCCAATAACAGTAAATAAAAGTTTAAATTTGAAGTTGTTTTACAATTATTTATTGCCATGTACCTTTTTCTTTTTCTTTGGTTTTGGTGGTCCATTATTTGGTGCAGGTTGTTGTTCTGCAGGCTGTTGCTCTGCAGGCTGAGCCTCCACCTTCATTTCTGAAGTCTCCATAGTTTCACCACTGCAACATAAAACAGAAACATGTTTTCTACAAACAAAGTCAGTCATACAAATATAGTCTTTACGTAATAAACCAGAACAAGACGCTCTAAAATTACGTACTATACAACCTATACAATTTTATCTATGAGCCGCGGCTATGCTTTGGTAAACTCACAAGAGGTAAAACACAGGTAATTGGATTATTTTCCCCATGAAATAACTATTATATTAGAAAAACAGCAGGTCGTCGAGATTTGTGCATACTTCTTCCTACATGTTTAAACATTTCAAATTATTTCAGAGTATATTTGAAGGAGTAGAGGCCTAGCTAACCGTCCCTCAAACGGGTTTCCCTAAAGAACGACAGAGACTATAAATAAACTCTTAACGTGATAAAAGCTACAACTCCGATATATTTTCATTCCAAAATTACAACAACATTCATACCTGAGATTTAATTGCAAAACCCGAGTTTCTACCGGCAGACGGCCTGAACCGTTTGCTTTCGGAATAAAATGGGCACGTTTATGAGGAGATAGGTAGACAGATATTTTACCATACAAAAAGTGAACAAAATCTCCAATCTTTTTAACTTCGTATATTTTAAGAAGGTGAATACACGAATAGATTTATGTGCCCAATAAGATCAAATATTTGCACATTTAATGTTTTTATGTAGGATATTAGAGCATACACTGTCATTATTTAAAAGGCACTTGTGCGGACACCTATATGGTGCATTTATTTTTAATACCGGGGCGTACCGTATTTTATCCCAGAAGAGAACATTTATCATTATCTGTATTTTCAGCGATCCCTGTTTTATATTTATTTATGTTTATGAGAATTTTGTTAGTTCAATAATTTCAGAATGAAAAAGCTCATACATTACCTCATCAACAAGGTGTTTTTTTAGGTTTAGCTCCGTTAGCTCCGCATCCCTTCAGTTCAACACACCAAACGGGCAGTTTTGATAAACATGAACGCATTGAATCAAAGGACCCAGTGAACAACTATACGACTCCGAATAAAGACTTTTTATATGAAATCATAGCCGTAAACTACACGGATATGTGTTTAGTACGACTGAATGTTTGATGACGTGAGGAGATCTGACGGTTGAAGCCAGGCGTTTTCTTTATTGTGGTAAGTAAAAACATGTTACCCCCCATGCTTGATACTGCAGGCACGTAAAAAGGTAAGTTAGCCACACGATAGCACAGCCGCGCTGATCTTTAATTGTTGGCGTTTATTATTGATATTTAATAGCAAAACCTGGGGTATTTCGACATCCCTGCAAAACATCAACGTTGTTTTCTGCCTCATGCTAAATGCACTCATTTGATTTTGTTTAACTTTGGGTTACAGAAATTTTAAGGATCCACAAAGATGAAAGCCAAAAAGAAGAGGCAGGATGATTTCCAAAAAGTCAAGCTAAAAGTGGGAAAGAAGAAGCCCAGGGCCGACAATGCCACAAACACTACCTTTCGCACAAGAGGCATCTGTCTGCCGGAACAGTTAAAGAGAGACACAAGTGGCCCCACAACTCACCGACAGCTGGGCATTAATGTAAGTTCGGCAGAACTCAGAAACAAACCTTATATTTACAGCGATTAGTAAAAGTATTCACACCTCTTGACTTTTTTCACATGTTGTCTCATTGCACAGACAAACCTCGGTGTATTTTATTTGGATTTTTTTGTTGCAGAACAACATGGATTTCATCTTTTTAACATAAATTTTTTTAACGTGTGATGTGGATTGTATTCATCCCCTTGAGTGGACATCTTGTAGAACCTACCTTTTCCTGCAGTCTCAGCTGCAGGTCTGCTGGGCTTTATGTCTACTATCCTTTCCCATGTAGAGACTGATATTTCTGCCCATTCTTCGTGGCAAAATAGATCAAGCTCAGTTGAAGAGGATTTATGAACATCAAGTTTCATGCCTGCCAGAAGGTGAATCTCTGCCTTTTTCTCTCATATACAGCCTGCAACCCATGGAGTCTGAAACTTTTAGATGCGTCTCTGCTTCAACACTCCTGAATCAATCAATGTGTGGAACTATTGAAGGTTAAGGAGGCACTTTAGCCATTTGATTCATGTGTTTTGGAACTGGGACATATTTTAAAGTTGCAGGGCACCAGCCCCTGAGAACAGCAGTTTATGATCACTGCTCTAAAAGGCTATCTTAAAGGAAAGAACTCTATTTGCTTCAATCTTCCCTTATCCACAACATAATGCTGCCACCACCATGTTTCACTCTGTGCATGTTGTGTCCAGGGTGACGTGCATTGGTTGCTTTCTGCCGCACACTGGGTTTTGCCTGTAGGACAAAATGTTCTGACTAGAGCAGCTGCTACTACCTTTGCTATGTTTTCAACTTGACTTGGGGGAAACCGCAATCAAAACTGCTTTGATGCTGCACTTCTGTAAAGATTTGTAATACATTTCGTAGTTCTTCAGCCTGAGCTGTGGATCTCTGCAGCTTCTCCAGAGTTACCATGGCAGTCTTGGCTGTTTCTCTAATTAATGCTCTCCTTGCCCGGCCTTTCATTTTAGTTGGATGGACCTGTCTTGGTTTGTTTGCAGGCGTGCAATACTGATACATAACAAATTGTGAAGATGGTCAAGGGGAATGAATACATAGGTACAAGGTATTGTATTGTTTGGATGTAACGTAAAGCTTTAATTCAGAAATTGTTTTTATCTTTAGGAGCTCCTGTCTCAGCTGCACCATTACAGTGCCAATGTGAAACACGGTGCCCTGTTGGGGTTGAAAGAGCTGCTGTCTCTGAGTCCCTCTCTGTTGGAGCAGCATCTTTCCCGCCTGCTCTCTGAAGTGGCAGCTGTTCTCACGGACAAGGATGGAAATGTTCGTGTGGCAGCGACCCGGGTTCTCAGGTTCTAGAAGCACCACGTTAGCAAAATGATGCAGGTGTTTAGGTCTGAAATAAAACACATTATCTAAAACTTCCTTCAGGTTTGTGGCACAGTCTGTGCCAGCAGAACGAGTGGCTCCGTTTTTTCCCCTCCTCAGCGCTCACCTGTCCTGTGCTATGACCCACATTGAGCCAGGCATCCAAGAGGACGCCATGAATGTCCTGGACATCTTCTTGGAACATTACCCCTCTCTGTTGGCCTCTCGGCCTGCGGTTCTCCTCACCAACTTCCTGGAGCTGATCTCTCACAGGCAGAGCTCTGGAGGACCCAGAAAGGCTCAGGACGCCAGGGGGCGAACCTGGACGCTCTCGATCCACCCAGACAGGAGCATGACCAGCCAGCAGTGGCGGCTCTCTGTTCTCCTTAGGTATAGAGGAAATCTGCTCACATGATCTGAAAATTTAAGAGAACAAAATATTTTTCATAATTAAAGCCTTGTTGTTTAATTCTGTCATGTTTCAGACTTGGACATTTTTTGCAAGCGGTTGTTGAGGAAAGACCAACAGAGGAGGGTGACCTGTCAGTACGAACCGAGGGAGTGTTTGGTTCAAGTGGAAAGAGCCATCTTACCCCTCTGAATCTGAACTGGGAGGAGCTAATTTGCAAAAAGATTGACGTTAAAGTGTATGAAAATTCTGGGGCCAAACCAACTCCCCACTCCACCTTTAAACTCAGGTACGGTGTCTTCCATAAGAAAGAATGGAATCTCATCAATTTATGTATCCATGCAGCAATTAAATCTGGTTTTCTCCTGAAACTAACTGCATAGACCAGAGGTGGACCCTGGCGGTGTGGGAAGTGAAGGTCTGGACTCAGCCGAGACCGTGCAGAGCTTCGCAGGTACACTGGTACCTCTGCTGCTGGAGGTTTGGGTGGAAGCCTGCGCTGAAGACTGCACCTGGAACACCACAGAGGGCGCCTACCTGCTCACACCTGACGCCATGTCAGTAATGTTCCAGGTTTTATCTATTCTGCAGCTGCTTAGAAAACTCCCCACCCAGCGGGAGAACCTGGATGCACTGGTGAGATGTACTTACTATTTCTCCTTTTTTTTGTGTTGAAGTGATTTATTCTGCTAAAAAATGACACAAGCCATTGCTGTTTGTCAGGATACGTGGTTCCGTAAGGAATATCTGGGAGATTTTAAGCAACACTTCATGAAAAACTTTCCTTATGGTCTACGGGACACACCAAAACATAAGAAGAAAGTTGATCTCAAAAGGTAGGAATATTACAGCGTTAACTGTCGAACATCCTGCTTTTAGTTTTTTTGCTTCTACTTTGATCTTACTTCAAAATTTCCTTCAAAGGTTACACACTTCGTTCACCATTTACAGGTCAAAGCTAAGCAGACTAATGGGGACCGCCCACAGTCTGAAAAATGCTTGTTTCTAAGCAGCTGAGGGACTTTAAGGTTTTGTTTTCTCACAGTTCTAGTGGCACACAGGCCATCTTGGTTTGCACACAGTGTTGTCATGTGTTTAAATCATGTTTAGGTTGGCATGTTGATTTGCTGTTTGATTTTGCTGTCCTCTTTTCACCCTCTAAATATTTATCCACAGGTCATGTTTAGATTTGGACCAATCAGGGATTTTGCAGCTGATTTCCCATCTTTAAGTTCAGAAAACTATGACCTGGCAATGTTGAGTTTAGCCGATTTCTGCCTTCTCTTTTAGGTTTTATAAATACACAACATTCAAAATCTTTTTCTTTTACTTTCTGAAGAAACCAAATTGTAAATGTGTTTCTAGCAGATTCAGCCCTGTTTGCTCTGATACCCATAAATCAAACTTTGTGCCAGGCTTGCCATCAGGAGTTACTTAAATAGCAAATAGAGTCTATTACATCTCACAGTAAATCCAGCTGTTCTGCTCCTGGCCTCAGAGGTTTGTTGTAAGAGAACACTGTTGAACAAAAAGCATTGTGAAGACGAAGAAACACAGGAGACAGGTCCGGGAGACAGTTATGGAGAAGTTTAAAGCAGGGTTAGGTTAAAAAACAATATCGTAAGCCGAGCACTGCTTAAACCTTTATCTGAAAATGGAAACATAATGGCAAAGCTACAAACCTATGTGGCCGTTTAATTAACATGACAGGCCGGACAGGGGAGCATTAACTAGGGAAGATGGGCTCCCACCTGATCTGTAGTTCAGGTGGGAGAATCTATTGACAGGACAACGACTTGTCACACCGCCCACAAGTCTGGCCTTCATGGAAGAGTGGCACGAAGAAGACAATTGGTGCGAGAGAGCCAAAAGAAATCCTGTTTGCAATTTGCCACAACCCATGTAGGGGAGACAGCAACATGTAAAAAGAGGAGCTGTGAGACCATAACCTTGATTTACATCACCTTAAAAACAGCACGCCCAGTGAAACACGATGTTGGATGTGGTTAGAGGCAGCGAAATACTTGAGACTGAGGCAAAGGTTCACCTTCCAACAGGACCACAACCCTAAACGTACAGCCTGAGCTACAAAGGAATGGTTGAGATTGAAGCATATTTATGTGTTGGAATGGCCTAGTCAAAGTTCAGACTTAAATCCAATCACTCACTCTGACCGAGCTTGCTTTATTTGGCAAAGAACAATGGGCAAAAATTAGTCTTATATACTGTAGATAAAGCTGGAAGAGGCATACCCTAGAAGACCTGCAGCTGTACCTGCAATGAAAGGTTCTTCTACCAAGGTCAGGGCAGCTAAATACAAAGGCACCTCCACACATTTCAGATTTTTATTACTAAAACCATCTATCCTCTCCATCTGCTTCACTATTAAATGCTAATTTGGTGTTGCCCTTTCACAAGATATCCAAATAAAATAAATTAAGGTTTGTTTTTGGAATCAGACGAAATGTGAAAAAAGTTTTAGGGGTTTGAATTTCTGAATGGTACTGTATTGGCGTACCTTGCTGAAATATTTTCCTGCATCTTACGCTGACTAATGTTTTAACAACAATAATAGAGTTTATATTTCAAATCAAAGCAGATAAATAACTGAGGCCAACCAAGGAGCTTAGATGTCTGAAGGAGACTGGTTTGGTGACACCTTACATTCCTCTCTCCAGGAGCAAACAGACGGTGGCTCTCCCTGCTCCCACCGTGGAGCCCCTGGCCTTAAACATCACGCTTTGCCAGGTCATGGTGTCCCTCAGCCAGAAGCAGGGTCCTGGTCATGAGGCCGACGGAGACTGGCTGTCACCGCTGAGAGCTTTTGTGCGGGACACCCTGGGGAACGGTGTGAAGCTGAGCTACAGGCAGCTACACATGCTGCTGGGCACCGTGTGGAAGATGGTGCTCACACAGAGGAGCAGAGGTAAGCAGGTACATGATTTAATCAACGCAGAGACGGGAATTTAACACGGCTACAGGAGCACTGTTGGCAGCATGGCTATATGTGTCAAGCTTGCCCTGGTCAATGAGCGGCTTTGGTTGTAACGTAGCTTCACACCAAGGGTTCCTGTGCAATATGGGAAAGTACTGAATTTTAACCTTGGTTTTAGAAACTTGGATTAGAAGCTAAGCAGAGCCTTGATACAATGCTTTAAAGAATCTGTATTTAGTCCAGGATAATCCAGTCCAAGACTATGTTGTAAATTTTAAAGTCGATCTAACTTAGTTTGGAGGTCAAAAAAAGCAGTGAAACGTCCCTTTTAGGTCTTTGCCCAATCAGAAGCCAGTTTCAACATTGTGTCCTTTCAGGGAAGTTTAAATTCCTGCACTGCTTATGTCCATAATTACCCGATAAAATATTGGTTTTCATCCCCAACAGTAGAATGAGATACAGATTTTTTGAATTTTTAGCCTGGACATGTGTGCAGTCTCCATAAAACCTGCGCTTTATGTTGTTTTTGTGCAGCAGTGACAGAGGAGCTGCTGGCAGCTGTTTATATCTACTATAAGCAGAAGAACCTGCCGCTACAGACCAGATCTCTGCTGCTCTCCTTCTACAGCAAACTCTACTTGCAGGAGCAAGGACACACACACATCGCCAGGTAACCAGAGATGTTGTCAACACAGCAGTCTTCATTATACACTAAATTATTTCACTTCAAGTCCAATTTATGGGGTGGAGAGGATATATGAATTGAACTGTTGTATTCACAGAAGCACCATGTTTATGTTAACCTATAATCTGTCCCTCTGCCTGAAGGAGCAAGGTGCTTTGTCAATGGCTGGCCTCTCTTCCTGTGCAGTTGTCCCAGCTGGGCCACCGTAACCCAGCTCTATCTGCTCAGCTGATCGTTTCCATCCAGGCCGCAGCTTCTCGTGGAAATAAAGACCTTCTCAACAGTCTGCAGACATACGCCTGCAGGCTCTACGGTGAGCTTGCCTGTTTAAAGGGAAAGATAAACATATGGGACATATGGGCTGCATGGTGGCGCAGTTGGCACTGTTGCCTTGCAGCAAGAAGGTATTAGGTTTGACTCCTGGCATGTCCTTTTCTGCATCGAGCTTGCATGTTCTCCCCGTGCATGCGTGGGTTCTCACCGGGTACTCCAGCTTCCTCCACAGTCCAAAAACATGACTGTTAGGTTAATTGGTCCTGTGTTTTACCCTGTGATGGACTGGCAACCTGCCCAGGGTGTAACCCGCCTCTCACCCGTAGACTGCTAGAGATAGGCACCAGCTTCCCACTATAGACCCACTATAGAATAAGCGGTATAGAAGATGAATTAATTATTATCATTATTTTTTATTTGATACATTTTTTCCCCAGCCTTCGAATCTTTAAAGGTACCAAACCGCAGCCTATCTGCTTCTCTTCAGCAAATTCCTTCTGTAACTCTGATTAAGGAGAAACAGTCCCAACCTTTAACACGATTCCTAGACACACAGTTTGGTTTTTTTATCCTTCAGGTCTGGATATGTGTGGGGAAACGGGGCATGGAAAGATATTTGTGCTTCTGGGAATCCAAACTTTACTCCCTCCTCCATGTTCTGAAATATAAAAATATAAATATAAACCCCAGCCATTTTAACCATGGTCCCAAATGATCCTAAAGCCTGGTCTTTAAAAAAACTGGAATTGATTTCAGTATTTTCCAGGTGTGAATAAGTGTAGAAATATACAAGTTTAGAAAAATGTTGGATATATATATTTTCTTTTGTCTGCCGCATGATTCATGTCTCGCTCTAATCAGAAGGCTTTTTATGTTGCTTAGAGCCATATAGTTTCCATAATGCCATCTTTGTTCCTCCTTCAGGCCTTTTTCCTTCTTCTTGTCTAAAAAACAAAAACCTAACAATGCTCCATAAATGAATATGTTTTTCTATTTCAATACTTTATGTTTGATTTCCCACATCGTGTCTGGATTTGAACATTTTAGCCATCAAAATGTAACTTTTTGATTTAGTGACTAAACTAAAAAATGTCCGTTTAACTATTTTTTAAAAATTTTTTTTTTTACTTGAGACACATTTAAGTCCCGGTTGTGATTGAGCTGTGGGTTTAAAAGTTGGTGTGGTTTAAAACGTCCAAACAGAACTGCTATTATTTTAGTTTTCACAAACAGGATAACGCTACAAATGTTCAGAAACTGTGCTTTAAAGAATCTGCATTTAGTGTAGGATACACCAGTCCCTGTATGATATGTCTGGTGTTAATGAGATTTAAGTAGTTAAATGTTAATCTTCTCTTTTTAATACCCAGAATGTAACAACAAAAAAACCCTACAGAAAAGCTTGAAGTTTAAGTTTGGGAAAAATCTAAAAAGATTTAAATAAAAAATCTGCAGGAACCATCTGAAATGAGCCACGACGGTTTCTTCCAGTCGATGTTCCTGCTGATTCTACGGGTTTCAATCTGCATGGTGGATGTTAAACTTCAGGACAGGACAATTAGCAAAAAACTCTGGACAAGAATGGCTTGTTTGGGTCATGCAGCAGAGCTTTCGGTAGTGGTCCATACAGAGGCCTGACCAGAACGTGTGCTGTGGTGGGAGGTGTAGATAAAAGTGCGAATCCCAGTGAACGGTGAATGTTAACGCTACAGGCTCATGTTTCACAAACTACTGTTTAGTTTTTGTGAATGAAATAGCAACACGGTGTACTCAGTTATATGCTTTTGCTCCTCTGATTTTATTTTTAATTAGAAATGAAAGCTTTATTTTTACTGTAAATATTTCTACAGACAGCGCTTGTCCCCCAGGAGGCAGTATAACTCTACGTGTCCCTCCTCAGACTCCTTGTAAGTACAGTTGGAGAGCTGAAAGCTATTCATGTGTGCAGCTCGGAGGGTAGTTGGATAGAGAGGGGGCTGTGTGACACAAACACAATCCACCATCACAAGACTCTTTTTGTCCTAGTTCTTTTGACATCAGCATGTGCGTCAGAGAAAGAAGCCCACACACGCACACATCGAAACTATCTGCAGCCTTACAGTAGCGGTTATGCTTTTCTCTTTTTTTTGTCTTTTTGTGGCACAAAGCTAAATGAATAATCCAAGTATCACTGTTTCGTAAACCTCCAAAGGTTGCAGGGTCTAAAAAAAACCAAAACATCTGTGTCTGTGTGAAGATCCTCAGGATGGAGTTGTGGTGCTGTTACCAGCAGAGTCCCAGCAGCAAATGGTGCAGCTGCTCTACTTCCTCCCCAGGATCCCCCAGCTTCTCCTGGCCAATCTGAGCGGCTGCTGCAGCGCCGGACGCATCTCTGCGGGCCTCGCTGCCTCTCTCATCCGTATCCTACACTTTAGGTGAGCTTCCAACCCCAGTAGTTAAACGCTACAATTTACCTCACTGCTAATACAGCATCCTGCAGAGGTATCTCAACTTTTTCACATTTTGAAATGGTGAAACAAGGTGGTGGCAGAATCTTTTTGTGGGAATGCTTTTCTTCAGCAGGAACAGGGAAGATGGTCAGGTGTGTGATACTCTCCACCAATCTGACTGAGTTAAAGGTGTTTTGTAAAGAAGAATGAATAAAAATGTCAGTGCCTAGATATGCAATACTGGGAGAGACATACTCTCAAATACCTGCAGCTGTCATTGCAGTAAACATTCTTTTTTTAGTCAGGGGGATGAATGCAAATGCAGAACACACTTTTCAGATTTTTATGTGCAGAAATGTTGAAAACCAAGTATAATTTTCTTTTCAGTTCACAATTTTTAGTACTACTTTGTGTTGGTCCACCACATAAAATCCCAATAAAATACATCAAACTTTGAGGATGTGGAAGGACAAAATGAAAAAGCACCGGCCACCACAAGATGGCAATATTGAGCTTTCGCCGTTCCATCTAATATCTTCACTGCATCTCAATTACTTCTGATGCAAATTTCCCATTTATTTTATATTCAACATACTGATCATTATAAAAGCAGGTTCTTCCTGCTGCTCACCTTTCCCTGCCATGTTATCTCTGACCTTTTTTGCCCCCTGGTGTCAGTAGGCTAGTGTTATACAAATTTTGAGTGGCAGGATTGCAGAGTTCACATGGGATGGGATGTGTGCATAATGGATTTGATACAAAGAGTTCTTTGGGAGATTGGAATGCAGAATCGTCATGAAGTATTGAGTGCACTGCCTGCATGTGCCTCCAAGGCTTTG
Source organism: Girardinichthys multiradiatus (assembly GCF_021462225.1). NCBI lineage: Eukaryota > Metazoa > Chordata > Actinopteri > Cyprinodontiformes > Goodeidae > Girardinichthys > Girardinichthys multiradiatus. Next base: position 1,949,517 of record NC_061796.1, read on the forward strand.
CCAAACACACACAGTTATTCACACACATTTCCTGCGGTTACACATGCATCCTCCCGGAGGACAAGGAACCATTTTCATAACTGTATTTACGTGCGTTTTTGGCCCTGATAAATATTTTTGCTCTTATGAAACTCTAGATGTTGATATTGTGTAAATGGAGGCTGTTCAGCACAGGTTTGGGTGTTTATTGTTTAAGACGTTATCTGATTGTGTTCCCCAGGTCCTCTCTCAGCGGCTGGTCAGCTGGGAGCCAGGAAGCAGCCCTGCAGGACGTCGACTACATCAGCTTCCTGTTCTCAACCCTCACGGGCTTCTCGTCCGAACACCTCTCGGCCCTGCAGGAGGACGAGACCGCCCTGCTTCCCTCCCCGCTCTCACCCCTGTGCCTCTACCAAACGCCGCTGGAGCAGTTCACACACCACTGGGATATTGTTGAGGTGCGAACTCTTCTTTCCCAGTCACCTTCATGCACATAGTGAAACTACCATGGATACAGTTCTGAAAATTGTCAAGTTTTGATATTCTGGATGCAGCGATGGTCTTTCAGTCCCCCACCGATCTCTCTCTGGCCCTCACAAAGAGCTCAGAGGATGGAAGTTTTATCGCTGCGCTCCTGCTGAGAGGGGACCCTTTATCGTGTTGCGCAGGTTGGAGATGCGTGGTTATCGGACATAGTGGATATGCACAAATGCTAATGAAAGCCCGTGGCATGATGGTAGAGTGACATTTCTGCACAGAAATTACCACTAACCTAACTGTGCCCCGGGGCAAGTGTGTGTGAGGTTGTCGGGGGGGGCCTTATAATCACTAATTCAGCCCCCTCAATTAAAGCCTCAGATCCCTCTTCTCTCATCTCCCTGTCTGAGTCAATCAGCCAAAGCAGGGGCTGAGGTGGTGGGGAAGGGGAAGCATGGTGACAACATTAAGACACGGACCGTGTCAGGTCTGGTCCGGCTAATGAGACGGGATTGTTTTTAATGACGGGGAGAATGCTGACAGGTGCAGCGTTCAGACGCGCAAGCTCGCACACCTCAATTTGATAAAAGGTGATGAGAAATTTGATTTGGGATTTTCAAGTTAATGAGGAAAAGCAGTCTTATTTTTCACTTTTAAAACGTTGGCGTGGCAAGGAGGCCGTTTCAGACCTGAAATTAATCTAAACAGGTGGAGATAAATGCAAGGTAAAGCTGGCTCTCATTAGACAGCTGTGTAATTGTTCACATGTCGTTACTTTAATTTTGTTTCCTGCTAGAAGGAACAAACATGAATGAATAGGAACGGCATATTATTTCTTGAAATACAAAGGCTTTCAAAAGTCTACAAACCCCTGCTAAAATTAAATGTTAAAAGTTTATAAAACGATGATAAATTCTTTCTTAAACGTTTGCACCTTTTAAATATTTATTCAGTGAAATTCAACTGAAAAGAAAATCTGTTGGGGGGGGGGGGCATATAAAACAAAACAAAGATGCAATAACCTCTTTCAATAATATTCAATTTAAACAAAAATTTTGCCGAAGCATCTTTTTGATTCGGTTTCATTCAGTCTTCTTAAGTTCACACTTGCCATGAATTATAGTGAATCCGATTAGCCGGAAATTCTCGATATGTTTTGGCTAAAACTATATTGTGTTGAGAGGTTACAAAATGACACGGTGAGAACACTGGAGGCTGCCAACAGCACCTCCTGAAGGAGCTGCAGCACTTTCGACTAGTACCGGTTGTGTTCTACATGTGACAATCTGCTGTTTTCTCCAAATACCTGGATTAAGAAGAAGGATAGCGAGGCTGAAGTCGTTTCTTCTAAGCTTGGGTAATATCTCCCAAAACCTTGCGGGAAAATGCACAGAAAACGCACTGCACTGTACCTACAGTGACATTTGGTGGTGGCAGCATCATGATCTGGGCTTCCTTTTCTTCAGGGGGAATTAAGGTTTGAGTAAGTGAAGTTCTGAACAGCTCCAAATCCCAATTGATTTTGGCCCAAACCTTTAAATGTCTATCTATCTAGGAAAACTGGAACTGTGTCTAAAAAGGTTTGTTTGGCCAAGAAAACATTAATGTTAATCACCAACAAAAAGAAAAACAAAACATCTGGTCCATGTAGAAGCTTAGAGGTGGCAGCATCATGCTTTTTGATTGCAAGTATCTATAAATAGTTGGATGAAGATGGGTTTTATTTTTCCACAGCTCGGAGACTCCAAGTATATATCCAGATCAGCAGAGAAATGGGTTCGCCAGAAGAAAGGTCAAGTTTTGAATCAACCCAGCTGACTCTGGCTTCATTAAATCTGTCAGAAGGTCTATAGGGTCTCCTGAAGGAGCCAGTGGACAAGAGATGTCCTCAACTTGATAGATTTTAAAATATTCTGTGAGCTAGAGCTGGCAAATATGTTGCCACATTTCTACCAAGACTAAAGGTAGACTAAAGGCTCAAAAAGTGGGTTAGTTTCAGGGTTTCCAACTGTGAGTGCACCACAAAACTTGTAATACTGGTGAAATTTTTGGACCCTCCTCCTGACTGATACCTTTGTGCAATGAGATTATTTGAATCTTTTTAACTTCTCTGCAAACTAATCATTGTCATATTAATGAAATTCACTGGATTTGTGGCAGGTGTGAACTCAAGAGGACCGAATGTTTATATTGAACCAAAAGTTGTTATAAATTAGATTATTTTAAAGGTTTTATTTTTTATACACTCTTCCTTCATCTTTGTTTTATAAGGTGAATTGTGTAGGATATATCTCACACTAAAGCTAGACAATGTTTGGAAATGATTTCAGCATGGTCTTATTTTTAACAGGGTGTGTAAACTATTCTCAAGGTGATCTTATGCTGCACATTAGCAAAGATTTTACCTGTAAACGGTGTAAATATGTATGTTTGATCCACAGGAGGTGTGCCACTGTCTGGAAACTATCGGATCGAAATCTCAAAGCTTTGACATTCTGCAAAATGGCATTTTCAGATACCTGGTAGGAACCCTGAACATCTTACCCAAAGATCATTCAGTTCAGTTCTTGCCTGTTTTTTTATGCTCTGCACTTCTTCTCATCAATGCCATTTTTGTTTTGTCTTAGATGAAGTTAGAGGTGGTTCCAGACAGCATGGCAGCCGGGCTGCTGAGAGCCGTTTCCAGATTATTAGATCTGTCCACCCTGCCCGTTGAGCAGGTGCTGCGTTTCTTGTCTCAGTGCTGCCTCAGCTTGCTGGTGCTCCTTGTCTTCCTGCAGCAGCATGCCCCCATGGAAACCAACCACAAAAGGTGCATTCTGAGTGACAGAAGGAGAGGTTTGCTGCCTACCACTACAGATTCCCAGACCAAAATCCCATAGTTCATTTCTGGAGTCTTCCGTCCTTTTTGACAAAACGTCAAACTAAAAAAGTTTAGTAGTGGTCAGGGTTAAAATATGGGAACTGGATGGATGGATGGACTGAATCCTGAATGGATAAACAAGATGGATGACTGGATTGATACCAGTTTAGATGAATGGATGAATGACTGTAGGAACAGACAATAGATGCATGGAGGAAACATTAGATGGATGAATGGAGGGATAGATATTTTAGAGAGCAGGATAGGGAATACAGTCTGGAATAATAACAGCTAATAACAGTTTCATGATCCATTTCCCCCCACAAACCTCTTAAGAGACCTCAGCTCTTAAGAGACATCAGCTCCAAACCTTCCCAGTTTTAAAAAGTCTTTGTGTCACGTCTTCAGGGAGGCAATCTGGAGTTCCTGTGTGAAGGCACTCAGCAGCATTCCTCGCCTGCTGCGGATCGTTCTGCAGTCGATGCATGTAGGAGACCTCAGCGCGGAGGAGCTGCCACAGTTCGGGCAGATCCTCTCCATGCTGCTGCAGCACACACCGCTGCACAACCAGCTGCTGGCCAATGCCGTGCTGCTGCAAGAGCTCATCCAGAATCTGACGGTAAACACAGTCTCAGTGCTCCTGTCGGATTTACAGGTAGAGATGAAGATTAGGGAGTTGGTCGACTGTTGATGTTCTGTGTGTTTTGTGTTTTTAGAGGTACTCCCGGGGAGCCCCCAGAGAGCAGTGGCTGACAGATTTGCTCTACTGTTACAGCATCACCGTGGCTCATGGCTCTTCTGCACACCGTGGAAGTATGACCCTCAGAGACATGTACTAACTCCATTCATTCAGCCGTGACGGTGTCAAAAAACCCAACTTTACTTAGCTAAAGGCATTTTTTTTACTCCCATGTTCGCACCTTCTGTTGTGTGTCTGTTCTCTAAGTAATGTTTTCCCAGTCTTTAATAAAACGCAGGAAAACCAAGAAAAACAGAATAAAGGCAAATAAAAGTCAAAATGAACCTCTGCTTTTTAATTGATCTTTTTTTTTTTTTTTTACATACAGTTACATATCTATAAAATGCACAATACTGATAATTAAGGCCTAATTCAGACATGCATGTTTCTCCGGAAAGGGAAAGCGTTTGAAGAGCAGGCTGATGTGTTGGGTTTGTGTGTGTGTGTGTGTGCGTCGACAGCTGCAGGTGGGCTATCTGTATGACCGGCTGTTGATGGACTGCCTCATTCTCCGTAGAAGGAGGAAAGGTTATCTCAGTGTGTGTGTGTATGCGACAGCAATCGAGAACGGGGGGTTAATGTGTATGCACTCCTTCCACAATGGATGAAAGGTTATCTTTTACACATGCCATTTCTGTAGACTTAACCCCACCCTGTGAGGTCACGGCTCTGATGTCACATGGCTTAATTTTAGAAAGCTCGGCACATTGAGCCAAGATTGTGTGGAGTAAAGTCTGTAACAGTGCCAGGCAGCTGAGAAAACAATTTCTATACACCGCCTTGCAGAAATATTCATAACCCTTGAAGTCTTTCACATTTCGTCAGCTTACAGCCACAAACTATGATGTTTTCTATTGGGATTCTAGGTGATGGACCAACAAAAAGTAGTGGATTTGTTTTACATATAATCTAAGAAGCGTGAGGTGCATATGTATTCATTCTCTCCTTAGCTAGTTCAGAGATAGTTTTGTAGGAGTTTGAACATCCCGCAGATTGTTCAAGTCATCATCCAAAAATATTGCACAACTTCAAACCTAATGAGGGCAAGACCTAAACTTACAGTCCAGAGGGCCATGGTAACTTTAGAGGAGCAACAGATATCAACACCTCAGGAAGGAGACTCAACAGCACCAATTTTATGGAAGAGTGGCCAGAAGTTCTGCTTGCACTTTGCCACAAGTCATGTAAATGACACCGCCTACATATGGAAGAACGAGGCCAACATTAAAACTTGTTGGCCCAAATGTAAAACATTATTTGTGAAGGAAAACTAACACTGCGGATTATCCTGAACACGTCATCCCCACTGAAATACGGTAGTAGTATCATGCAGGGGGGCTTTTTTCTAGCAGGAACAGAGAAGCTGGTCACATTTGATGGGAAGATGGATTGAGCTAAAAAGAGGGCAATCTTTGCAGAAAAGTCAGAAGCTGTTAAGACTGGGGCAGAGGTTCACCTTCCAGCAGGACAACAACACTAAACATACAGCTGGAGCTGGTTTATACCAAAGCATATTAATGTTTCAGTCAAAGTTTAGTACTAATCTAAATTGTGAATCTGTTGCAACATCTTGAAAGCTGTTTTACAGCCACTCCCCTTACAATATGCATGAGTTTAAACTATTTTGCAAAGAATAATGTGCAAATATTTCAGTCTTTAGATATGCCCCAAATAACTTGAATACTGAATGTATGCCACATCTTTTTAGATTGTTTCTTCACAATAATGCACATTAAGTGGTAGTTTATGTAAAGAGCAGGGATGGTGAGCACATCGATAGGACCCGCCAAGCAGGAGCCGTAGAGGAAGCCCATGGAGATTTATGGATGGGAGTAAAAGATTACATGTAGGTAGTTGGTGTAAGAGAAGAAGATAGGGTTAGATGGAGACGGATATGCTGAGGCAACCCCTGAAAGGGAAAAGCTTAAAACTATACAACTTGAAGTCATAGTCTATTGCATAAAACCAGAATAAAATACATTAAAATTTGTGTTTTTGAGTAGCACTGTAGGTATACACAAAGTTCAGTGTTTCCCGCGGCCTCTCGTCCCCTGTCCTGCACTCTGTGGTCTCAGGTGGTAGGAGTGCAGCTTGGCTTGACTCAAAGCATCAGTTAGGTGCACAAAGTCTAAACCGCCCACTGAAACACAAGCAGAAGATCAACTTTAAGGGTCTGAAAGTTTGTGAAGAGGTGTTTGTGGATGCATGCACTCACACTGACTCTGGGTGCGTAGCGGAACATCCAGCAGGAGGTGTGGCTGAGAGCCCTGAAATGAGCATCCTCGCCGCAACATAGAGTTGCCTAAAAAGGAAGTGCATAGAAAATGGTTAGATGACGTTGGGAGCAGATTTTTAGGCCCATAATTTCTGAATTCAATAATTGTCTTCAAAGTTTAAAACATTTACCAAAATATCATTAAAGTCCTAAAAAAATATCCTGTGTTTTTGTTGCTTTCTTCAGGGCAGAATAATGAGATATGTTTGAGAAATCTGAAAATGTTTTAGGAAACAGGTCAGGGTGGAACAGAGGCATTACATACAGAGGCAGTAGACCCCAATGCAGCTGGTCCCAGTTCAATTCGCAACCCAGCCCATTTATTGCATGCCTTTGCCCCTTATCCTGTAATGCTACTAACAAAAAACGGCCACTGGTGGCACATAATCTACAAACCCCCCCCCCCCCCAAAAAAAAACAGTTCAAATGGTTTATTACATTAACGTGTTTGTGTGTCAAACATCCTTCTGCTTCGTAAAAATTAAAAAGGACGAAGGGAGAAAATCCGACTTATGAACATATGTGTGGAGCATCGTGAGGTGTGTGTGTGTTGAGCGGAAAGCCTTACACAGTCGTTTGACATTCCCCTTGACAGCTCTGAACTTTTCACAGTGCCACGAACTGTCAGGTAGGGAGAAGGAGAGACGGAGTGAGAGGAAGGAGAAGGATGATGATGAGAAGGCGGGAGGGGGGGGGTTACAGCCGGACCCAGGACCCTTTCAGTCCATCTGAGGGTGGAGGGAGAGCACGTGGGCTTGTGTGTGTTCCTGCCTGTTCTATCATCACCTGGTGATGTGCGGTGAAGGTCGGGCCTGTCTGAGGCAGCGAAACCATGGCAGGAAACGCAGCTGATAGTGTCCAGATATGAACACGCCTACTTACACCTGAGAGCCTGTTGCATTTCATCCAAATCCCCAGCTTCCCTTTTACAGGGCTGTTGCAGCAACTGTTTTTCTGGTAAACTGACACCATCAACCTATAAAGCTGCCATTAAGCTGTTGAAAATGTATCCAATATTTACTCATGACTGCAAAACCTGTTACCTCACAGGTCACCTCAGCCTAAAGCCAACGCAGCTACTTTAACTGTCTCCCCTCAGTTGTGTTCCTTACTCCTTCATCATTTCTCAAAACCTTTTTGTTTTCCTTTTCAGAGAACATTTCTGTGTAAACTCTGTGAACTTTGACGTGACGATAAATGCATGGTTCTGGTTATTGATGTAGTTATATAATTAAAAGCTTTGACACTGCATGGAAATTAATCACTTTTTCTTAAAAGCTAAAAATAAAAGTGTGAAGGGATCTAATAGTCCTTTAGGTAACAAAATAACCATATCAAAAACTAATTACACGGTTTTTCAGAAGCCTTTAATAAATCCTGAAGGATAACAAACTGCTGGGTGATGAGTTGAATAGTTTCCCCCCTTATCTGATATTCTAGTTCAGAGATTTGTTTTTGTCCAGTGAAGACGCCTTGTAAAATATTTATAATCTTTGAACTTTTTTTAAATCTAAATCTACAAACTTCAATGCATTTTGAGTTATATGAGATAGGCCACCAGAAAGTATAGTGAAAGGAGAAGCATCGCTCTCCAAAGTGATCCAAATGATTTGAAATTTGTTTGTCTGTTCTTTGTGAAATACCTATGGCTCAGTAAGATCGCATAGCAACAATTTTCAAGCCTTTTCTGACATTCTCAGTTATAACTATAATTAGGTGTCCTTTCAACAGATTTCCCTACCTGAGCTGCGGCTATCTGTACCTCCTCCGAAGTTACCCTGTGCCTCTCGGCAGCTTCTCTGATTAATGCTCTTCTTGCTCGGCCTGTTGGTATTGGTGGATGACCACGTCTTGGTGGGTTAACACTCTTCTTCTTCCCATTTTCAGATGATTGATTGAACAGAGTTCTGTCAGATCTTCAAAGCTTGGGATGATGTTTTATAACCCGACTCTGCTTTTAACCTCCACGACTTTCTCCATGACCAGTCTGCTGTGTTTCTTGGTGTTCATGATGCTGTTTGTTCACTAATTCTGATGGATGAATTTTTTTTAGGGTGAAAGTAAGAGGGCTGAATGAAATTCTTTCAACACTTTTAAAACTTTTATCAGAAATTAAAAAAATTGTAATACTATAAAGTTTCAAGAAAATACATTAATTTTGTGGTTGTAACTATAACAACCTAAAACTGTGCTTTGACTAGCTCTCTTACCATAGATGCTCTGCAGCACAGAGCTTTTACTCGAAGCAGGTCTACCAAGCGCAGCTCTGTTTTCCATTCTTTTCTTTCGGTGGGTGCAGTCCAACTTCCTGGGCTCGGCTTCTTCACAGGCCCTCACCTCCCTCCGCCTGCGTGAACCGAACCTGAAACCCCAAAAGCATCTCAGATGGTGTTCAAAGGCCACGACGCTGGCAAGTCCCCACACTGAGGCTCACTAAACATAAACAAAGTAAACAGTTTATTCAAGGCACTTAATAACGAGCATGTATACAATCTCAATGTGAACGCTACAAAGAAACAGAGGGCCTCCTGTGGTGGACTGGCAGCCTCTAAGAGAAACACAATGAGTGTAAGAGGGAGAAAGGAGCGGCTGGTAGCTATTACAGCGCCCTGCTGAACTTTTAGCCTCTTGTTAAACTTGTATGAAAGTTTTAGATTATAGCTTTTCTGGTCTGACTCTCTCCAACGCTCTCTCCCCCACTGCTCTCCTGCTGATGGCATCCAGAGCAGTTAATGTGCAGGGTGGGGGTTACAGGAGGGAAAGGATACATGAGGGCACCACATGGGATTGCCAGTCACAGTTGAAATACATTAGTTACTGAGCTACAATCCAGGTATGAGAATAGATTCACCTCTGCCACGCTCGCTGTATGATACGTGCGGCCTCGCTCCTCCTCACGTGCTCCTTCACATGTTCCCTCTCCGTGCTGGTTGACATGATGCCTGGCCGCGTTTTTCTCTGAGGCCTTTTGCGATCTGAAGATGAGCTGTTTTGTAGTGATGGAGGGTGAGGTTGGTCTCTGAAAGCGGCCTCTGAGGTCAGCTCCTTGTGGTTTCTGAGCTTGCGTGAAGAGTGCATTTGCATGTGAGGGTCTTTCTTCCTTGCCTCTGTTTGGTCTGCAGAGGAGACAGCTTTGGAAGCAGCATATGCAACTGACCGTTCCCCGGCTTTGGGCGCTGTGGGGGGTGTGCGTTTTAGACTGGGGAGTTCTCTGGAGCCAGCAGGAACGAGAAGTTTCTTCAGCCTGGTGTGGTGCGAAGCTTCAGGTAATGCATGGTCACTCAGGAGAGAGCTGCGACTTAAAGCTTCAGGAGCTTCATGACGTTCAGCTACAATACTTCTGGAGAACCTGCTCCTCTGGGCTGACAAGGCAGAGGTTAAGGCCATTTTAATACCTTAGAGAGACAGAATAAAGACGTATTAAACCTGTTTATTATCATTATTTATTTCTTTTGCACCTTTATGCCTCCCGTTTTTGATCTTTGTGTGTTTCTTTGTCTCCACAGATGAATCATTCATTGTTAGGTCTTCCATGGTGTTCATTAAGGAGAGCTCCTCCTGCTCTGCTCTCAATAGTGAAGTAATTCGTTTGTCTGCACCGTCCTCTGAAGCTTGCCGCGCCGCTCCTCTCCTCCGCTGCTCTTCTTCTCTTTTTCTACAAAAACAAACAAAATAAATCGCAGCGGCCGACAAAAACGGTTTTGCAAAAATGCACAGCAGGAAAAGCTGGCGTCAGAGTTTTCGTTATTAACCACACTCTGTCCAAACCCCGCCCAAAGCTCAGAATATTCATTTATAAACTAATCCAGACTTTATCCCTGACCTATCTGTTAGGTTCCTTGGTCTTCATGTTCTCTAACAAACCTGGCACCTTCACTGCACAACCGTATTCATGCAGGGGGACTTTGATTAATAAGATTTCTTTAGAAGAGAATTTGTGGAACTGGATTTATTTAGGATTATGAAAGTAAAAGGGGACCAATCCCAATGTCAGTATATCACACATCATTTTACTTCCACTTCACAATTATGTGCTACTTTCTGTCGGTTTATGAAATAAAATCACAATAAGAGAGAATAATAGAAGTTTGTATATGCAATGTGACAAAATATGAAAAAGTTCAAAGGTTAAGAATAGTTTTGCAAGCGGCTGCATGTTTAAACCTGAGGCACCACTGACTCAATAATGGAAGGGGACGTATGTTTCTGTAACATGGTCTTGCCAAAAAAATACACAAAATCAAATCTGTGCAGCAAACTCTTTCATACCTAAGATTATTTAGTTCTATAATTATTCAGCAACAGAGTAAGCAGAGCTAGAACTACATGTTAATTGCTCCGTTAATGCATTTTGTTTGGAAAACAAAAAAAAGATTCATTTCAGATTCTTATTTGAAAAATCTCTACTAATTAAAATAAAGGAGAGGGTGGAGAGCAAATAACCAACAAAGAGCAAACTGCAGGCCAGAGACAGAGGGAAGATGCATGTGTGTACAGATGACAGAAACAGAGACCGATAAGGAGATGGAAGACCGAGATGGATAACAAAGACTAAAACCGAAATAAGGGGCAAACAAGCAGCAAAAGACAGTGTCCTCCGAAGGAACTGGTGTCAAAGAGTCAAGATATCTATCCCCTCTCCTCATAAATAGAAGGATAAATGGATCCTGCCCTGGGTTGAGACTGACAAAAAAAAAACCCATCAATTATTAGTCATCAGTAGGCAGGTGGAGCCTGCTCAGAGAAAAAGTATCTTCAAATATCTTAGGTGTGTGTGTTGTTGTGTGCTCCTCTCTCACTTGGCTGCATCCTTGCGCAGTTGCTCGTGCCGCATGAGGAGCTGCTTCCTCTCCCTGAAGGCCTTACGAACGGTGTAGCCCTTGTAGACGGCCTGGATGGTGGCAGCAGCAATGTCCTGGATGGCTGCTATAGACAGAGCACCGTGCTCCAGCATAAACTGGGTCACCTCACTGTGCCCCCCCAGTAAAGCATAGTCCAGAGGGGTATATCTGTCCAACACAAACAGTGTTAGTTATGTAACTGCCTCCCTGGCCTCCACACATCAGCTGCCTTCGTCCCACTTCTCCTTCCTCACCTCTCCTCGGTGTGCTCCATTTGGTTGGGGAAGGCGTTGTAGCCCAGGAGCAGTTTCACAGCATCCAGATACCCGTTGTTGCAAGACCAGTGAAGCGCAGTCCGCCCCTGTGCTCCCATAAAGAAGGACAGTTCACATTGTTGGCATTGACCGTTTTTAGATCCAAACTTACGTGTGACACAAGGGCATTTACGAATCTTCACCTCCTTGTCCTGTATATTTGGGTCAGCATTGTTCTCCATGAGAACAGCCATGCATGTGATGTAACCACCATATGCAGCACACTGTAACGGAGTTCGTCCTGCGTGATCCTGCAATCAGAAACAAAATGAAACCAAGAAAAGCTTGATCTTATACCTCGACTCACACCTACAGAACTGTGCAAAAGTCAGATTCTTTTAAAATGAGCTTGATCAGGAGTACGTCATGGTTTCTGAAGGTTATTTGAGGTGTTTCTTTGGACAGTGACTGCTTTTCATTCTTTTCTCTCTAGTTTCTGATCATTTTAAGTCAGAAAAATGCTTTATTGTTCATTTATTAGTCCTTCTAATCCTGAGGTATGAATCAACAAAGGCTCATGAGTCCAAAAGTGCCGACAGGCAATACTAAACTGATGTTTAGGCATTTTGTTTCAAGAAGACCATCAAAACACACATTCTTCCCTGTCTTCTTTTAGGTAAATCTGAGATTGGTCAGAAAATAGTAAACATAGTTAAATCTGGCATACTGTAAATGGTAAACTAAAAGATAACTCATTTCTCAGGGTCTGCTTCGGAAAAGACTTTTGCATAATAGTGCCAATATATGTTTTAAGCCAGTCTGTTTCTTTTGTCCTCCGCTTGTCGTCTTCCTCATGTCTCTAATCGCCGTCATGTTTAGCTACACAAGATGCACAGAAAAGGGTTAAAATGCTGCCAAAATCCAAAGAAAGCCACAATAAAACCATTCTTCAAGATCGCTTTGTATGATTATAAGAAAGTCTGAATCATGAGAAACGAAACCTAAAATATGTCTGTAAGGTTTAAAACTTTTGCATAAAATTGTTGTTTTTCTTTACAATAAATCACTTGAAAGACTCTAATCAGGGTCACTTAGTTTCAAACAAAGACAGATGCCTAATCCTCAACCTGCGAAGAGTTTTCTTACATTAATTCAATATATACCAGTAGTTAACAACAGAAACAAGGGGAGAATAAAAGCAGATGAAACCTCATCTCAAACAAAATAATTTATTATATTGCTCCATCCATTCCATCCATGTCTATACCCGCTTTTCTTTGTTACGGGGGATGGCTGGTGCCCATCTCCAGTGTTCCTTGGGCAAGAAGCAGGATAGACCCTGGACAGGTCTCCAGTCCATCACAGGTCAACAGAGACACACAGGACAAACATCCATGCACACACACTCAATCCTAAGGGAAATGTAGAGACCAATTAATCCATCATGCATATTTTTTGGACTGTAGGAGGAAGCCAGAGTACCCAGAGAGAGCCTGTGCATGTACGGTTTAAACATGCAAAGTCCATGGAGAAAGATCCCAGGCTGGGATTTGAATCCGGGACCTTCTTGCTTGTCAATAGAGCTACCAAATGCTCCACCATTTAACCCTTCTTTGAATGTTCAACTTAAATTAACAATGGAAAACTCTTGCTGTCCACTGAAAAACGTGACACAAAACAAGCTCTAAACTGTTTTTTTCTGTTTTACAGACCTCTGAAATATTTATACCTGCACATTGGGACTGATTCCGCTCTCCATCAATATCTGGCAGACCTCAGCGTTCCCCCCCAGAGCTGCCCAGTGGAGAGCAGTATGACCGTCCACATCGACCAGGTCAACACAAGCAGAACCTGCATTGTATTTGTTTGGGAAATATATAGAAGAAACCAGTTTATAAACAGAACAGTTCCTTTATTAAGAATTGTTTCCACAGTGACAGTTGACATACAGTCTAGGTGCCCTGCAGAGTGCAACGTTAGAACACAAACCTCAGAGTATTTTGTTTTGATTTTATGTTAGATTACCGCAAAGTGGTGCATAATTGTGAAGTGGAAGAATAAGGATACATGGTTTTTATTACCATTGTGATTCTTAATAGTGTAGCTTGCATATGTTTTCGGCCCCCTTGACCCTGAAACTCCTAAATAAATCTCTTCAGAGGTTTTTACGCCGGTGCCCTTCCTGATGCAAGAGGGAATGAAACCAGGGTCCCCTATACCAAAGACACTGACTTACGCTGCTACACCACAAGGGAACATATGCATAGTGCTATGTGTGGCGGAAAACTAACACTGCACATTGCCCTGAACACACCAGTCCTCCTGTGAAAAATGCTGCTGTCAGCATCATGCTGTGGGGATGTTTTTCTTCAGCAGGAACAAGGAAGCTAATTAGAGTTAATGGAAAGATGAACAGAGCTAAATGCAGGGCAAACCTGGAAGACTTGAGACATGGGCAGAGGTTCACCTTCCAGCAGGACAAGCATACAGCCAGAGCTATAAGGGTTTCGATCAAAGCAAATTCATGTGTTAGGACCAAACTGATGTTCAGGGGTACTCTCCATCCAGTCTGATTCACCTTGAGCTTGGATTGGCAAAAAGTCAGTCCCCAGATGTGCAAAGCTGGTAGAGACCCCAGAAGACCTGCAAATGTAGTCGCAGTGAAACAGGGTTCTACAGACACAGGGTGGCTGAATACAAATGCATTCAATGATTTAGATTTTTATTTTTTTAAGAAATGTGAAAACTATGCATAATTTTTCCTTCCACTTCACTGTTATTTGCTTCTTTGTGTCGGTCTGTCGTATAAAATCCAAATAAAATATGCTGAGGTTTGTGGTTGTAACGTGAAAAAAGTAGTAAGAACACGTTTGCAAGGCACCGTCTAACTACGGCTCGCTGATGTGTAATAATCACACCCACCTTTAATGAGCGTGAGAATGACATCTCTGTATCCCATCTCACAGGCACGAAACAGCGGCGTGTGCTTCATGACATCCAGAAAGTCGACTGTCGCTCCTTTCTCCAGCAGCAGCTTCACCGTGCTCACATGGCCAGACAGGGAGGCCGCATGGAGCGCTGTTTAAAAACCCACAGACAAAAATACTTTTAAAGATCCTTTAATCGAAATACTAAACATCCTCAGGATGTGTCTCCTCATCTTCTCTTTCTTTCTTTACTCCTCTAATTGAATGTGGACAAATGTGGCTAAACAGTCAGGGACATCTAATGAGGAGCAAAGCATCTCCTCCTCCTCACTGTATCGAGTGATGTGCATAAAAAGAAATTTGGGCTCCAGTCAGTTCTACCGCCCTTTATTCTGGCTCATCACATGACTCCAGCATTTTATTCATGTATAAACAATGCCTGGCTGGTTAGGCTGATGGGATATTGCCATGGTGATTGTGTGCATAAACAGTATGTCATGTATTTGAGCGTGTGCATGTCAAAGGCCTATGCTGGGAGGCCGCAGAGAGCTTGGTTTGACCCCGTTCTGGGCTTCTCACCGGTGCCGCCGTACTTATCGGCCATGTTGATATCGATCTGAGGGGCAAGAGTGAGCATAGTGCGGATAACATCATCGCTGCCCTTCCCGGCGGCCCACATGAAGCTCGTCCGTCCCTCCAGGTCTGGTTCATCTTTCACAGATGGGTGAGACAGAAACACACCGACGGTTTCCTTAATGCACAGAGAAAGACAGCAGCAGTCTGTTAACGTTGTTAATTGGACTCATTATGACATCAAGCCCCAGAAGCTATTTTTTCCTTTGTTGAGCTTGACTATAAAGATGCTTACTGCTCTCAGATTGCAAGCAGGTTCAAGATATCTGACCATTTTGATCCATAAGGCTTCAGAAAGATCTAAATAATAAACACTTCAAAACTCACCTAATTTGCCTAAAGTATCAGAAAACTGTGTATAAGACTCACAGCGTTGTTGCTCTGAGCACCATAATGCAGCGGTGTCGCTCCTTGGCTGTCTGAAGGAATTGTCCCTGATGTGTTTCTCTCTAGCAGCAGATGGACAATTTTTGCATGTCCTGAAAAATCAGTTTTTACATTAGGAGGACATGAAGTTAGAAAGGCACAGACATGGATCTGAGGAACTCAGATGGTTGCTCAACCACACCGTGATCTCCAAAGTGTGCCCATCCCTTTTTAAAGTTGAAGATTTTTGAGATGCGGAACGTTGAGACCATGGACAAATAATTTCAAACATTGTCCACCTTTAATGTGAGATTTATCCTTTACAACACAACTGACAACAAGTAAAGTAAGGAAGAAAGCACAAGGAAGTGAAGAAGTAGGACACAAGGAAGGAAGGAAAGAAAGAAAACAAGAAACCAGTTGAAGAAAAAAGGGAAGAAGGACACAGGATAGGAAGGAAAGAAGGAACTAGGAAGAAGGGAAACAAGAAAGGAGACGAGTAAAGGACAGAAAGAAGGGGAGTAGGACATGAGGAAGGATGCAAAGCAGGAAAGAAAGAACACATGGAAAGAAAGACGATAGACACATTTAAGAAACAACACAAAGAAGGAAGGGAAGAAGGACACAGGTAGGGAAACAAGGAAGGGTACAAGGAAGGAAGGATGTGGGACATTAAAATGAAGGAAGGACTCAAGGAGGGAAGATGGTGACAGAGAAGAAAGGAAAGAGTGAATTGGTGACACGATTTTAGACAATAGCATTGGGAATCAGGCTCTTCTTTTATTTTACTAATATCAAATTTCTCGCTTTCAGGCTCTGCAGGAACCCTGCTTCATGAGTGTCCACAGAGATTTTCATTGCCACTCATCTGACAGTTGTCAGGATATTTTGGTCTGAACCAAAGTGATGGAGAACCTATGAGGCTTGTGTTTTCACTCACCCAGCAGTGCTGCCCAGTGCAGTGGCGTTCTGAAGAGGTTATCATAAGCTGTGACATTGCAACCCTCATAAGATGTTAACACCTCAACCACTGCCTCGTTACCGTCGGCAACAGCAAAGTGCAAAGGCGTCCGACCCTCATAGTCCTGCCAGTTCAAGAGGGACTCTGTGGGTGCTGCTTCCTTTACACACAAATACAAAAAAGACAAGCAGACTGATGGATAAGGATGGCAGATGAAGGCAAATTAGGCAGTGTGTGCATGTGTGTGCGCATGTGTGCTTTTTAGCATGTACCAGTATGCAGCGGACAGTTTGAGTGGCACTGGCCTCCTGACTGTGTGCAGCCCAGTGCAGAGGAATCTTGCCCTCGCTGTCCGGGATGCCAATGTTGGAATCGTGTTTTATGAGAAGGCGGACGTGCTCCGGTCGGTTATAAAATGCTGACCAGTGAAGAGCAGTTTGCTGTAAACAGGAAAAAAAAGACAGAGATGAATGAATGAAGCCAAAGGAGACAGAGAGCTTGCTGTGACACCAGGGGCTGAGGTTTCCATTTATGTTCAGAAAATTACTCTACCATGACATGGTGAGGGAATATGAAGGAACGTGCAACACAAAGCTCATATTGAAGGCCCCGCAGCAGCCCAGAGATTCTGACCCAGATACGGACTCCATGACGGCTGCTGAGCTATTCTGAGATCTGCTGAAACCGCTGTCATCTGACGCGATGATGCATATTGGATTATTACAAAACTAAATACTGATGTCAGATACACATCAGCTCCTGCAGACAGAGGAGACAGTGTGTTTGTGGTCTTATCAGGAGAGCGCAGAACAAAGCCGCAGATTGTTATATCGCTTGCTGTTGTGTGCGAGAGCGCCCCTTAAGGAAACTATCTTGAGCCGGTCAGTTGTATCTCTGCAGGTTATTGGTCAGACGCCCTGACCGGCTGCTTTCTAACAGAGAAATTACAGTGAAAAAGTATTCCCACCCCTTAAACTTTATTTAACATTTTATTATATTACAGCCACACACTTCAGTGTATTTTATTAGGATTTCACGTGATGGATAAACACAGAGTAGTGCATCAATGTGAAGTGAAAAAAACAACATAAATGGTTTTATAATTTTTTTCCCTTCCTCAACAGAGGGGGAAAAAAAACCCACAAGATGATGCTCCTGCCAGCATGTTTCAAGATGTGGATGCTGTTTTCAGAGTTGATGGGTAGAGTTAGTTTTCCTCCACACACAGCACTTTGCATGTATACCAAAAAATCCAATTTGCTCTAATCTGAGCAGAGAACCTCCTTCTGTTGTGTGCCCTACGTGGGTTGCTATTTTCTTTCTTCTTGCCACCTTTCCATAAAGCCAAATTCACAGAGCTAACAATTAGTAGTTGTCGAGTCTACAGATTGTTCCACCTAAGCTGAAGATCTCTACAGCTCCTCC